>NW_025335941.1:7277983-7455713 GCF_004798865.1 Varanus komodoensis | reverse complement strand
CCGGACTGAAATGGGTCTAGATAATCAGTTTCATCCAAGAGTGCTTGTAGTTGTTCCGCCACCACCCGCTCCAATACCTTGCCCAGAAACGGGATGTTGGCCACTGGTCTATAGTTAGTGGCCATCTCTGGATCCAGTGACGCTTTCTTCAGGACCGGTCGGACTACCGCCTCCTTTAAAGGGGCAGGCACCCGACCCTCCCTCAGAGAAGCGTTAACCACTTCCAAGATCCAGGTCCCAATCCCGTGCTTGGAATTATTTATTAACCAAGACGGGCAAGGGTCCAATAGGCAATGGTGGGAAGTACTTGTCCAAGCACCTTGTCCACATCATCGGGCCACAATAACTGATTAATTGTTCTTCAAGTCTATTGGCATAATTAAAACAGACTCCTGTGACCATACAAAGGCCAAGGTATTTCCTGTCATGCCAGTCAGACAGAGCTCATGGAAGACCTCAGGTCATGTTAACATCACCTTTAGGAACTATTGAAGCACCTTTGGGTGCTAAAGGCTGCCACCTTCAATAATATCTCCATGTCTATCAGCATTAATGCCTCCCACATAACCTTCTGTTTCAGCCACATTCACTACAAGTCCAGGTACAGAAGCGAGAAGGATTAGCTGGATCATGTAGTTCTACCTGTAGATTATAGTGTTGTCCAAGCAAAGCTGCACTGGAGTAATTACAGTTTAATCCTCAGGTCCATGAAAGACAACTGTGGAATAGCTAGGCACGCCATTTACCCAATTATGGCATGACTGACTATATCATTGCAAGCTCCCTCATGCAGTCTCTGAGATAATGCATTCCAAATTTCTTATCAGAATCCAGATCCTGCATCTCCTAAACATCCCTACCATGTTTATTCATGTAATGACAACTTAGCCATAGAACTGGAAGAAACACAAGGAATTGTTTGAATTTTAACTGAATTGTTACTGTTTTAAAAATTTATTTATACCATCCTTGCTATTTTGTAAAGTGCTTTATGAATGGCTACCTCCACCCCAGAAAATTAGGGTATAAATGCCTAAATGTGTGAAATTAATAAATAGATCCATCCCTTTTTGTGACAAATGGCAGCATGGATAATTCAATTGTTTATTTAAGAAGCATCCTAGAGATAAAAGGGAAATATTTGTTTCGATATTCACCTAATCACTTTAGCCATGTGCATAGCTAGTGCTACAATTAGATGTGATACTGTTATATTAATTAAGTAATAAATAGCTTAAGGACATTTCCTGTTTACGTGACTGAGTCCATGACTAACTAATTGCACAAGATTTGGGTAAATCAGTTAGTCAGGAATATAGAACCACTGAGAGACTTTCAATTAGTTATGGGAGAGTTTAGATAAAGGTAATCTCTATTTAGATAAAGGTAAGAAACAAAATTGACAGTTCCTTATATAGTCTTTTCCTGTCCACAAATTATTAGTAACAATAATAAACAATCGGCACAATAGTTTGCATATGTAGCATGCAACTGACCTCTTTCTTTTTACTCACAAGTAAGTATGAGAGATACCAACCTGGACGGGCACTGCTGTACACTAGTAAGGGAGGTTTAAGCCTTACCCACCAGCCAGTTGTTTTCTGCACTCCTTTCCCAGGTAGTGGCAGTTTTGAAAAGAACAAAAGCCTTCACTAGAGCCATTGGCGGCTCCCCTCCCCCCTTCTATAACTTACAGGCTGCTCCGTTGTGGAGCGACATATAGGAAAATTAGTAGTAGGGGCAAGGTTAAATACCATAATTTCAGACTAGGTAAGAACCTCATGCACCTCCTTGTGAGTAAGCAAGAAAGAGAGAGATGGCCAGCTGCATTTCATATATTTAACATGTTGTGTACTTTGACCCAAAGGGAAGGGAAATTGAAATCATACACATGCCAGGAAAGAGTGTTTAAAAAGAACTAATTGAGTTTTGCCTTGTTTTTCCCCAGCCTTTCCCTCCATCCCACCTCCTACTTATCCCCCACTTATAGTCAACAGACCAAGTTGAAAACCACTCAGAATATAATGATGAAAACCTGAACTTGGGAACTTGCTCCACTGGTTGCACTCAGATGGAGAGGTTTGTTGCACAAAGGCCCTTTCTGTCTTTGAAGTGGATTCTGCAGAGTAAGTGCCAAAAGGCTGCCATGCTAGTCTGTTGTGACAATAAACTACAATAGTGAGTCTTGCAGCAATTTAAAACCTAAAACGGCTCACAAAAACATGTTGGGTTTTAAGGTGCCACAAGATTCTTCAAAGTGCATGCAGAATAAGAGAATTCATCTTAAGGTGGGCATATTGTGAGCTGCAGCCCTCATACTAACAACAGATTTGCGTATAATATACACAAATGCACTTGCAGGGCTTAAGACCAGTCTGGACTCAAAGAATTGTAAACTGAAAGTATTTGTGCAAACATGCATCCCAGGCACAAGTGCCATGTATAACAAATTACATAATTCCTCTTTGTGATGCAAGCAATCACATTGTGAACACATGGGTTTTCTCTGTTTTTCATTCAACATTGTTCAAACAGGGCCATCAGCATTAGATATCCTAAGACCCATTTTTAAAGCTGGGGTTGAACCCAACTTACATGGGATCACCTATGTGGACAGAAGTGGAATTCATTGCCGCCTCCTCCCTATGGCAGCTCCTTCAGGTGCCTGGACATGTCGAAATGTGGCACATATGTGGAATCAGTGGAACCAGCAGAACCTGGCTGCACAGACTTATCAACGGCTAAGCGTAAGCAGCTATTCTCCAATGTGCCCTCCCAGTTTGTTGGACCGCAGCTCTCAGCATCCATCAGCTGTGGAGTTTTGCTGCAGTGATTCATTGGCTTCAGTTCAGAATCAGCTGAAAAGCTCAGAGGAAAATTCTTTGTCTGCACTATCAAAATTTATCTTCAGGGTATTGTATCTTTTATGGGAATCACTCAATGATGAGGGAAAGCTGTGGTGTCAATTGGCAATTGAAGGGGATTTATGGGACTTTTCACAGTGAAGAGGAAATCCCCCCCTCCACCCCAGACATAGTTCCTCTAAGTCTTGTGAATAAGCCAAGAGAAGTTCCGATCATGGGCCAATACGATTCAGTAAATTTGTCTGCCATGTACAGTTTGGGGATTCATGATATATGAGTTTCCTGGAATTGCTCCACATTATAAATATATCTTCATTGCTCGTAGAGCAGTAAAAGGGGGGAAAACCCTGCATTAAATTGTTGCATAATCTAATTACATGTCCATTGGAAACCATAATGCACTGTTCCTTTAAATCAGGGATTGAATCCCTTTTGATTAGAGGACTCAATTCCAGTTTGAAGATGTTCTCCAGGGCCGCATTCTAGTAGTGAGTGGGGCCAGAGGCAAAAGGGGTGGGACTAAAAATGCCTGCAGTTTTCAGCTGAAATTCTTACCACCCTAAGTCCTATGCCAGGTATCACCTTTCAGAATGATGGGGCAGGGGCAGGGGCAGGGGCGAACAAAAGCCAGCAGTCAGGCAAATCATCAGTGATCAGAGGAAAAGAGATGGGACTGAAAGAAGGAGGCTGGGTTACCTGTGGACCCAGGAGAGGCAGACTTGCCCCCTGAGCCTTTAACTCCTGTGTTAAATCTTACTCTACTTTGCAGCTTTACTTCTAGATTCTGGTTTCACTCCCCGTTCACTCAAGGGACACTTCCGAGGTTGTTGGGCCCCTGTGGGTTAGTTTAAGCAGTGCCTCCCAACATGGTGACCTCCACATGTTTTGGACTGCAGTTCCCATCAGTCTGGCCAGCATGAGTAATGGTCAGAATGCTGAGGATTTCATTTGAATGAGAAAGGCTGTTTTGAAGTGACATACATGACAGAAAAGGACACTAGTCATGACCTCCACCCCAGCACATAATGATCAAGGCACACATGGATGAGATTTTTTTTACCTAGGCGCCTTTGCCCAGCTAGAACAACGCAATGTGTACAGCAGGCCCTGGGATGGCTCTGTACCTGTGACCAGTGGCACCAATTTCATCAACCTGCTGATATGCATCTTTTATTTGTGTGACGATGACGGATGCCTTTCATGGAGAGATGGCACATTATTGTGTCTGGACCAAAACCTGGAGCAGGATGTCACCTTTTAAATTAAGGGTTGAAGTGCTGCCAGCACACTCTGCATTCTCTTTGAAACACATGAATGACAACTCATCAGTAAATGCAGACCTGGTAGCTGGCCGGCCACTGCTCCTTCCTGCTGGGCACCGAAGGGCCTTGTGCCCCGCAGCCTGAGGGAGCTGTGCCTCCTCCAGATCAGATGCCAGTAGCTCACAGCACTTCTATCCCTCAAGAGAAGAGAATACACCAGCTCTTCAGTGCACATCTGCCCTCGCTCTTTCTCAGACATGCACGAACCCAGGAGGGTGAGCAAAGACATATTGCAAAACGCAACTAGAATTTCCTTCCAGTGTCTTAAAAATAGGTCGCATATTAAATTATAAATTGCTACTAATGATTATTTATTATGAGCCTCAAGAGCATTCTCACTACAGCTCGCAGCAATTAGTTGTCTACTCTGAGGAATTTACAGACTTCAGGCTCATCTCCACTAGAATATACTCCAGTGTAATGATTGGAGGGGGTGGGAGATTGTGCTTTTCACATAGCCCATACTTCTTTCCCCATCTACGGAAATGAGCTCTGAGGAGAATTCTGAATAATTCTGTTATGAAAAAAGCAGAAGTTGAAACCAGAACTATTTGTAGCTGCTCCTGCTCCTCTTTGGCAAGTGCAGCATGCAGCCTAATTGCTCAGAATTACAGCCCACTCAGTGAATTCAAAGAGATTATTCCCAAGAAGTTGGCATAGGATTATAGCCTCAGTCACTCTAACAAAGCCCTTTTCAACCTGTTGCTGGAATACAGTACTTCTCCAGCTGGTTGAGGCTGATGGATACCCTAGTCTACCACACCTGGAGGACACTGGGTTGTCAAAGTTGTCTCTTTCACACTCACGCTCACCTCTAGATAGGTTGGAGTCTGCCGATATCTTTGGTACCATGTATAATAGGAGTGTTAGCTTTTTGGAGTAAACTGAACAGGCAGAATTCAAGACAACCCATCAAATGTCACAAACTGAGAGCTTTCTTTGTGCCTGTCAGAACTCAGCATTGATATCATGACATCTGACAAAATTAAGAGTGTTTTCTCATGCAAGCCCCATTTCTGGCATAGGTTCCCTAGAGAGGTGCACCTGGCACCATCATTATCTTTCCAGCACCAGGAAAGACGTAGCTTTTTTCCTGCTATTTTAATAGCTGATTTTAGTGTCAAATCTTGATCTTTAATTTGACTCCATACCTGTCTTAAAGTTTTAATTCTAATTTTATTTAAATTTCTTGTGTAGTGATTTTAATTTGTTGTGCTTTTCTTCTTTATAATTTTGAATTTTACTGTTCATACCCTAGTTTTATAGATTTTAAAATATTGTGTTGTTTTAATTGTCTTGTAAGCCACTCAGAGAGTCCAATTATGGGCCAGCAGAGCAGCATATAAATTGAAATAATAAATAAATAATCTTGATAACTCATGGGAGTGTAGGGCTGGGCAATACTCAGCAAGCAGGTCACATGTGGCCAGCCAAAGCCATTTGTGCAACCTCCCAGTCACTAAAAATTGCTCCCACCATACAGTACTGGGGTGTGTGCCCAGAGGATTGCACAGAGCCATTGCAGCCCTAACTCTCCCCACAAAGCTGCCTGCTTTCTGTGATGCAAACGAAGCTTCTGGCCAATATGTGCTTTACAAACATTGCAGAAAAAGCTGCCCAAGTATAATTATCACGCCCGAGAGCCAAACTGAATTTGTCATGTGGTTTGACCTTCTATGGCTGCTTTGCTATTGTTGTTTATTTTAATTTCAAAACTAGCTGATCCATGTAAGCTAGACTGGGAGCATGCTGGAGTGGGAGGCAGGTTAACTACTTGTACCTACCACAGTCCCATTCATGCTGTTCGTAATGAAAAGAAAGCGCCTATTAGCACTCCTGGGAGCTTTTTCCCTATTACAAATGCGATTTCGAGCAGGACAATGGTGGGGGGGGGGAGAGTTGGGGGGGACCCCTCAACATACCCAGACCACTGCACTGGCTATTGGCTTTGTTTTTTGCTTTTGTTTTAATTCTGCTTCACAAGGCCAAACAACATGACACAGGTAACTTCTAGATTGGCTCTCAGGATAGTGTATGATATAATATATATTACCAATATATAAAATAGTAATTGCATAATAGGAAATCTTGGGATTCAGTTTTTAGATGAAAGCTTTTCCTTCATTTGACCAAGAATTCTCTAACTGTGCATGCCTCTTTTGTGTACTCTTGTGGACAACTGGAGTCACCCAAGTTCCTAAGTTTTAAGTTGGGTTTCTCAGTTCTTAAGATGGTGGTCTAGAAGTTGTATGTTTTGCTGTACAGACAACCCTTTCATAGGCAGTAAAATAGGCTGGCCTGCTAGCCTCCTTTACAGATCCATCAGACAAATTTCTTTCCCAGGCTTTCCACCAATTTGGAACAAAGTGCTATCCCAAATTGGTGGAAAGTATGATCAAAGCTAAAAAAGTTAGTGTAAGGCGAAAAAAAAGCATTTCTGTGAAAAAAGAATTCCTTTCTTGCCAACCTTTTGGAATTCTTTGAAAACTTTAACAGACATGTGAACAAGGGTAGATACTGAATTCAAAACAGTTTTGGTCCCTCTCCAAAGACTTTTAAATAAACATACAGAAGTGAGTCATGGGTTACAAGAGGACTGATTGTCTTGTCAGTTGGTAACTGATTAAGAAATAGGAAGCAGAGGGTGAGATAAATCTCACAGCGAAGAAAACAAATTTGTCCAGTCTAAAGAAGAAAGTGACAACTCCACCGGGTTGCAGATCAATTTCCCCCTGCCCCACTGTGGGCAACATTCCTTCCTTCCATTGACACTTTCATTGTATGTGAGCTCATGACTGGATTCACAGTCATCCTGGCCAGCTTTTTGTATTGCACAGTAGCACTTTTTAAACTGCTAAGATGCTTCTGATAGAAATATGCAGCAGTTTGCATGCAACAGCAATTGGACATAAAAAATGTTTCAGCAAAGTCTTTCTTTTTAAGTACCACTGGTAAGATATCTGTTTTTCAGTGATTAACCTTGAATTTTTCAGTGAAAACAGTAGCAATACTAAGGAAGGGAATATTTAATATAATAATGATACAAGAAAGAATAGGATAGGGGCACAGGTAAGCCACCTTCTGCATTTCAGATCCCTGGTTTTTCTAACCCAGCACTCATTACTCTGAGAAGCAAAATTTTTCCATGGTTTAGGAAGGGATTTTTCCTAGCCATACATGGAGATGCCAGAGGTGGAAACTAGGGCCTTCTGCATGAAGAATATGGGCTCCACCACTAAGGTACAACCCTTCTCCAAAGTTACTGACAGACAGCTTTCCCCCTAATGCACAATGCACCCCAAGATGTGAAGCCATGACTTCTTTCACCTGAAGTGAGAATCATATCTCCTAGATCAGGGAAGGCAGTATGGTTCCTGTAGGTATCAGAATACCTTCAGAAAACGTTCTCAGTGCCTACCAAGGTGCCCGTTGTTGTATTTTAAATAACATAGTATCTTACTAACCTAGATCAACCAGCCAGGCAAATGGTAAAACAGTTTCTTTGCTGGTTTACCATGGATATCTGCAGAATTACCAACAGCAGATGCTAACGCTAATATGATACAGTATTTTTTTTTACACATAAATGAAAATTGAAAAAGTGAAATGGGAAGGACTACTTTGCATGTACAAAGTCCCAGGTTCAATCCCTCGCATCTCCAGGTGGGCCTGGGCAAAATCCCACATGAAACCCAGGAAAGCCTCTGCTGCTCAGTGTCAACAAAGCTGGGTTGGATGGACCAAAGCACCCAGCAATCATGAGATTGCTCAGAAAACTCATCTGAGGTTGGATTCGGAGCCTGGACCTCAGAAGGGAGAGTCAGAGATCTGATCCACTTCCCCAACACCAGCATGGAAAGAACTGGGTCAACAGCAATTCTCGGTCAGAAAAGATACTTAAGGGGAGGAAGAGGAAGAAGAAAGGAGACATTATGGTGGATGGGGATGGGAGGAGATGGGAATGGGAAAGATACAGAATATCCTGAGCTACTCCAGCTTCCTTCCTTCCCATCCCAAGTGCCTTGCCAGACAAACTAACCAACCCATCTACAAAAATTGCCAAAAAGGGAGGAGAAGGAAGTGGAACTTGCCCCCATTTTTCCTCTCACCCTGCCAGCTTCAGGTCAGCAAACTCAGAAGCTCCAAGTTCAGAGGCTTCTACGCAGTAAGAATGCAATTGATAGGATTGTCTCTAAGACTATTTGCTAGGAAGCAAGCCTGAGGAGAGAAAATGTAGCATTCTCCTTTGCTGTTTGAAGATTTTAACAAGGAAATGTCCGTTCATGTTGGCATTTCTTTGGAAATAAAGATCAAGTGAGGTTCAATATTCTATGGAGGAAGGCAGGAGGCACAGGAGGCTGGGCAAAGGCAGAGCCAACTAGCCCTACCTACTGCATTTTTCTCCTCTAGTCACCTCAGTGGTTGGGCACATGCCCAACTCAAAAGCCAGCACAGCGTTTCAGAGAGCAGTGACCTTGCTTTGTTTCTTAACATTTCCTGATTGAACCCAGCATGAGCAAAGGGTGCATGAAAGACACAGAGCAGGTCTGTGTGACGTGGAGTAAAGACAGGATGGTACCAATAGGATATCGCACCCTCACCACCCTTCACCCAAAGTGTGGAAGGATTTTTCCCAGAGTTCAGCAAGGGAAGAAGGCACTATACCTCTAGGCCTGCTCTAATACTGATAGTTCTCTCTCCCACACCTCCCTTAACTGATGTATAAAAAAAGGATAAGCATGGGTGTTAAATGCAAAGATGCTGGACACTTTGGACCTTAGCAACATATGAAAGTCAAGAATCAGAGATGAGCAGCATAGAACAGGAAAATAAAGGTTTGCACAGGAAAAAGAGATCCCTGCAAATTAATCCTGGGTTTTAGCTGCCAAAACCAGAAAGCATCACTTTCACGTAAGCTTATTCAGTGCTGAGAGCCATGTCAGAAGCACACTGTGACCCAAGAGGTACAAAATATAAGCCATGGGTCAATGCCATGCACCCTACTTTTATAGAGGGCAATCCTCTGTTTAAAGGTATCTCCTGCTCTATGGGCTATCAAGTTTGGTTTCAGGACAATATAAGGAGCAAGTAAGTGCATGGGCACAACTTCAGACAGCACCCGGACAGCAAACGGTGGAACAGGTTGCTTCCTTTGTTTCCTTGTCAACATGGGCATTTAGCTAAGTTTTCTCATAGCACAGATAAGGTAGGTATGTTGGCAACAGAACAGAAATGTCAATTGTGTGCTTCAGAACTGAGATAACACACCTGGCTGTCTAAAAGGGTTCCTCACACACAACTAAGTCCAGGATCTAAAACTGCCTCATTATTTATTTTATTTATTTATTTAGCAAACTTATATGCCACCCCCTTCGCATAAGCCTCGGGGCAGCTTACAAACATAAATAATACCACCAATACAATAATATATAATTGTTACACCACTTCCCAAGAATTGGACTGGGGAAGGCATGTCCTAGTATATTCATGCCTGACTAATGCATGCCTGTAAATTATTCCCAGCTTTCTTATCACAGGAATAATCTGTGCTGAGGTACACTCTGTAAGCCAGGATCAGTCTCATTGTTAGGTATTTTTTGAGTTCCTGACCGGGACAACTGGCAAGAATCCACTGGAGCTGCTCCTCTTCTTCACCCTGAAACTTGCTTGTTCACCTGCCTCTTGCTCAAGTGTAAATAATGGTGGTGATGAAAAATAAAGGCAGAAGGTACAACCACCAACTCGCTCAGATCACTCTACGTGTGTGCTTGTTGAAGCTAGGCAGCACAATTCTAACCATGTGTACTGAGTTCAGTGCGACTTATTCCATAGTAAGTACATTTTGGATTACTGCCTAAATGTCAGTTGCCCTTTTATATTACAGTGCATAATGTTCTTTGCAAACGGGGGTCCAAGTACCCCCTACCTTTCAGGAAGTTGAGAAATAAGTTGTGCAAACAAACTCCATGCTGACTCCATTATTTATTTTAGCACTTGCAATGGAGGTCAAATCTTAAAATATCTATAGACTAAAAGTATTTGATCCCTAATCTATGTTTAGTCTTGACTCTGTACTTCCGTGACCATGATCTAATATTCTTGGGGTGCAGTCCTATTCAGTTATAGACAGAAAGTCCTTCTTTCTGTAAAAGCATGCATAGGATTACACCTTTACACTGCTAAGAGCAAAGCACAGTTTTAGAAACAAACCCTCCCAGACTTCCTGGCCTTGAAGCTAAATGAATCAGGGTATAACGCAGAAGTTAAAGCATAGCTGAGCCTGCTGAAAAAAACCTGGAGGAGGATTTTGCTGGCAGTGCTTATTGTTCATCCAATGGGCCAGAACTGCAAAAGTAAAGATGAAATGGTCAGCACGATTCTCAACTCACTGCTTGACCATAAATCATAGTAATGATTGTTGTTATTTGCCACCATCAATCTACAACAGGGGTCGGCAACTTGTGGCTACCCAGAAGTTTTGCTCTACAACTCCCATCAGTCTTGGCCAGCATAGTCAATTGTGCGGGAGGTTGTAGGCCAAAACATCTGGAGGGGGCACCAGTCGCCATTCTTAATCGACAAAATGCTTTAGAGCAGTGTTCTTCAACCCTGGCACCCTGTGTTGGATGACAGCTCCCATCATCCCTACCCAGCATTGCCATCTGCACTGGTGTTAATGGGAGTTGTAGGCTAATGTATCTGAAGGGTAGCAAGTTGGAAAATGTTGCTTTACAAAGTATCAAAGGATTCCCATTACTGAAGTACTTGCAATTGAAATGTGCCTTGAGGAAGAGAGAAGGAAGATAGCAATGTGAGGCAGAAAGAGAAGTGAATGTAACAAAGGGTGAATGAGTGTTTCTTCCAAATCAGGTGCTTGGAGTACACAGCGCTTCCGTCCACTTCTGCCTCTTATCTATATTTTATCAAATTGTGCATCTGAAAAGTATGATGGGGACAAATGTGAACCTCTTCCACCTCCTCCCCACTCCAAGTGGCCTCTTTATGTGGCCCACATGGAGTGCACCAAAGCATGTTCAATCCACTCCCATCTTCCCTTTCCCAAACTGGCAATGTATTTTTTAAATCGTTCCTTCCTTTTTATGTAAATTAAATGCCCTCTATTTCATTGATGGTATTTCTGTACCTCCCAATATCCAAAGCTTTCTGGAAGGTTTACAACAATTTGAGCACTGTTCCACCTTATCCTTTTATCCTATAAAAAAACAAATCTTGTTTTGATTCCATCCGCAGAAGATTTTCTAGGTGTCTTTTCATGACAAATGTGCAAGAGATGCTGATAAATTTGGAATATTTGAAAATACATTTAAGAACTCTTGAGTTGGAATTTGTCCAGAAAGAATTTCTGGAGATAGGGGTTGTCATGATTACTGTTAGTTAAATCCTGTCCAATTTACTTGCATTGTAAATTTAGGATTAAGATTTGTAAGTGTACTTACTGAGGTTGGAACTCATTGGACTCATACTGGGATAGTAATACAGACCTGCAGTCAGAGTGAACTGGGAGAACTTCCTTGTAAATTTTCTCTGCCTCCCTATTTTTTCACACAATTACAAAAACAACTTGTAATTTTGTCTTAGAAGACCTACAAATTGGATGAACTGCCCTTCCCTGATTTTTGACACCCCCCTGAACTTTTAGGTTGTATACAAGTCTAAAGTTAAGTATTATACTATTTGCTTAAATAGTCACTGTAGCCCTCAAAAGCTGCAATTCTAAACATACTTAGTGAGTTATTTCCAAACTGTATCTGTTGCTGCACAAATTACGAACCCTGTGGCACCTTAAAGACTGTCAAAATTGTTCTTAGATAAGCTTCTTTGGACAGACATCTGATGAAGTGGGCAAGACTTTACAGTGTCACAGAACATTACTCACTTACCTTTTAGGAAAGCAGTTCATGGGAAAAGTTATGTTATGTTTTGTTTTATAGAGGAAGGCATTGCTAAAACAGTATTATATTATTTGAATTTATTAGATGTCATTCTCTTTCAAAAGATTATTATTAAAATATGCAAACTATATTACATCTAATAACAATTTTCATTAAAATATTAAGAAATAAGATAACTAAAACTTCAGAAGAATCATAAACAAAACAACTGATACTTAAACCTATCGTATGCCTTCAAAGGATTGAGAATACAGAAAACAGAGGTTGACTTGCCACCAAAAACAAAACAAAACAAAAAACTGTTGGCACCAATGAAGTAGTGCCAACAACAACCACAATCATGGAAGTTGCCATGTTGTAGAACTGACTCAAAAATGAAGCAATCCTAGGACAGGACACTTTGCCAAAGTTCTACTAGAAGCATGTGCCTTCTGCACTACATTCTCATCAGAAAGGAAAAATGGGTCAAACAGAGCAGACCAGCACAAGTGTTCCGGAGTGGCAAGAAAATGAAATGTGAAATGCAGACTTTTTTTTCTTTTTGCACCTAGTTACTACAATGTTCAAACTGTTCAGAGCACAAAAGATGTGTTTGACTTGAGATAGTAACACAAATGCATGGCAAAGACACAAAAGATACTGAAACTCATTTGTTGTGCTGTCAGAGCAATCTAATCTTACCTGAAGTATTTTGTTCAAGGGTCTGATGTTGTTTGCTGAAGCAGTCCCCTGAAGTTGGTCATAGTGGAGAAAGGTTTTCTGAAGTTACATGAAGCAAAATGGGTGTTTAATGAAGGATAACTAAACCTGGTATTTCCTTTAGAGAATTTGTACTTACGATACCAGATGAAAATGGTGTATGTGAATAAGAACAGCGAATGAAACTATTTTACCCACCATATCAACAAATGCCCTAAACATCACAATGAAACACTGCCCATCCTGATTAATGTTTGCAGTACATTCCTTTCCGCAACCACTGCACTTCAGCAATCAAGCCATAATGAGAATGTCACCTCAGGCTATCATATCATCTCTACTCTTTCTCCTTGCCCTCTTGGTGCATAATGTCAAGCAAAGATGGCTGGAGCCATCAGATTAGGGAGGTGGTAGATGGCTCTTTGTAACAGGGGGCAGTCCTAGATGCCAAAGGAGGTAATTGTGTGGCACCTCCCGACCCAGGAGGTAATAATGACTAAAGATGTTTTGAAGGGCTAACTGTGGGCCAAGGCTATTTCCTATGAGACCAGCAGTGGCCAGAGATTCAACAGCAGCAGTAGACCAGAGGACGTAAGTATCTTTGCTCCCACAGTGCTTCTTGCATCTGCTCGCAACAGCTGCAAAACACATCAGCAGGAGCAGTCCAGATGCAGGGATCCTTAGAGATTAGTACATTGGTCTCAACCAGCTGACCTCCAGATGTGTTGGACATAATTCCCATTATTCCTAGACACGTTGAAAATTATGGGAGCTGAGTCCAGTACTTCCAGAGGACATCAGGTTGTGGATGGGCTGGATTAGGAAATGAGATATAAATCCTCCAAGCCAATCAACACCTTGCAGCCAGTTATGAGCATTTTCCCCCTTGGATAAGGTGCTCAGGCAATGGCTTTTGTGCAACTTCCAGAAGTTGTTTTGGTCTCAAGGACTTGGAGGAGCTATGCTGGGAGAGAGACAGAGGGTGCATAACCTGCAGATTCTAATGAATCAGTGACTTTCAGCACCATCAACAAACATGGTATGCTTCTGGATAAATTCTCTCATCTATGTTTTAAAATGTGTTAAATTGTTGGAAACCACCCAGGGTGCTTTGGCTATTGGGTGGTAAAAAGGCTAATTAATTAATTTAATTATCTAGGGATTTAAACAACTGATTCCAGAATGTGTTGGGGAATGACTGCTATAGCATTTGTAGCTACTCCTACAGCATTTGTGCTATGCAGCCCCATAGGAATCTATCTTGTCCCCCATACGTTTAAGCATCTACATACGAAAGCACTTTATGGTCTGGACTTGGGTCTCATCAATATGTTGGTGGTAAAAGCACTATTCCTCCTTTACACTGGACTCAGGTGAAGCAGTGGAAATGTTGTACTTGAATCTGGTCATCTCAATGAACTCAAAGAGGGCCAATAAAGTGAAGCTCCATTAGGAAAGATATTTCAGTGGGTAGTTTGTTCATACAAGAAGATGCTGGCCTGATACTTTTCTTCATTTCCATATGTTGAGTCTAGTTGGGACCTGAAGGAGACAAGCCCTTCATGGAAGGGAATGGAAGCCATGAAGTCCTGAGACCTCAACACCAAATCCAAGACAACCTTCATCAGCCCAGACAAGGAAACTGATGGGCAGTGGGCTGGGTGGTACCCCAGCAGAATCCCTAATCTGTCTTGAGCACCCTGCACAAGATACAAATGCTCAAGACCCAGACTTGATTGAACAGGAAGCCTAGAGAGCGAGATATATTCCTATAGACCATGGCCACCCCCCTCCCTGGCCCTATAAAAGCTTTCTTTTCCCATCATTAGTAATGCATTATGATTCAAGCCTGACTGTGTCTTATTGTCTCTATTTCATTATAGAAATTAACCTCCTGCCAGACTGGCAAGCCCACTAATTAGATTTCATTCTTCACTGGCCATGCCTACCTGAGGATTTCAGGAAACACGATAATTATTTATTTCCTGTGGAGTGAGATATGTGATGTATCCACAACTCCACCCCAGGGGACCCATAGCTAGTTTGAATCTCTTTCGCATCATGAGGAGCATGAGATTTCCATCTTCTGGATTTAAACCAGTCATGACAGAGAAACATGGAAACAAACACAGAATGAGTTAAAAGGGACCTCCCAGGCCATCTGTTCTGACCCCTGGCTCCAGCTGGCTCTGCTCATGACACGCCTACCATGTGCATGCCCAGTCTATCCTTGAACACTCTCAACCAACTCCTTTGGAAGCCCATTCCACACCCTCGGTGTCCTAACTGGCAGAAAGTACTTCCTGGCATCCAAATTAAACCTTGGTTCCTTGAGTTCACCCCAGTGGAACGTGTCCTGCCCTCCTCCACAGGGGAAAACATGACTATGGTTGCCACAGGTCACACAGCTGAATCAAAAGCAGAACCAGGTTAGAGATTATGGAGCCCATTTTCCTATTTTCATTTGTTTCTTGTGATTAGTACCACCACACAGCATAGTTTAGTATTGTGTGTGAATGCAGCCCATGAGTCAATCTGCTCTGGCAGCAATGACCCATGCTTTGGTGATATCGTGGTTAGGCTATTGCAATGAAGTCAGCAGGGATCTAACCCTGAAGAGCATCCTGAACCTTCAGTTGCTGAAAAATTGAACTAGGCTGCTAATTCTGCTGACTGGTGTACAGTATTACAGTCATATTACCCCAATACTGGAAAAGTCGGCACAGGTTGCCAATTATTCCTGAGCACAATTCAAGTTAGAAAATAAAATAAAATGAGTACCCCCATAGATCCATGGCAGCAGCTTATTTTTGCTTCTTAAAATCTTTTTGAGAGTGATAGCGTGACATCAGTCTCCTCACTACCAAGAAGATATGCCCAGTGCCATTATCAATGTGAAACCACATCTTCCAACAATTTTGGCAGCTAGTTTCTGGGGGATGGGGTCATGGAAGGGAGGAGAAAATCAGCCCTTAGACTACCATGTTGCACATTTAATGTGAGGGTCAATTCCAAAGTTGCCTGAACCTGATTCATATGTGAATCTAAAGGGTACAAGGCAGGATGGGCTGAAATCGGGACTATCAAATTCCTCCCACAGCCTTAACCTCAGTGACCATTTTATAGGAGAACTAGAACTTTGGAAGTCCTTTCTATTTTAGGTGACCTTGGTTAGGTTTTGAAGGATCAGTTGTTCTGTATTTTTGTTGCAATCCAACACTCATTTACCTTGAAGTAGGTCGCAGTAATACTAGTGGGGTTTGCTCATGAGCAGACACATGTCGAATTTATTTATTTGATTTGCACCCACCTTTCTACCAAAACATGGAGGTCAAGGTGGCTTACATGGACAATTAAAACTGATTAAAACAGTGCATTAAAATACGTATTGTATCTTATGTCTCTCTATATAGGTTATATGTCATTTTAGAAATTTCAGTGTTCACTGGTGTTGGCGTTCACTAGAAATTGGGGAAAAACATGCAGAGAGATCAATAAATGAAAAGATAACATTTCCTTCTCCATCCCTCACAGTTCTGTGATCACTTCTTTCATCTGACCCTGCAGTCTTGGCATTCTTTCTGTAATCTCCCATTCTCATCACATTTTCCTTTAATTTCTCCCATATTTTCATCCTTTCCTCCTCCTGATAAAACTCCGTGATCTGAAACCTCCATCTGTTCCTCCATCCTATTTTGCAAGCTAAGGCAAATAATGAATTGCACTTTTAACGATGGCCAAGTCTTAAATCAATCGATTATCCTTGCCATTTCAGGGAAGTCTTACCAGCTCCTTTCCTGACCTCTAGATCCATGCATATTTGAAGCATCTCCAATCTTAATAACCTTATGAGCCATATATCTAACCATTTTTATCCTTTTCTTATTATTCTTAGCCTCCTTCTAAGACTGCATCTCACAATCTCTTCCAGTCTTTTCCTGTGCCTGACATTTTATACCTTTCAAATGCCTCTTTCTTATCCTTGATCACGTTCTGCAATACCACACTCATGTTCCTTGCCTACCTCTTTTTTAAAAAAGTGTATTTATTGCTACATGGCACATATAACTCTCAGCGAGAAAGTGATTTGCATGTCAGCATTTTCTATCCTTCTCAGTTTGCTTGATTTCCTTTCCCCCTCTCACTTTATGGCCTTTCCTGCTATGTTCTGCGAATGCATGGTGTCATCTAGACAGTTGCAGTCCCAAAACCAGTTGCTCTGATAGACCTTTAAGGACTGGAGCTGCCAAGTGCATCTGCTTAAATGACTGGGGGATCAGAGTGTTATTTTTCAGCCCTTTGGAAGTGATTTGATATGATGCTGCATTTTGCAGGCATACCAGTGGTAACATTTAGAATGAATACAGAAACTTTCATGTATCATATCCATAACAATTAAAACACCTTCATAACATGGCAACCTGCTGATGTTTGGACTACAGTACCCATCATCCCCAGACAGCGGGTGTGCTGACTGAGGATAAAGGGGCTTTGTAGCCCAACAAATCTGCACCTCTGCATTCAGACAACCCTGCAAGGTAGAGTGATACTAGTCTCATCCTGACTTAATGAAATGTTACAGCAGTTCCCCACTTTGCCTTGTTTCCCCTCCCACTCCACTCACACACCTTTTTACTCAGCCTTTCTTCATATGAGTGTCATCAACCCACAGCAGGTTCCCACTGTAGTAACTTCGCACATGTGATCCCACACACCCACTCATTCTTGCATATGCAAGCTCATGCTTATGCTTCAGCCTGGGCAATGACTAAGCCCTGCTGGTGGCAGAGGGGGAGGAGAGAAACCGCTACAACTGAATCTTAGGTGGTTTCCTTCTGATCCCCCCATTTTTAATCCTTTTCCACAGACAGGCAATATGGGATATGTTCCCGTAACCCTGTGTTGTCCTTAGTTCTGGAACTGGCTTGCCTGTGCTAATGATATCATTTGCCAGGCAGGCTGGAAAACCACATTACAGTGGTGTGTGGAACCAAAGGAAAAGGGGTTGGGCTAAAACACATGCAGAACCAGTGTATGAAAGCTCTTTCTGCCAGCAACTAAGTTTTGGGAGAGGTGATTCAATCTCTTAGAATGAGGGGAAACTGCACAAAGCACTGAATGACTGGTCCCTAAGAGAATGGACAGGGAAAGGGATCCAGCCATCTTTAAAACTTCAGAGGGCCAGATTCCAGTCCCAAGGACAGACTGGGCCCCTACCCTTGAGGTTTCCCTTCTCTACCTGAAGTTCATCCTGACTTGGCGACTGGAGGTTAAGTGCATGATCCTGAGGTCCCTAACAGCTATACATTTTTTTATAGGATTGCCTCCTTGATTTTGAGAAAATACGTTCTAAAATGTATCATGCTCCAGTTGTCAAAGTCTTAACACCAGTCTGCCTTGTGTTCCTGGGCTCTTTTCAGCTTCCCTCATGTAATTCCTTTGACTTCACTAGAATTACACAAGATTAAAACTGAAGTTTTGCAGTGCAGAATCAAAACCTCTGCCTAATTGCTACATAAAGCTGCCACTGATATCAAGCAAAGCTCCAAAGAGGGCTCATGTGTAGAATACAAAAGCAGGATCCACCACAAGCATCTGAGGGCCAGGGCTTGCCTTTAATTTGAATTATCAGGATTCAAGCCCACATGGAATGCTTCTGAAGTCTCTTATCTCAATTGCTTCTAAACGTTCTGTTGCCCATTGCACAGAAATTGGCAATTACTCTTCTTCCTCCTGTGTGATACATCTTTGTCCATCAGCATTTGCCAAACTGGCTTGTGCTTCTTAAGATTCTGCTTAGCGTTATTGTAATTTTAATATTGGACGAATTACAAATATTCATACTGCTAACATATATTGGATCCAAGAGCAGTATTTCCTACAGGCTGTCTTAGGAATCTGGAGCCTTTCTTTGCCCCAGAAAGACACTTTTAAGATTAAAATAAATTGTTGGCCAACAATACATTTTTGTGCATCTCATTTTACAAGTATGTGCTATTGTTGATTCTCCTTCTGTTGACTGTTGTTGTTGTTTTTATGCAATAACAAAATATAAGACTACGTATATTTTGTGGTCCCATGAACATCTCACACAGATGGAGGCCATTTGTATATGACATAAACACAGAATTCAGTAGACTGAAAAGTCAGCTTTCTTTGAAAGAAAGAGTAAGCTTCGAGCCCCTAAATTTGAGAGTGCAGGCATTGCCTGATGGCACCTCCAAAACCAGGCAAAAGGGCTGAGGGGCATCTGGGAATGGGCTTCAGTGATGTGTCACATTTCATTCTCAGCATAGGCATGCTTGGGGGCCTGCCAAGAGGCCACACTCCAGCAGGGTTCCACTGACAGAAGCTCCCTGGAGTTGCTCCTCTGCTTCATTGCTGCCCTGTATTTGTTCACCTGCTTCCCCCTCTGGTCCAGATGATGCAGGTGATGAGTAGGGAGAGCAGTAGATGCCACTGCCTCCTTGCTCACTGGCCCTCTGCTTTCCAAGCAAACGAGTGGTAGCAATGAAGAGAAACAGCTGGTGCCAATGGCACTGAGAAGGTAGACCTACTAAGGGAGTGGGGTGGGCAAGGGCTCTCAGAAACATGCAATTCCCCTTTGTGACTAGCACAAGGAAAGTGAGGGCGTAATCCTATGCAAGTTTAAACAGAAAATAGGTCTGTAACTCCCAGCACCCCCCAACTTTAGATTACCAAAAATAATAGAATCTGTTTAAAAAGAGCCCCTTTGTTGTGCTTGGAGGAACAGGAGCATGGCGAGACTCTATGAATGACTAGGACTTGTAATATGGTTATGCATGTACTTCTGCACTTGTGTGGTTGCTTTGAAATTGGGCTTCCAATATAATTTATTCATTCTCCTGAAAAATACTTCTTTCTGTTATCCTGACTTTCCCATCTATTCCTAACCAGTTGTCAGCAGAGAATGTATTAACTAGCAGAAATGAAAGTGCGTCAGGGAGGGGTGAGCAAGAGGGCAAGATGGAATAAACAAAGAAAATGTTGTTCAAATGATGCATAAATGCATCCAGGCTTCCTCTTATTGTTCTAAGAACCAGACAAAAGCCCTTTTCTGCTTTTAAAGGAGCCCTTTTTATTATATTTTTTCCTTCTCAGTGCCCATTGTTCTGCTGATGAAATGTCAACTTACCTTAAACCATGAACAAGGAGAGGAGTATTCTTGAGATCCTGTCTGTATGAAAATACCAGATGATAAATCATCTCTATCCGAAAATTTATCTTCCCTTCCCTTCCCTTCCCTTCTTTTTAAAGTAGGGTATTTAAAGGAGTTTTTATTTCCCATTATTCATGATGTCATGCAAAGGACTTTCCCTATGTACTGAATATTTTAATAATCAAACACATCTTTTCTCCCATTCTTTCCCTCAAAACATACACATGCCCTCAGTTTTGTCAGTAAATATTCCTGCAAGAAAGAACTATTTCTTGATGGTAGCAGCAATACTCTGATCTGGCCTCCTTGTGAACAAAGGGCACGATCCTGCGCATGCTCAGACAGAGGAGGCTTATAACTCCCACCATGCCCCAACCATGCCCATTATCCACGGTAGATCCTCCCAGGTGCATTTGGCACCTACTTCCCTGTCCCACTCTTTTCTAAGTGTTTCTGTGTCAACTTTGTCCTGTGCCAGCAGATTCCTGTACACCATAGTAGATTTGTTTGATTTTGCTGAATTAAGACCTCCAAGAGCTTTGGTATCACTGAGGCACTCATAATTAATGGGCCATATATGGTACATAAAGTGCTTTGTAATGAAAATGCTGCCATTGGGCAGTGTTAGCAATTGAACAGTACCCTGCAACTCAGAAAATGAGAGGAATTTGTGATCTGGTCCTATTAGCTAGTTGAATGTGATGATCCCCCTTTCTACCCGCTGTCTCCACAGAAAAGGTTTCTCTGCAGTTCTCAGATCAGTCCTGCACTACAGTGTTAGCTTGCATCCACAAATGCGTCAAAGCTAAACTGATGGACCACTATATGTAACACTCCCCTTTGTACCAGGAGTGCAACTGGAATGGTTCCCCTTGTATTTGTGTGAGTAGAACCCAATGCAGTTCATCAGGAGAGCAGTGAAATATAAGTGGATCCCATGGCCACCCGTGGGTGTGATTGTGAAGAAGGAATGATGCACCATTTTCATAGATTGCACCCATGTATGTTTCAAGTGAGTTCACAAAACCACATTACATTTTTTAAAGTTAAAAGCTTAGCAAAAATAAAGAAACAATTGAAAAACAGAGAAAGTAACACACAGAGGAGAAAAAAGCTTCTAAACACAGTGAACACCGAGCAGGCGAAAAGCTTGCCAGACCAGAGCTGTATTCGCCAACCGGCCAAAAGCATGCGGAGTGTGCTTCATGAAGCATGGTACTCCACAATGCTGGGGCAGACAGTCACAAGGCCCTGCTGCATTGCCTCCAGAGATGCCCTCAACTCAGGCGGGACACAGAGAAGGGCCTCTCCATTCACAGGGAGCAGGAAGACTGGACCCAAGACACCAAGCGTTGGAAGAGTGATCCCCAGCACTTGACATTGTGCCCTGATTCAAATGCGTAATGGGACACTGCAGGATGGTTGTGGCATGGTTACATATACTGTAGCACATGTAGTATTACTGATTCCTCATCCCTTGATGACTTGCATCTGAATGTGTGAAGTGACTCCTTGGAAAAGCATTGAGTTTGATATGAAGTGATGGGCAAAGTGATATGAATGTCCCAGCTGTAATAGCTGATCTATGACTGATCAAGTGATAAACGTGGCTTTCTGCATCAGCCAGGAGCTGTACTGTCATATAACGTACAGCAAGCATAGCTGGTCTGACAGATGAGTCTAGACTGCCCACAAATCAGTCAATGTGCAGCCCTAACCCGTTTTTTCTTTTAAAAGCACCTTTTGAGGCTGAGTTCTATAGAGCCCTGACTCAAATTATTCTTCAAGATATACACAATAATTGAGTACAGAAATTCTTTCAGATTTGGTAACAAGGGGGATGGGAACGCGGTAGCACATGTGACCTTTTGCCCTCCTTAAGACGTGGGGATTTTATCATCTGTTGGAAGAGAGAGAATTATTATAGCACTAGGCAGATGTTATGGCTTAGCACCCTTTGCCTAAACCCCCTCCCCACAAATCTCTGCAACAACGTCCTTAGCTGTGCTGCTCTGGGGTAGTTAAGGAGAAGAAAGATGGCTTTGTGATCGGCTTGGGGACTTTATACAACCCACTCAACACATTGCAGAATCCTGTTGCATCAATGCAATTAAAGTCTTAAGTACATACCTAGAAGGCCAAGCACTGTTTTTAAGGGTGTATATATCATAATTGCTGCTGTAATTACTCAGATATTGGAATCTCAACTTCCTAATGTTGCTAGGGCTATATTTCAACATACGCTGTTACCTTTTAAATCCTCCAGTGCCAGTGACAAAGTGTGAATTTTATCACACCATTTACATGCCTACACACACAAGCAGAATATGGGAGAAGCGTGCTGTTCTATATGCATGCATTCGTCCCATTCTCTGAAGTGAAGCTATATTCACTACTTGTCAAAGGGTGGATGTCAAAATGCATTGCTTGGCCCAAGAGTACCATTCTATTTATTTTGAAAGAAATGATTAAGGACCGGATAGCATGGGGATTTGGTAATGGAAGATGAAACTTCTCATCTCTAGGTCAACATTTCAAATGTGACCCAGATTATTAGGAACGGAAAGTCATTATCATATAATGGCTATTCAGTGTCTTTGGTAAAATAAGAGGCAGACTCTCATATTCCTGTTGCATATTCCGCTCTCCTCTGCCTGTGTACAGTGTCTAGCTGTACTGTGTTGAGGGGAAAGTACATAACTAGAAATTTTATTTATGCTATTTCATCCCAGACTTCCTTATATGTGATATGGGGTTTTCATTGCCATCTTATTTACGATATGCATATCAGAATGGGCTATTTTGCCTTTTCTCAAAAAGTTGTATTTTCTTGCCTACCAACAATTTTCCTGTCTGAACTACCTTGATGAAAGAGATTGACATGTCCAAAGCCAAGCAGTGACCCTCATGCCAGAGGAAGACATGGAACTTGGATCTATTTGGAACAAGCACAATATTCCATCCACTATATCACATCCTTTCTCAGAGCAGACTTCTATTTCAAATAAAGTGTCTCTGTATTTCCCTAGTAATTAGTCTTCCAGATGATGTAAACTGCAAAGGCCCAAAGTTATATTTCTGGCACTCAAATTGATTGTGGGCCAAAAAGTTCACTTGCCTAGACACTAAATGCAATCATGTGCTGTGATGAGCTATGCCTGGTAAACTTGCTGATGCTTTAACTTTTGCTCCAAAGGAAGCTGTGATGGATTTCAGGAATTTTCTGACATTACATCATGGGTTCACATCCCAGCATATGAGAAAGAATTAAGCACGTACATTCAGTGCGTTTGTGGATGATATAGTATGTATTTACCTTGCATAGTAGCATGACATGAAAAACAACCCCAAACAGTCATTAATTGCAAGTAGAAAATATATTTGGCACTCATTCTTTTCATCAAGTCCTCAAACTATTACATAAACAAGTAAGTCATGGCCAGATCCTGAACACAAATGTGTCTCAAGCACCACAACAAGCAGAGTGTCTGAGAAGACAGGGGGATGCATGAGGCAGGGAAGAGAGAGGCATGCATCTATACATGCGCTCAGAGGGGGAAAGCATTTCAATAGATACATTTGAATGCAGCATGCAGCTTGGTTCAGTGTGGCCACGAGATGTACAAACCTTCCTTGAGGTAAAACTCTGAAACACAAAACTGCTCTCATGTGATCCTTACACTTTGCAGAGCAGCCAGAGATCGCTGTGGAGGCCTCCAGACACCACCCTCCCCCAGCCTCACAGTAATAGCAGCCTGTGGTGGTGAGAATTAGTCGAATAAGACATGAGTGAATCTGGCCAAGGACTCTTTAATTGATTTGAGAACTCTGAGAAAGAGGGACCAGGTAGCACTGAAGCAGAAGATCCAAGTCCAAATGGTGGGGACTTGGTGGGGCAGAAGAAAGTTTCAGGAAAAGTAGCTGAGAAGAACAAACCTAAAGAAATGGAACACAGAAGGCAAGAAAGGTACTGACAGATTCTCATGAGAGGAAAAGAACTGAAAGGGACCCTGGCTGTTGCCCAAGTCCTTCTACACAGACAACAACAAATTAGGGGAGAGATACCAAAAGCAGCATGCATGGAAAGATTTAGCCACTTTTCCAACAAATTCAGTAATTGGTCATTCTGATCCTACAACTATGCACCTCTAACTACTTTCATGATGCAGGAAATCATTCTAACCCTGCAGGTGCTTAACTGCATTATCCATAAATATGTAGCTGGGTCCTGTAGCCGTTGACCCCATTCTATGAAGCTGCACTTATTTACCAGCATTATCCACAGACATCCTCCTGGTTCTGTAAGCAGTTACTGGTACTGCTCCAGGCAATTCTGCAGGCCTGATTATTTTCAGCAAAATTACTACATTATGTATCATGATCAGCATTGTGCTGGAAAAAAACATTCTCATCCATTTTGATAGAAAAGAAGTTGCTTTCAAAGAAAAATGTAAAAGAAAAGAAATTTTGGAGAAATTCTCATGGGTTGGGCTCAGGGTCCTTCTCTTTGGAGGTGGCTAAGAAATGCATGTGGGGGTCTTTCATTATACCACAATCACTGCAGCAGCCTGTAGCCTCATAGGCTTCCCAAGACTTCATATAAAGCCCATGGGAAAACAACATGGACAATTCTTCCCATGGGTTATTTTTGGTTCAGGAAGAACAGAGCAATGGAGAGATGTGTAAGAGAGAGAAAACATGGGGGGGGGGGGAGCACCCTGTGCCTCCTTGCAGTGATTAAGTAACCTTAGGAACACCACCAACAGAAATTACAAGTTATAAAATGCTTTGAGAACAATGCAGAAAAGTAGATGCCCCAACTGGAGGTGATACTGGCACTACTTGCAGTGGCAGCAAAAGGAAGCTGTGCTGCAGTCCCTGCCAATGGTGAGTCTTGCCTGTGGGAAACTGATGCAGAGCCCCACTTGAACAAATGCACCAAGACTGTCCACTTCACTTCTCTTCCCACAGGTAATGTAGAGAATTTTGAGAGGCTGGTTGCGCACAGCAGTAGTCATGACACCATACGCCGGGTTATGATTCTTTTTACTTGATGGCAATATAAGCATTTTTAAAGCTCACTAAACCTATCAACATAACTATCATTCCAGGCTAGGCTCCAACAACAGATGCTGAAGATGAAGAAATTGAAAATGTTTATTCAGGTGTTCAAGAGGAAATTGATAACACACCAAAGCAAAACATGCTAATCATCTTAGGTGACTGGAATACAAATGTAGGAAACAAAGAATCAAATGTTGTAGGAAAATTTGGCCTGGGATAAGAAACAAACCAGGAAAACAACTTACAGAATTTTGAGAAGCCAACAATCTGCTTCTTGCAAATACATAGTTCAGCAACTGACTAGATAACTGTATACATGGACAGACTGGAAGTGCTCAGTATGCATTCCAGTTCCCAAGAAAAGAGAAACTAAGCAGTGCAGCAGTCACTGGATCATTGCTTTAATTTCCCATGCAAGCAAAGTAATATTCAAGGTGCTGTAACAAAGAATATTACCCTACATGGTGTGAAAAATGCCTGACATTCAAGCAGAGTTCTAAAAGAAAGCAGCACTCAAGATCGTATCACAAATATACATTTGCTTCACAATTGCAACAAAGCATTTCAAAAGAACAGCTATGCTTTATAGACTACAGCCAAATCTTTGTGTGGATCATAAGAAACTATAGATGGTCCCAAAAGAAATTGGGAGGGGGGTGGCTCAGCACTTGATTGTCCTTATGTGTAACCTGTATTGCAGACAAGTCACTGCAATTAGGACAAAATAGGGAGCAAAGCACAGTTTCCTATAGGCAAAGGCATCAGGCAAGGACATGTTTTATCTCCCTATCTGTTCAGTCTATACACAGAATATATCATAATGAAAACTAGATTATCTATAATGTAAGATAGGCAGATGAAAACAGCAATGAATTGAACTGAATCATGATGTAAGTGAAAGAAAAAATACAAAAGCAGGACTGCAGCTGAATATTAAGAAAGCATTTGAGGTAGTTATACTTCGGGCACATCATAAGAAGGCAAAATTCCCCCAGAGGAAATAATCATGCTAGGGAAAGGGAAAGGGAGAAGAAGAAAAGGAAGACCAAACATGGAAGACCCAATTCCATAAAGGAAGCCACAGCCTTGAATTTACAAGCACTGAGTCGGCTGTGAAGGGTAGGACCCTCTGGAGGGCTTTCATTCATAGGGTCACCGTAAGTTGGAGATGGCTTGACGGAACATACCAGCAACAAGAGCAAGTGATGGGAAACACCTTTTGCTGCTTCACGTCCTGGGGAGTTGCTGCCCAGCCAGAGTAGTCAAGAGAGCTGAAGAACCCTTCTGACCTGGTAGAAGGCAGTTGCCATTGTTCTTTACATGTTCACTAGTCCAAGGACCCAGTGCCACCAGATATGAAACTGTGAGGTATCTCTTGCCTTCTTATACTGGACATCATTAATAACTGTAACATTGCATCAGCATGTAATTCACATTTTCAGCAGAAGCTACATTGGTATTTATAATATCCCTTCTGTATCCTGATTGATTTCATCTTTAAAAGGTATGAGAGCTATGGGTCTAGTAACACTTCAACATACACAGGTGGGCTGCATAAGACAAGAAGCCATGGCCAAATCTCACTGTCATGGGTCTGTTGTGTCATCCAGAGCCAGTTCCACAGTTTCTTTGTGGCAGGATTTGTTTTCTGGAGCCGCAGAGAGAATCAACTGTCTGTTCTACAGTTTCTGTGCTTCATTGTGGCTTCTCTGGTTGTCTGGACCTGGGAACACCATGTTACCATTGTTGGCTTGGAGATACCACAGAGTCCCCTGCCAAGAACCACTATGGCAATGGCTGTTTCTAGCCTTTGATCTCTAATGCCTTCAGCAACCTAGCAATAAATGCATCCATGTGAAAATACATGGAAGGAGAAAGAGGAAATTGCAGCAAAATTGTTTATTTTCCTTTCTTTAAAAAATGCTGTGAGGACTGGAGCATGTGGGAAGTGCTGCAGACATGCAGGTACACTCAGGAGAGGGAAGGAGAAACTCACATCAGGACTACAGTGGACCAATCAGGAGGAGGCAGCTGCAGTCCATAGACCAAAATAGGGAAAGGAAGGGCATTTGCTTGCAGGGCTGCCAGAATGCACCATGAGGATGGAAGGACAGAGCAAGGAGCATGGCATGCTTGCAGAATAAACACACGGTCATCTGACTGCTAAATTTGGGCAAAAAACCATGTACTGTGGAAATACAGCAGGGTTGTTTGCTGTGATGTGTGAACCCAAACTGAAATTGGCGCTGCAGTTTACTAAACAGGGCTTTCTTGTGTTCAGCAATTTCTGCATGAACCAGAACACCCAAAACGGTTGTCAGGCAGTGCAAGGCAGAAGGTATTTGCAAACACCCATAGCTGTGCTGTGGTTCACCTATTATCCCAGAGTACTCACCAGTTTCCTGATCATGTCAGGATTGCATCATGCTTCGATATGAAGGTGCAGGGGCTTGGGACATGTGCTCGCAACATAATAATTATCGTGATCATATGACACGATTGCATCATGCTTTGATCTGAAGACGTAGGGGCTTGGAATATGTTCTTGCAACATAATAATTGCCATGCATGGCTTTGTGCTTCTTTCTAACACACCTATTAAAGCATTTTAACCATGATACAGTTTCCTCTATGCATACTGCTGTTTCCTCTCACCAATTAAAACAATGATATTGTGAAGGCCTAGCAAACCATTTTAATAAACAATAAACAATGTGGAGGAGGACTTTGGTGTGATAGGGTCCCAGTGTTTACACAAGCCCCATGGCTGAACGTGAAAGGAAGACAGAAACAGAACGCAGTATTGGATGCTGGAGCACTTAGAGATACACCAAGGAAGAATGCTGGACTGCAGCCAAATACTAAGAAAAAAGACATAGAACCATAGAGGGAGTATTCCAAATGGCATGCCTAAACTCTGTACTGTTTATAATCTTTCTGGATACATTTTTCCATGAGAAAGATTGTTTTAAGGGGAGTGATGTCTCCAAATTCTCCTTTGGAAATAAACATTTGCTGCAGTGTAGATAAATGATGCTCCTACCATTTAACCAGGGGTAGGCTACATGCATCTTCTTTCACACCCACTGAAACCCGAATTGTAAAGGTGATGATAATAGCTGCTGTAGAACCCACAAAGGGTCTGTTCTAACTTGCAAATATGCTAATTTCAACATATTTATTAACTTTATTAGGAGAATCTTATTTATTAACCTTATTTAGGAGGTGGCCAGGGTATACAGATGTGTGCCCTGAATTTCATTCAGCAATAATCTCTCTGGTAGTCTCTAGCTTCTTCAGTCCCCTAAGGAATAGTCTCCTTTGTTACAACCTCTCATACAGATTTTTCAAATCAGGAAGTGCAGGCAGCCCAGGAGGACGAAGAACAATGGAGAAATGTAGAACACAGAACCCAAGGCCACCTCATCATGATTAAGGAACCTCAAAAATAGTATGAAAATAAATTCACAATAAATTATAAAATGCCCCGAGAGAAAATGTTGCAAAAACATCTTTAGAAAAGAAAGAAGCTTTGCTTTAACCCCCTCCAATGGTGAGAAAGAAGCTTTGCTTTAACCCCCACAAACAGAGTGTAGAATTTCAAGAGGTCATTTTTACACAGTGGTATATATGGCTGCTGAATGTTACACTCTACATTGGGGTGGGTACTTTGTTGGCCTCTAGATTGTTTGGCCTACAGCTCTCATCATCCTTTACCACTGGCTCAGCTGGCTAGAACTGATGAGAGACCTGGAGAGCAGCAAATTACCCACTTCTCATGTACCATGTAAGGATCCATGCCGTTTCCTACAAAGAAGCACATATCATGTAGGAATTCAGTAATGCTTGAAGTTGCCTCCTGCATTCTTGTTAACTTTCCATGAATCATCACATACTACCTGAATTTGTAGGAGAGAATGCAGTATGAAATCAGAAGAAACTATACAATAACACCATGACTTCGTACAGTTCTAATAGTCAATATAGACTGTAACTGTTTAGAGAAGCAGAGATAATGTTCTATAGAGCTCATTGTTAAATGCCTTCCCTGAGGAAAACAGCAGTAAAATACAAAGTATATTTTCCTAAATGCTATTATGTACAATGACATATTTTATTTCTGAAGAGAAGGAGTAGGAATCAAAATGTACATTGTTACTGTAATTGTACTTCTACAAAAACATCCCTGACTACACTTTTGCAGTGTATGATTTTTAAAAAGAAGAAAAAATACTGAACTGACTATCCTATTCCTTGACAACAACTCTTGAAGTGGCAGAAACAATATTTTGCAACTCTGTCTCTCAAAGGAATGTATAAAGCAGTCCTGCTTCTGTAATGTGATGGCTAACAATGCAAACTGAGGTGTTCTAGCTCATCTTTCAGCCAAAATGCAAATGCCTAAGGTGACCAGATATTCCACTTTACAGAGGATAGTCCTTTAGATGAGGACCTCCTCTATCTGCTGGTCAGTCCTCTATTTGAAGAAATCCTTCAATGATAAGAAGGGAGAGCAAGGACCGTGAAGGTGCCTATTAACAAGTAACACCTAGACAGAAGGTCACCTGTTCAAAGTATTCCTCACAATCATGAGATGTATTGTATTTCTATTCAAATTATAGCAATTATTTCTAAATTTGTGCCTGTACATATAATTTTGCATTTGTAAATGCTATGCAAATCTGTGTTCTCTTCTTGGATGATTCACTTCCTCTTTTTTGAAATACATCAGATGCCACCCCAGACACTAGTCTTTCAGTCTTGGGCTGCAATTTGGTGCATGTTAAGACAGAAAAACGGCCTACAGTTCAATATTTAGCTGGGGCATACTGCAAGCTGTAGGACTTTCCTCTTTCTAAAGAAGCATAAGATTGCACTTCTAGCCTCACATTTGAAACACAGGGATATTATTACTTACTGTCTTAAAAGAAGCGTGGTAATGCGACTGACCTTTATCTACTACTTTATCTGATCTACTGTATCAGCATTTTTTTATACTTCAGAATGTACTATATTAGTACTGCTGTCACTTAATTTTTTTTAAATAATAACCATAATAATCTCTTACCGAACTGTGTTCAGTGTCAGTATATTCTATAAAAGAAGGTTGTGCAATGACAGCTTTAATAAGTTCACCCATTCTCTGACCAATCCTATGTATATTAGAAGTCCTAATGAATTTAATGAGCTTTAATCTCAAATACATGCGAATAAATGTTTGTCCATTCTTTCAATAATAGCCCTTGTTTGTTTGTTTGCTTTCTAACCAAAGACGTTTTGGTTGACTGACATAGGCCGCTATCCTATATCTACACAAACAGAAGTCCTGTGGAGCTTCATGGGACTTACTTCCCAGTAGCCATAGGATAGGCTTAGGATGTACTGTTCATTGTCATTATTTCTGAGAGTGATTTTGTATTTCAGATTGGTTACTTGCAGTGCAAACCTTCTCTTTACTTCTTTATTGATGGCTTGCAAAAAGTTACAGATTAAGGATGTTGTCAATCAGAAGATCTCAGGAAATTTAAATCAGCTGTCAATCTGATTGTTTTCAACATGAAACTGAGAGGGGGAAAGGAAATCAAGTCTTCCAGATAACAATGTATATTTCCACTTCCCCTTTTGTGATATATTTTAGATATATCTCCTCTGGATGCACATTTCCCTAAGGAAAGCTGGAAATTCAGCATGCATATTGCTTTTCACTAAAACACTGAAGTGGTTTGTCTATCATAAACAACAGCTTAAATCTTTCAGTCTTGCATTTTTGCAGATCCCACTAATACTGAATTTGTGGCCAGTAAAACCACTCGTTATTTTTTTACAACAGGATACAACCTACTGAACTAGCTTTATATGGTGCTTTCCAAACCCCTGGTCTGGGCTTTGCCTGCCTGGTAATAAACATCAGAAAGAGCACTGAACTTGTTGGGTCCTCAGTGTCCTTGATGGTATGAGGAAGAGGAAATCAACCTGTGCCAGACGTTACCATTCAAAAACCTGCCTGCCACTGTCAAAACCTAACCATTACGCCTGGAGAATGCTTTCAGAGCTGGCCTCAAGGGTCAGCAGGGGTCCACTGACAAGCACCCCTGGAGTTTCTCCTCCTCTTCCCCATGGCATTCTGCTTATTCACTTCTTTTGTTCTGGCACAAACAATGGCAGTGGTGAGAAGGAAGAGCAGGAGATACCTGGCCTACTGCTCCCCACTGTTCTCTGCCTGTCAAGAAAGCAATAAGAAGAAAATGAGGAACAAGGCAATGTGCACGTGAGCAGGTAGACTTACTTGGGAAAGGGCCCACTGAGAGTCTCTTGACTCACAGAAACCTGGGCCTCGTACCAAATACTTTAATCTTTCCAAAGTGCTGATCTGAGGCATTCACTTCTTCTTATCCTTTCCCCCAGTCTCATGTTTGGGTTTCTCAATGCAGTTAACAATAATAGTTACTTCATACAATTAACTGAGCATATAGCTGTTATATGTTCTCATGGGTCAGCCCTTTAACACCCACTGACAGATTGACCTATTTCTGGGCCCTTATTTTACACTTAAGTGTTTTGTTCCTTGGTTGTTTGGTCATTTATTATCCACCCACAATATACACTAACTAATAGCTATCAGAATTACTAACCACCGGAGAATCACATAGGTAAATACCAGAGCAACAGACATAGAATGCCAATCACTGTTGTACATGTAACAAAATAATAGAGAAATAATATAGAAACACAGGGGCAAAAGCTGTAGTGTGAATTCTAGAAGTCTTTTTTAAAAATGTAAAACTCTGGGAAATGAGCTCAGACCCTCATATTTATATTTGCTTTGAAATACGGAATTATCACATTATTTTCTTATTCTTTTCGCTCCTTAATACTGCCCAACCTTAATTAATCAGGGTGCCCAGGAATTATGCAGTAGATAACTGCATAACTGGCCATTTCGAACATAGTGCTCCAGCTCCACTGGAGGTCAGCTATGCGTAAGATGCCCTAGCCAATGTTAGATCTCCCCGACCCAAGCTGAGGCAAAGTTAGCTGCACATATCTCCTTTGGGACACAGTTGTTCCAGAACAATCTATGAAGCTAGTAGGATGATGGGCACCCTCTTCTGAGCTGTTCTGCTTATGAATTTCAGCTCTCTAGCAATTCTCTCCAAGTCCCAGCCAATCAGGAATAGAATTCCTCATATGTTTATTCCTCAAAACAAAGGGCGGCTCTATCACTGTGGACAGAAACGCTGTAATTTGCGGGGAGTCAACCAGATGCTCTCCAGATTTTGGGGGCTGTAGTCCTAACATCCTCATTTAGAAATGGAGAAAAGATCGTTGGCTCAGTGCTGCACAACAAGCCTAGTGCTGAACTAGGATATGAACCCTAAATTCTGTGCAACATTCCCTGTATAGGACTACAACATAGGAAGTTGCTTTTTACTGCCTCGGACCATTGGTCCATCTACTGTTGCCACAGGCTAGCAGCAGCTTTCCAGGTGGAATGTTTTCCCAGGTCTTCCTGGAGATGCTGAGAAAAGAACCCAGGATCTTCTGCATGCAAAGCATGTGCTCTGCTACTGAGCAGCAGCCTTTTCCCCTTGAAATATAGACCTGGAAAATCTGTCTTTACATCTGCCTACTTTTTCTGAAGCAAACTTTTTGCCAGCAGAATCAGGTAGCAATTCTGCATTTGGCAGAATCTTCTGCATAGTATAGCGGGATTCAGTCAAAAGAAAAGTCCGACACAGCCAGGAAGAATTTGGCTGAAATAAGCATAGACAGATGGAAAAAGGATCACATGCCAGATTAATGAGGCACATTAGTCATGAGATCCATCTCATCCTAGCCTCTCCTCTAGGCTTCTTTGCTTTGCAAATTGATTCAGATTGCACAGATGTAGTGAAGATATTGTAATAACAATGATCTGTTGTTATCATGATGATTATCATTATTTATAAAGCACTAAAATTGCAGCTTATACTGTCTCTGTCAAAGGTTTACAATGTTTAAAAAATGAAACAAAACAGGCAAAGAATAAGGAATGGGAAGGGGAAATGATTAATTTCTAATAGTAATTGCCTCAAGCACCTTTTCCATTGGAAAAAATGAAAAGTCTTCAAGGCTATCCTATTAGTATAAGAATGTGGAAATTCCTATACTGGATCAGTCTTAAAAATAACAATTTCTTACATCAACGAAGTATTCAAAAGTGTAGGACTTTCCATTCTATGTCATTCTTTTTATAATTTTTATAATGACATAGTATGACAATGTTTGGTCTGCAGTTTAAGAGAAGTTGTGATGCCTTCTGGGTTTTTCTAGTCTCTCTTTTTTCTTACAAACCTAAATTAAACACAGCTAACATTTTGTTTTCATTGCTTTTTTTCTTTGCTTTGTGTGTGTGTGTGTAAACATTTCCCATCTTTCTGATATTCAGCATTCAAGGCAGCTTATAGAAACTAATACAATAACATACACAGTGAAATCCAAAATGCAGTAAGAAAATCCAGTGTGAAAGTGAACAGCAGCCAAGAACAATATAAAGAATATTCACAAACCCTTTTGGAAAAATAAAAGTTCTAAATTAAAGCCTAAAGAAGGACAAGTCATCGCCAAACAAATTTTTCTGACATGCTACGGGCGCCTCTATAGCACTTACTCAGCTCTCGGTCGTCATCACCTGGGAAACCTCTGCTGGGCCAAATCTAGTTCACAGGCAGCCAAGATGAGGCCCTTCGCCTTTCCCAAGCTCAGTGAGCAGGAGAAGGCTTTCTGCTATTATTTCCAAGCACTGAACAGAGATAACAATGGGGATTCCCTTAGAAAGGATTCCCCTGTTAGGAGGAATAGCACTTTAAAACTTCACATATCCTGCACTATCTCCATCTAGGCAGGATGCAGAGCAAGGGAAGCTGCCCGGCCCAAGATGTCACTGGAGAAGCACTCCTCAGCTGAGTTGTTCATCAGAAATTGGGCTGGGAAAAGCCATGCTTGGTGAATTTTGGCCCACTGCTAAGGTGACTCCTCCAGCATGCATTCCAGTAAGAAAAGCCCGCCCACAATGAAACCAGGTTCCTCAGTGAAGCAGGGAGGATTTCCAGATGGTACTGCAACTAGCGATCAGGAACATGGCCCCACCCAGTGATACGGATGTGGGGACTCTCTCTTCTTTCTTAGAGAGAAACCTCATTCAGTGATTTTCAGATGGTGGACTTACCAGCAAGCTATAGAATTCTTGTGAGGGGCCATCATGCCATTGCCAGGGCATGTGGCTGAAAATGTAGAGCAAGAGATTTCAGAAGTTGTCCCCATCCCAGAAGTCCTCTTGAAACCCACTAGTGGACCTGATTCCTAACATCAGGACTGGCCAAGCTCTGACACGGCCTGAGGCAGAACACAAAATTGTGCCCCACATTCTCTTGACTCAAGGTACTCAGCACACAAAGCCAGGTGAGTTGTTTTGCCCCCTACTTCCTGCTAACTAACTAACTAACTTAACTAAACCATTTGTTTCCATTTCACAGCATACAAAACCTAGAACCTGAGCTGCTTTGTTCTACACAATGTTAGCTCTGCCTAACATGAATAAGACTCCACTGAGGAAAAGAAAAGGGGACTCGATAACAGCTTCAGAAACCATGCATGCAGCACCTTCTGTCTTAGAACCTCTAACACTCTTGTCTTTTTTACTTTCCAGTTTTTCCATGTCACTGTTCTTTTCAACAGGGGTTGGATACCATGACATTAAATTCCATTTGCATTATCCCCATATTACTGCCTGGAATACTCTATCCTGCAAATGGCACAAATGGGTTTTTGATTAAGGGGATGATGTAAAAATAGATCTGGCAGAGAGATGTCTAGCATGAAAAAAGCCCTAATAAGGATGCATTTTAGACTAAGTCCTGAGTCCTGAGTACACTTACTCAGAAGAAAATCTTATGAATTTAGTTAGATTTCCATCTGAATCAAAAGTTGCTCTGGAAGCTGGCAACATTCATTGTCAATATAGACATAAACAAATGATGTGGATACATCAGAATAATCAAAAGTTCTGATGATCATGGGAGATACAGGGCAGGATCAAACCTCATAGTAAGCCACCCTATGAATAACAAATGATGGGTTGGTTGTTTGCAGAACCACCCACAGTGCCTCCAAAGAAAATTGGGCTCCATGTGAGTTGTCTTCCAATTTCTTCTACCTCATGGAATACCAGGAGGCTAAAGCCACTATGTCTCCTCTCCTCACTATGGATCAAGAAACCTTTCTCATTGATCACAGCTCCCATCCAACACAATTTTATTTCTGAGATTGGTATTTTTTTCCAATTTCAAAGGTGGCAGCCCCTCCAAAGTGTTCAAGTTTCATATTGGAGAGATTGTCACTGTTTTGCCAACCTGGAAGGATAAGAAACCTGTGCAATTTTTTTCCTTAAATATTGTCAGTTTTGTGCAAGAGCAGACAACTGTCAAAGTGCAACATTCCAAAAGGAGCTGCAACTTACTTTGTGTCCTTTAAGCAGGGTTAGTTGTTCTGCAAACCAACTAGTCCCAGGAGGGCAGAAATGTAGGAAAACACGGGACTGGATTGAGGTCAGGATACGGCTATGGATAGCACTTTTGCTCTGAAGAGGACCTTGCCGAAGGCCCCAGCAATCCAATATCAAGACAGAGATGATGACCTGAGGTGAATCCTGACTGGATCTGCATCTGGGCATTCCTCCATGCATTGCATAAGATGGATAAGGGGGCCCAAGAAGTCTGGGAGGGCATAAATGTAGGAAAAACTGGAACTGGATTCCAGCTATAATCTGGATCTGGCTAGCCCCTGTGCTCTGAAGAGGACCTTGCCGAGGACCTCAGCATCCCAAAAGCGAGAAAGGCAGGATGACTCGAGACAGCTTCTGACGGGATCTGCATATGGGTATGCCTCTGTGCATCGAAAAAGATGAAGAAAGAAGTCCAGGAAGCCCAGGAGGGCAGAAATATAGGAAAGCCAGAACCAGATTCCAGCCAGGATCTGGATCCAGCTAGTGCCTTTGGGATGCATTTAAAGTGGGATTGGATACATTCATGGAGGAGAAGTCTGTCAGTGGCTCCTAGTCATCACAACGATATGCTCCTTCTTAACTGGCCTCCCCGCTCTCCCTCTTATCTCACTCAGCACAGTCTGCTGGGGTGGCAGCTAAAGATGACACCTGAAGGACAAAGAGCCTTCATGTTGGAGCTTTTCAGCAGGGCCGGTGGAATGGGTATCAGGCATACAAAGCTGACATGCAAAGCATCCCGAGTCCCATCAGCTGATTTGTGGAAGTCATTCTCAAGCATGACAAGCATGTCAGGAAGAAAGTTCTCTTTTTATCTAGACGTTCAGGAGAGGGGCTGGCAGAGAGAGGGAAGACCCAGCCAATCAGATGGGGAAAAAGTGTTAATTGGATGCTTGATGGTGTCCATTATCAGCCATTGGCAAGGGCGACTAGAGGGAGGATAAAATCGGTCTCCTCTTGATGTCTTTTGAAACTAGCTTTGAAAACTCATTTCAAAAACTCATATACTAAGGAGTAATACCTCTATCAGGACTGTTTGACAGTAGCAAAAATGTTCAAGCCTTTGTATCTCCAGATCTCTTCATCAGGCAAGATGCTACAAAAAGCAAGTTGGTGGAGGTGAATATGGACAGGGTAGCAGGGAAGGAGGGAAGGCCAACTGGCTGCTGTACTTAAGATCTCTGCATCATCAGAAGCACTGCCTGGGCATTTGTCTGAATGTGTGAGGGTTCACTGTGCGTAGAGGGTTGGGGCTGTCATGCTGGCACCACCCTCTTCAGTTCAGACCTTGCCTCTACTCACATTAATTTGTTCACAAGAAGAACTCTCCACACAATGGCAACCCTGGCTTCTCAGAGCTCCTGGTCACATGGACCTTTCTGCTCTCATTCAGGAAAATGAGAGTAGGACTTGCTTTCGGAGTTTGCTGAGGCTAACTGGAGAGGCAGAGTGAGGCACTGCTAGCATGCGTGGCCCAACTCTTTATCCTCCCTAAACCCTCCACAGTCCAGCAAATGCCAGAACAGGGCTAAAACCTTAAGGAATCTATGGAGGATGGTTTTCAGGCATGAAAATGAGTGGGGTGATCTGATGCTTTCAGGTTTCTGCTCACTTCTTGGGACATCCATTCCTAAGCAAAGGCACATTCTTGCTTTATTTGAGTGCTCCATATTTTGTGCTTTCAAAAGTACCTGATCAGTAGATATAGTGCAGCACCTAAAGTGACAGCCTGTATCTCAGAAAATAAATTACTCAGATCATGTTCACAGAGACAGGCCAGTGTTCCTGGAAAAACTCTGGCCAAGAAAGCAACGTTGATTTGTGATTTATTAAAAATTTTGCATTTAGGACAATATTTAGCATCTCAGGAACATCTGTTTCCATTTTCTAAAAAAAAGCCCTAAGTAGCTGAAGAAATCTTAAAATCCAGCAGGCTTGGAATAGGCTTGTAAAAGGAGAGAAGTATGAATGAAAGATGTCACAATATTGCACTAGAAGATTTTTCAGCTACAGGGGGATGCGTGGCAAAATTTTAACAACCTAGAATTGCAGCTGATTTTTGCTTGGTTACTTTTGCAAAGGGACTGACAATCAGCAGAAGGATTTGATGTAATGCCAGCTCCTCTCTCATTTTTTCTTCTCTAAACTCTTTTGTTTTGCTAGTGTAAATATTTGTGACAGAGTGTGGAGACACTTCAATCTTGTGGTTAATCTGTAACACCAATAGAGCTAAAGGGACCTCAAGAGTTTGATCTTCCTTTAGGCCTTGTGTCGCAGATTACACTTCAAAGAATGAAGTACGTGCTTCTCCTTACTTAAGAGAAGCCATTATGAGTGATCGGTCAGGTACGCATTGCAGCTTGTCATCTCACCCAAGATGGCTTGAACGGTGACAGACTAAAGCACAATTGGGACCTGCAGTGAAGCAATTATGTCATTGCTTAAACACAAACCTACTTGACTCTGGGTTGACCCACACCAAATGAAAGCTGACCTAGACAGAAATGACCACACCACACATGAACTGGGCCTCATCGACATTTTCTATCAAGTGATGCCCCCTGTTCCAAGCATCCCTGGAGCAACTACTGTGACCTACACTTTTCACAAGCACACCAGCACAAGCTGAGATAACCAGGAAGGGCATTTTTCATATGCCCCTTCCGGTTGACAAGGCTGGGGCTCCTGTCGATGCTCTGGTCGAACTATGGAATGGGGAAATGACCAGGGCTATTGACACGGTCGCTCATAAGCGTCCTCTCCCACCAGGCAGAGCCTGTTCATCCCCCTGGTACACACCTGAATTATGGGCGATGAAGTGGGTTGGGAGACGTCTAGAGTGTAGGTGGAGGAAATCACGGGCTGAATCTGACTGAACACAGTTGAGAGCTTATTATCAAGCCTATGCTGTGGTGGCGAGGGTGGCGAAAAAGAAATTCTTCTCCACTTTCATTGCCTCCTCACAATGCCGTCCTGCGAAGCTCTTTTGGGTGGTACAAGGGCTGGTTCATCCTGGCCCTAAGAAAGACCCTGTACCACCCTCAGTGGCCCACTGTAACGATTTTGCCAAGCATTTTAAGGAGAAAATCACTCAGATTCATCACACTGGACTCCATTAGTGACTCAGAGCCTTCAGGGGAGGTGCCAATGTTGCCGTCTGGTCCAAAATTGATGGATGAGTTTCAGTTATTGCGGCCTGATGATGTGGACAAGGTGCTTAGACAAGTATGTCCCACCACTTGCTTATTGGATCCTTGCCCATCTTGACTACTTAACAAAGCCAAGCACGGGATAGGGACCTGGATCCTGGATGTTGTCAACGCCTCTCTGAGGGATGGCCGGGTACCTGCCCCTTTAAAGGAGGCAGTAGTCCAGCCAGTCCTAAAGAAGGCATCCCTGGATCCAGAGATGGCCACCAATTATAGACCAGTGGCCAACATCCCGTTTCTGGGCAAGGTGTTAGAGCGGGTGGTGGCGGGACAACTCCAAGCACAGATGAGACTGATTATCTGGACCCATTTCAGTCCGGCTTCAGACCTGAGTATGGTACTGAATCTGCCTTAATCGCCCTGTATGATGACCTGTGCAGGGAGAGAGACAGGGGGAGTGCGTCCCTGTTGGTTCTCCTGGACCTCTCAGTGGCTTTTGATACCATCGATCATGGTATCCTTCTGGATAGGCTAGCAGGATTGGGGGTAGGAGGCACTGCTTGGCAGAGGTTCCGCTCCTACCTCAACGGCCGATTCCAGAAGGTGGTGTTGGGGAACTTTACCTCTGCGCCATGGCAGCTATGCCATGGAGTACCACAGGGGTCTATTTTGTCCCCCTTGCTATTCAACATCAACATGAAACCGCTGGGAGAGGTCATTAGGAGGTGTGGGCTGTGGAATCATCAGTACGCTGATGATACCCAGCTCTACCTCTCGTTTTCAACCAATCCAGGTGAAGCAGTGGCTGTACTGAACCAGTGTCTGGCCAATGGGCTGGATGAGGGCCAATAAACTGAAGCTCAATCCAGACAAGATGGAGGTCCTGTTGGTAGGCGGGTTGGGCTTTGGGGTGGGGGACCTTGCCCTTGTCCTGAATGGGGTTGCAGTCCCTCTTAAGGACAGAGTCTGCAGCTTGGGAGTGCTGCTCAACCCAGAGCTATCATTGGAAGCTCAAGTAACAGCGTTGGCGAGGAGCACTTTCCTTCAGCTTCGGCTGATCCATCAGCTGCATCCCTACCTGGAGAATGATTGCCTGGCGACAGTGACACATGCGTTGGTTACTTCCCATTTAGACTTCTGTAACGCACTCTATGTGGGGCTGCCTTTGAAGATGGTCCAGATACTTCAGATGGTGCAAAACAGAGCTGCCAGGTTGCTGACGGGGACTAGGCGTTGTGCTCACATGACTCCAGTCCTCTGTCAGCTTCACTGGCTCCCAATTGAAGTCCAGGCCCAATTCAAGGTGCTGGTTATCACCTATAAAGCCCTTAACAGCTTGGGTCCTGGTTACCTAAAGGAGCGCTTACGTCCATATGTGCCCTCCTGCCCGTTGAGATCGGCAGCAGAGGCCCTTCTCCGGGAGCCCTCCGTGAAAGATATTAGGAGGGTGAGTACCCAGAGGGAAAGTGAGTACTTTCTCTGCAGTGGAGCCCAACTTATGGAATGCGCTCCCCAGAGAGGTCTGCCTGGTGCCATTGTTATTTGCTTTTCGGTGCCAGGCCAAGACCTTTTTATTTGAACGTTATTTTAATAATTGATTTTATTTATTGATTTTAACATTTTTTTGCCTGGATGTCTCCAATATTTTATGTAATTGTATTGATTGTATTTATTTATGGTTTGGAAGCCACCCAAGGCTTATGTGAATGGGGCGGCATATAAGTTCTCCAAATAAATAAATATGGCTTTACACATGTTTTCCTCCATACATTTAGACTGAAACATATGGAGGCAAATGCACATTAAGCTCTGATGTATAGACTTCTGATATGTGGCCCAAACCAGGCATTTCAAGGAAGTCATTAGGTTGTTTTGGAGTGACCTAAAGAAGGCATTATTGGCTGTTGTGACTACTTTTGCTTTTTGGAATGTGTGTGTGTGTGGTAGTGGGGGATTGAAATATGTGGTTTCAAGCTGTTTTACTATAAATGCATTGAGAGTTTTATAGGGAAGTGAGATACACATATTAAGATAAATCAGGATTGTGCCATAGACAACAAAAGTTGTCAAAAGCCTCAGCTCCAGCTATGTCATCTCGGGGTGGGGGGACAAATGACTCCTGTGTGGAACCCTGCAGAGCATGCGAGGACCTGATGCCTTCCAGATGTTGGCCTGGGTTGCAGCTACAGGTATGTGTTGTAGCTCCTGTGTTGGTTGTTTTATGGAATGTTTGCTGCTGTTGCTGTTTTTATGACCACACCAGGTTTTATTATGTGAGTTTTATGTTTCTGCATTTCTTTTGGAGGGATCCTGTCCTGAAAGGCAGCCAGAAAATATTGGAAGCAAATAAATAAATAAACTCTCTTGTTAGAAAAAACTCAATAGGAAACCTTCAAAACCTCTGTGGACAGATCTGGCTGCCACTACGGCAAAGAAGACTGAGAACCTTTCTAAAAGTGAAAAACCAAGTGACAGGAGCAGGATGAGTTTGGACCTTAGTCAGGTTACACTGTGGCATGCCCCATGTAGGCCTTTCTGATTTATGGAAACACCCTCCCCTGTGCTTCCTCTTGTTTTGCTGAAGAGCCATCCTATCTATGGCATATGGAGGCAGAGCATATCAGCTACTGAGCAGACAGCACATGGCAAAGTGAAAGACAGATGCCTGGTTTTGACAAGCTCAGTGGGACGTGAGACTGGAGCTGTGCAGTGAGGCTAAAGCTCACGTCAGCAATGCTTATCTCCCTGCTGGCCTTGCACAATATTTTGGTAAATTTACAAAAAAGCAGAAGCATAGCATGCTTCCATAGACAGTGGAGCAAAATTAGGAAACGGTCCTGAACTCTGAGGTTAGGGATGTATGCAGTCTCAATTTACAAGATACTATTAAAGAAAATATTACACATTAAAACTAAATGAGCCTCCAATCTGAATAAATGATAATATGTGTCATATATAAGTGCTTCCTCTTCATCTTTTCCCCATATTGTTACTCTTTTTATTTTAAAATTTTTATCATTCTTTTTGGTAACAAAATTACCAAATTTTTATCTCTTTGGGAGCAAATATATAAGTAGTTCTTGGCAGGATCATTTCCAGCTGAAATAAAGCACAGTGTTTTTTAAATCAAGGATTACATTTGGTAATGGTTTTTTATTCACCTACAAGTTTACTGTACTGAATAAATAGCTGACCTAAGCAAACTGATAACCGCCAAAGTGAAATGATGATGTTTTTTAAAAATGTACATTTCTACTGTGTATTTGTCTTTTTAAGATGCAATCCTGCAACTCCCCAACCTGGTCTGGAGAAACTGCAGGATCATTCAGGGACATGGCTCTGAAGTTCTTTGACCATGGAGCTGGGACCCGAACCCAGAGCCCTGCCTTGCTGCCTCACACACAGCACCATTTGGATGTCTCACATCATGTTCAGTGGCTCCTGAGCCGCTTCTCTACAAATGCAGGGTGCAAAGTGCAGGGCAGCAGAGATCAGCACTGCATTCAGAGGCTTCTGTGCATTGGGCATGCAGGACCTTGGATCACAACTGGTCTTAACTGGTCACATTAATTTCAGCTGGACTTGCATCCAATTTAAGTCTGCCTTGGGCTGTGAGTCTTTCATAAAATAAAGGCTTTTCAAAAGCTTTATTGCAGCAAAGTTTTATCCCACAAGCAAGCATTAAACAAGTCCAATGAAGGCAGTCCCACAGCAATCAAAATATAGCTGCTGGTAATATAATTGTGAGCTCCACCCTATGCTGCATTTGTTTTCCAAAATTATGATAGTGGAGCAATCCAATAGGTCCAGTGCATGATAGCAACTCTGATCGTCCCATAGAACTCCAAAAGTGTTGCCTCTCTCTTTCTCTCCCCATTCCCCACTTCCATTTCTCTTCCATATTGGTTACTGTGCACTTTGATCACAAGGATTTTCAGAGCAACATACACAACGTGAACATTATATTGAAAAAAATCAATGAAATTTGTCACAACAAGACTAAAAAATTAAAAAGCACAAACCCCATAATGATAATACAATTTTTTAAAAAGATGTCAGACTCCTTATCAAGAAATTCTCCTTGGAAAGAGAATCCCAAAGCCAGGGTTCCAGTGCTGAAAAGGTCTACCTCTAATAGCTCCCCGCTTAATAGTAGCTTGATGGCCATAAGGCCTTTGGTGCTGATCTGAGTACACACCTCTTCCACAACTGGAGAAGAAGGAAGAACTAGGTGGTAAATTCAGTATCATTTTTAGTGCAATTACATGCAGAGTTGTCTGTTTCAGGAGAGGCTTAAATAACATATTTTCAGGCTGTAATTAATCTTAAGATGCATTGCAAATTTTTGTTATACTATGTGATATCTGATGTTCAATAGACAATATGAATGTTGTATCATATACAATATATGTATTCAGAGCCAGTGTGGTTGGGTGGTTAGAGTTGTGGACTGTGGATCCAGGAGATCCAGGTTCTAGGCCCAGATCAACCATGAAGTTCACTGGGTGACTGTGGGCAAGTCACAGACTCTCAGCCTGACCCACTTTGCAGGGTTCTTGTGAGGATAAATGGAGTTACACAAGTCATCTTGGGTTCCTTAGAAGGAGAAAAAATATGTGGGATAGCAATGCAGTGTTGTTGCTTTCTTTACACTGAGTTTCTGCTCACAGCATATGAGTAAACAACCAGAGTCCAGTCATATAAATTCAGTGCATGCATCCACTGTTAAGTCATTGTAAGGCCAGAAATGTGTTCTGCAAAATTTTCTGTTGAGTATTAACCACAGTTCCATATGTCCAAAAATTAGACTGTAGTCTTAGATTCTTCTTCATACTGGAATGTGTCTAATTAGGAAGCAACTTGAAATATCTTCCATACTAATTAGAGTAGTTTAGTTGCTTCCTTGTAGCTGTATTGCCATATAGATTCTCAGGCCAAATATCATCTCAATTAAGGAATGATTTGTAGGGGTCTCAAACAAGACCCCTTGTTATCCTAGCAAGGGTTCTTCAGTAGGATAGACATGCATCCTAATTTACAAAAAACAGCCCTCTATTTTAAGCACTACCCAGTTCCAGCTTGATTTAAAGAGAATAGAAAAATGGAGAGCCTCCAGGGTCCTAAAGTCGCCGTCCAGAAGCACCTGGACAGAAGCACCTGGACAGCAAACTGAGCAGTCGACATGGGCGACCTGGTCACAATTTTTCATGTCTATTTTAATGGTAGATATTTAAACAATAGAGTAAATAATATTTATTATTTCTGAATATTGCATCTATGCATAGAAATTGGCACAAGCAAATGTTACATTAATCAGTGTCCTCTTATGTCTTCTTTCTTGGAGATGTGTAAGCAACATCCTAATCCTGAATAGGGAGGTAGGGTCTGATACTGGTCAACTCAATATCCTTCCTCATAGTATCTTCTGAGTTGAATTTAGATGGCAACTTGGACAGAGGATTCTCTGCTTGTACTTTAGAGGTACCATTTAGTTCAATGTCTCTGTTAACAACAACCCTGTCTGTAAACAGTGGCCATCCAGAGGCCAGATGATGGGGTCAACATAAGAATCCTCAACAAAATAGCCATTATAGTTGTGGGTTCCTTAGAAAAGGTTCCGAGAAACATCATTATGAGAAGGGGACTACATCTTTGGAGGATAATTCATTTAAATCTTTAATTTATTTACATTAAGAAACTTTGCTGAACTCCATCAAACTTCACTAATGATATATTAGAAATGGTTACCTTTCTCAAATCAGGATCTAATTTAGTCATAATCAGATAAGAGTGATATTTTCATTAATCTTCAGGACCTTAAATGTCCAGTATGCTAGAAGAAAGAATACAGATACATTTGGTGAAGTCATTAAATTCAAAGTGATAGGATATACTTAATGACTTTTGGATGGTACACAGAACAGAGAAATTATAAGTGATGAAAATAATTTTAAAAACTTAATTTAAATGAGTAAGTGTCTATTAGAAACATTCAATCAGTTTACAAGGGAGGAAGGGAACCTATAATTAATGCAGTGAAGGAACTGGAGTAAGGAATTTAAAAATGCCTTGATGTTTTCTTCTACAATTCTCTGTGGACACATGCATGCCCATGTGTAATGTGTGTGCAGTTCACAACATGGAGGCCATTTTTGTCTAAAATTCTGTTTGGGATGCATGATGATTCAGAGCAGCCTTGCCCAACATGGTACCTTCCAAAATAATTGGACTACAGTGCCCATCATTCCCAGACATCATGGGAACTGGGAACTGGTACCTTCCTGATGTGTTGACCTGCCACTCCCATCAATGACCACGTTGGCTGGGAATTATGGGAGCGGCAGTCCAACACAAGTGGAGGGCACTGTACTGGGAAAGGCTACATTAGAGCAGACAAGTACTCTGATCACGGCCCTCGTGGTGATATGCAGTGCATATGTATTTAAGTAATAGCTACTGTTCCTACATTTGCATCTATGCATATAAAAGCACAATGCTTCCCTCACCAGAAACCTCCCAAAGTGCATTGCAGTAACATGCAGGATGTAAATTTGCACTCGTGGAGAAAATTGATCTTTATATCAATCTGGATATTTCTCTTGACTCAGTTCTAGTGTTAGAGTTATTTGGGCAACAGCAGCAACAGCAACACAATCCATATGCATGATGGAAGGACTGAGCACTGCTCCAGCTGAGTGTATAAGATCACTCTAACAAGGTATTTGAGAGGTTGCTGGAGACCTCTTCCTCCCCCTCCTCCCTCCTCCTCTTGAGATTTCGCAAGATAATTATGACTAGATCCTTGTTGGAACACTATAGCCTGGTCATAGACAAGTAATCCATTTTTTTCCCCTTTACACAGTTCCACCTGTACTCAGGATTACAAGGAGAAAGCCCAGGTGAACAGATACATTCCGTAGCAAGTCACTTCCATAATTATGGCTGCTACAATCATGGAAATGGCTTCAGGTCATTGTGTGCCTTATCCTATCCAGTTCACATGGCAGTGCACAGGAGAATGTGCAGAACGAAACTAAGTGGTCAGCTCATCTGTGTGAAGCTGCCCAAGGAATATGCCTTTGACAAAGGAGAGATCTGTCAGGATTATTGATGGAATTTCTTCCAACACTGATGTTTCTGTAATTCTAACATGCTTTTGCACTTCTTTTCACAACACATTTTGCCTTTCAGATGTAATTATTGTCCTTGTTTCTTTAAAAAAAAATTCCACTCCAAACAAAGCCTCAAATGGAATTCTGAAAACAATGAAATCATTAAAAGGAAAATGTCATGCCCATCAATAACATCCATCATGGTGTCTGTGGGAATGTAGGAGGCCGTGATGTCACCACTGGGAACAACTTTTAAATTTCCATTGAGAAAAACAAGGTTATTCTGAACAGAGCTGTCTCTGTTCACAGGAAGAGAGTAACTTGCAGGAGAATTTAACTGGAACTCAACCACTACAAGACCAGAAGGGGGGGAAAGGAGTGATTGAATTCAGAAACAACAAAAGAGCATCTTCGTTATACTCCACTGCTACTGGGTAAACAAATTGTCATACATCCAGAAGCTTGAGCCATAAGAAAAATATTCAGGGTAGCATTTCCCTGAAATAGGAGAGTTTCTACTGACATATGATTAAAAGGCTTGTCCGCTCATATATCTTCTTTTAAGCATCTCCATCTTCTACCTTCCTCCTGCTCTGTCTTTTTCATTTGACTTCCCCCCACTCCTACACACAGCTGTGCAGACATCCATGCAGTGATAAACTACACATTTACCAGGAAAATAGAAACTTGCAATTTGCTTAACAAGTCCCAAAAGTTCTGTGAACCAGCAGATTGTAATGTGGTTCTGTATCTGAATTTATACAAAATTTGTATGGATTTTATGTGATTTATTTGTATTTATTCATGTCATGCATTTACATTCTGTCTTCATGTCTAGGTACTCAATGCTGCATTTACTTCTGTCTCCCTCTCATTTTATGAACATAACAACCCTAAAAGGTAGATTAGGCTGAGAGAGAGAGAGAGAGAGAGAATAGGCTCAAGGTTACCCCATCCGTTTCACAGCAAAGCAGGAATTTCAACCCATTGGTTCACCTCAGGCCTAATGCCTATTTAGCCATTCAAAGAGGGGTTAAAATCACAGAAAGAAGAGGCTTGTTTTCTTCTTCTTCAGACAATCTCCCTCACATAGAAGAAGGCCAATTCAATAAGGGAAAATGACAAGGTTGGAGTGCTCCCTCCCTTACATGTTGCCTTGACCCCTTTTTGAACAGCCGGGTAAGGTTCTAAACTAATATTTAAAGCACTACACCACAATGACTGGGTTCATACAATGTAATAAGCTGCACTCAAGAGCTGAGAATGAATTGAGTGTGAGTTGTTATTGGACCATGAGTTGTTGCTGAAATGTGGGTTATTATGTTGTTTGAACCTAGCCATGAGAAAAAGTGATGGTGAACGACACACAGTTCACAACCTAATGACAATGCAGGGGTTTCTTTCATGGGTTGTTCACAGCTGATTTCAGACACAGGATAACTTAAGTTTCAAAAGCAACCCACATTTCAACAACCCACACGCAACTTGTAAACTCTTGAGTGTGGGTTAACAGATTGTCTGAATCTAGTCACTGACTTTCAAAGACAAGGGAGTCCTGGGACGCTGTTCTCTTAACCACTTGCCCACAGCAGAATGCTCTATGTACAACTTGTCTTAAGTTCCATGTACAGGAAGGGTCTATTATTGTTATGTACAACCACGTCATCTCCATCTTATGGAGACCCTGTGAATGAATGCCCTCCAAAATGTCCTGACCAACACAGCTCCATTCAGCTCTTCCTCATGGAGTCAATCCATCTCATGTTTGGTCTTCCCTATTTTCCTTTGCTTTTGATTTTCCCGAGCATGATTGTCTTCTCCAGTGAGCCTTGCCTTCTCATGATGTGCCAAAAGTTTTGTCATTTTTGCTTCTAGGGAGAGTTCTTGCTTGATTTGATCTTGATCCATTTGTTTCTTTTTCTTTCATTCCAGGCCATTCACAAAGTTCTCCTCTAGTAAGATGTTTCAAACACATCAACTTTCTTTCTGCCCGCTTTCTTCACCATCCAGCTTTCACACCTATATATAGTAGTCAAGAATACAACAATGAGGATGATCTTGGACTTGGTCTCCATTGAAATGTCCTTATATTTGATAATATTTTCTAGCTCCTTCATTGCTGCCTTTCCAAATCACAATCATCTTCAAACTTCTTGACTGTAGTCTCTCTTTGAATTGATGAATGAACCAACACATGCAAAATCTTCCACAATTTCAATTTCTTCAGTGTTGACAGTAAAGTTACAGTAAAGTTCTATAATTCTTCTATAGTCATGATTTCTGGTGTTATTGTTATTTTGTTATTCAGCCACCATCCTGCTTTTGCATTTTCTTCTTTCATTTTCACCAGGATTGCTGCTTTCTGCAAGTAAGGTGTTATCATAGGCATATCTTAACTTATTGATCTGTCAAAGTCAGTCGGTCAATCTTTATTTGCATCAGCCAAAGGTCTTAACACATAAAATTACTGATGTATCTTCCACTAATTTTTCTTCTTCGGACCCTAATCTAGTTTTCCTTATGATATGATCTGCATACAGATTGAACCAGTAGGAAGAGAAAACACACCCTTGTCTGATGCCTTTGCCTACAGCAAACTATTCTGTTTCTCCATATTCTGTTCTAACAGTAGCTTCTTGTCCACAAAGGTTAGATTATAAAGAGTTGCTTTTATGAAGAATGATGCCAGAAAATATGAGGATACTTATTTGATGGCTGCAGTAAGGACCACAGAGGGAAAAGGCAAATAAAATCTAAGTTCATTGGTTTGCTTCTATCCCCTCACTTTTGCAGTTCAGTCTACAGCAGGAGTGGGCAAACAGTAGGTATCCAGGTATTTCAGGCTTCAGTTCTCAGTATTGCTTTCGGCTATGCTGGCAAGGCCCTTCAGGAGTTGTCCTAAAATCTGGAGGGCTTAATGTGGGCAGGTGGGAGTGATGAAAAGAAACAGGAAACAGCTCCTGAAATAGTGGAGAAGAAGAAATGGACAGCCTTGCACTTATGTTTGCTTCTCAAGGCTTACTTAAATCGTTAACACACCAAAGAGAACAAGAATGTCAGAACAACCATAAACTAGATAGGTTTGTCACAAAAGCAGCAACATAGTATCAACTTCCCTTCCTGTGGGAATGTGTGACAAGAGGGTAGCGCATTCAGCTGGCGTGTTTCCCTGCACCAGCTGATAATGATATTCACTGTTTTCGAGCACAATACACCTTTGTCACCATGACTCATTTCTGCCCTAAATTCCATTGAGATCAATAGGACTTATGTTAAGTTACAGCTAATTCCCATTCCATTCTACTCAAGGAGATTTGCAGCCTGATTCTAAACACATGAATTTTCGCTTTTTTCACAGGAGACACACCTTCAGATACAACAGGGGAAAACAAGAAAACCGCTATAGAATGCTCTCACAAGAATCTGGCACTGGCCTTTTAATCTTTTTGCACCAGGCAAAGGCATTTAGTTTCCTAAGATGTAGTAATGGGTAAGTATTAAGGACTGCTTTTAAAAATTTGCTACATAGGATTGGAATTAAATATTCCACCTAAGACTGTTATTGTGCTTTACTTTTATTTTCCTACTCAGTCCTATTTGCTTGTTTGTTCTATGAACAGCTTGAGATCTGGGCCAACAAAAGTGAGCATGGCTTTTTTAAAAAGTAGACTGAATTTACATCAGGCATTTTGAATTGTATTGTATCTTGAATAGTTTTTTTCCATGCTGTCTGCCATTGAAGATGTTGTGTTTTCTTTTTGCAGTGCATTATTGTACATTTTCTTGTATTGTGGAAATGCCACCCTGGGAAATTGTTTTGTTTTCCTGAAAGCAACAGGCAGAGGAATACAGGATATTTCAGATTCCCCTTCCCAAAGCCGTAGACATTCCCACAACCTTGGGAATGGGGGAATCCAAAATTGCATCCTTCCTGCTGCACTGCACTGCACTCTCACAGCCAGTGCAGAAAGCACCACAATGGCTGCTTTCCAAGGTTACAACTGCTACAATCTCCATGAAGTAAAAAATGGGTGTTCCACTGGGTAGGGAAGAGCAGGATCCTTTGGCCTCTTCATTGTTTTTTACTTTTTAACAGTAAGTGAACTAGATGGGCTTAGAGGACCATTTAGTTGACCTTTGCTTGAGGAGGAAACAGAATGGCAGACAAAATTGCCTCCATCCTCTTCTCACCCTTCCTGGCTCTTACTGGCCAGGGGAGTGCAAAGTCAGAACAAATGGTATTTATTTGGATATAATCTTTAATTGGGCTTAGAGTACAATCCTATATGTATTTTCCTGTAGGTTGTACCAAAAGTCTGATTGAGACATCCTTTCAATTACATAGCTTTATTTATTAATTTACTACACTTCTATACTGTCCAATAGCTAAAGCTCTCTAGGAAGTTTCTTAACAGTTAAACCCCTAAAATACAACACAATAAAATATCATTTAAAAGTTAAATTTAAATTTTAAAATTACTATATAAAATAAAAACCAAAATAAACTGTAGCAGCTGGAAAAATAAGGTCTTCACTTAGCACTGAAAAGAACACAATATAGGCATTAGATAAGTGTCTCTGGAAAGTTTATTTCACATCTGAGGTACCACAAGAAAAAAGGTCTTCTTCTTAGTAGCTATCTACCTTAACTTGTTTGGTTGTAGCTCCTGGAGAAGAACCACTGAAAAAGATCTTAGGTCCAGACAGGTATATATCATGCTAATGGAATGCTTTAGTTGCGATTATCACTCTCTCTTCCTCTATCACTCTCTTTATCTATTTTTACATACACGTGAATGTTCCTTTGTATGAGCAAATCATACATAAGCCAATAGCTTCTGGATCTCGGCTTTCAAAAAGTATTAGAAATCGCAGACATTGCTGTGTGGTTTAAGCTCTTGAGCTGTGAGCTCTAGCTGTGAACAACAGCTGCAAATAAAAAAATGTAACATGTGAACAAGACCAGCAATAGTCTGCAAATCAGAGAGAAACATAAATGGGATGTCTCTCAGTTTCTCTTTTTTCCCAGCTTAAATGGCTCATCCCAAAATTTAAGGAAAAGAGTTTGCAAAAAATCCATACACATATTTGTATGCATTTCCCTATTATATGCATTTTGTGTGCAATCTTGCCTATTATTATGCACAATTTGGAAGCAGTTTTCCTAATTTAATGAATTTTAATTTTATTTATGTATGTATATAACTGTGGTGTCACTTGCAATTAATATAAATATCTTACGCAAGTGAATTTTGAGGCATAACTGAAATTCAGGTCACAAATTAGTTTAAAAGTACAACATTTGGTAAACTGAACACATTTCTCCTCCATCTCTAGAAGGAAATCCAGGGAGACAGGGAGAGAGAGATGCAGGTGCAGCAGCTTGGAGCCTTTAAAAAAATAGTGTAAACAACAATTCCATAAGCAGAAGCTTCAAAGAAGTGATAAAGTGGCCTGTAAACAGAAGTTGAACACATTTGCACATCATTCCAATCCACCCATGCTATAGGCTGTGATGGTTGTTCTCTGTGAGCCCACCCTGAAATCACAACATTTTTGTCCTGATTCCCCGCCCCCCCAGAGATTATGAAAAAAGTGAGCCAGCTTTCATGATCCCCATTTTGTCATCCACTGACAGCCCTTTTAAAGTGTCCAAGCAGTAGATAAGAAGTACTGTCTGTAAAACAGTTGATATATTTGTGTTCATAATATGTCCAATATTTTTCATGCCTAGTGCCCTTTAAATTTGCTTCACTTGCAGAACTGTAGAGGAGCACAGTTCCATGAGTGAGGCTGTTGGAAGCCATGGCTGGGTCAATGCCCTTGGAAGCACCTGTTTTCATCATTTAGCAGATGCCAACCCTACATGCTGACCTAAAGAAGTTCCAGATAGGATTTTTCTTCCATTTGGTTTTTCTTGAGTAGCATAAGACAAGCTTTCAAGAAAAAGCAAAGGTAGAAGTGATCTACACCCCTTCTGTAGGGACTGGACCCACTCTCCCAAAATACAGCATTCCAAGTGGATATTTCAAACTCTGAATATGAACTAAAAGAAGTAGCAGTGTCAGGTGCTTAGCTGATCTCCAAGGCTTATGAGCTGCAAAATAAGTCAAACAGATATTGAAAACTAGATCACCTCAAGTTTATAGGGAGACATTCTGGAATAGGGAGAGTTGGAAGAGGAGTGGTGTGACTTTATCAGCCCAGTCCATGTCAAGTCAAACAAAAGTGGCCCAATTAAGTCATTAAGTAATACCTGGTGCTCCCACTTTCTGGCCCACAAGCAGCGCAAACCTTCCTGAAGGTGGAGTTATCTCTGTTTGGTGCAAAGCAGAAATTCAGTTTGGAATCAGCTCCTGTTATGGGCAAGAACTAACTATCCCAATTAGAGAGTCTTAATGAATGTGTCTTGTTAACATCCTCTATATTACTGTATTTGTAATATAAATTACAAATAAAGAAATATATTTAACTATAATATAATTTGTATAGCTGGACAGCTTTAACATAATAAAGGCTGTAGCTAGAAACCTCTTCTTGTGATCTTCTGGAAGGCAAAAGGTGACAAGCAGGGGGACAGAGATGTGAACTTATATCACCTTTATGGCAAGATCCCCTCTCCTCTCCTTTCCTCTCCTCTCCTGTTTCAAAATTGACTTCACTTTTCCAATTGTTCCTAAGACTCTAGGTACTCAGGACCATGGATAAGTGCAAGCTAGCCCCCTTTTAAAGAAATTGGTGTTTTGACAGCAAACTGTTAAATTACATTAATGCCTTCAGAAGTCCTCATGAAGAAACCATGGGGAGTCCTGCCAAAGAAAAATCCTCTAAAATGCAGTCAGAATTTTGACATCTAGTTGACAGCTCCATTTTAAAGGGATGGCTTACACCTTTTCATGTTCTCAAGCTTGCTCTTAAGCTGGCTTTTACAATCCAGGGGTGCAGGGGAGAGTTAAAGGGAAAAGGGGAAAAAAAAACCCAGTGGCAAGCCATAAGAGCTTGCAGTCACAAGAAGGGACATCCAAACAATGCCAGTCACCTCAAAGTGCTGCTTGGACATTTGTGGGGTGCCTGGCATAGGCGGGTACCCAAGCAATCTTGGCAAGAGTGGGAAGAGGTTTTGACACTGTTGCCAAACAAGTTGCTGGCTGGTTCCTGGGACACACAGTTGGGTCAGTTGCTTGTGTTTTAACAATATGACAACCCATATAGAGTGTGGACCAGTCTCTTGTACATTGCAGACTATTCAATTGGGGAGAGAGAATAAGAGAGGGGCTGAGCCTCTTTCAACTGTGCCTAGTGAAGTTTCTCAGGCCAAGTGTGAGATTCAGTCTGCTTTGGAAGGGGAAGAAGGGTTTTCAGGAGGGTAAGGGGAGCAGGTGCAAGACCCAGTGAGGAGACATCAGAAGAAATGACCTACTCAATTGGAGGGGCTTCTCTGTTCATGCCATTATGTTCTCCAGCAGTGAGAGCCACTGTGAAGATGGAGTCAGAAGCTTTACTAAAAGGGAAGAACCACAGGGAAATGTCCAGTTTGGATTCTACTCTTTACATGAGCACAATGCCCACAAGCCATTCTGCAAAAATCAGTATGCATTTGCACAAGGAAGGAACTTACCATGACCTGATGCCCACAATAGTTGTGTCATACCTATTATGCACGGATTACCTATTATGAGGAAGTGTTGCAGTGAAACACAGTGTCATTCTTGACTAACAGTAAGGTATGGAGAATGTGAATTGTCCCAGAAAAGCAAAATATTCTCAGGCTGTGGATTTTTCTACTGTGAGAGGATATGTCTAGTCTTTCATGTGCCAGTTTAGGGGTTGAGGAATTATAGACCCATATCTTTGGTGGGGAAGAAGTTATTTAGTGAAAGAGATAGTAGTGAAAGACTTGAACAGATTTCCTTTCTTAGCAAAAGTTTTCTTTACACAGAGCTCTGTTTTGCCAAATGCAATATGAGATTGCTATTTGGGGCTATGTTGACATTATTAATAATGGCATTATAATATCAGACATCATTAATATTATTATTAATAATGCCAAAATAACCCTCCCTCTTATAGAACACCCACCCCTATTTTTAGGTGGAAAAGACATTGCATGGCTTAAGTGGCAGAGAACACATTTAACATGGCAGCAAGCACAGGACTTATCATGATGCTAACCTGACCATGGCCACCGTCCTCCTTCCTTCAAGAAAACCCTGAAATTATACTACTAGCATCAAAATTATGCTCCCAGTGGGCACCCAGAAAAGCTCCTCACCCAATGCTACTGCCACCACCACAAATGATGGCAGAACAGCCCCTCCCATACAGAGGGAACATTTTTCTTTTCTCCTCCTTCATTTCCTCCCTCCCTCCCTCCCTCCTTTTTAAAGGAAGCGGCTGCCACAAAAGCATTACCCCCTCCACCATGCACTTGACTGGAACTTTGTAAATAGATTTACTCCCACTTCTGGATTCACCCATGTAATGGCCTTGAATTTGCTGCCCCTACTTCTGCACATTCAACAAAACAAAACAAAACAAAAAACCCCCACAGATTATAATACATTTAATCTCAGCCCTACTATTAAAGTACTTTTTATTGCAGCATTTTGAAACATCAACTCTCAGTTAAAATTATACTCCACCCCTGTGCACATGCGTGTGCATGCACACTCTCACACGTACACACACTCACTGGCCTTTCTCCCAAGTTCCAGTGCTCTAAAGATGTAAGTGTCTCACACCTTTTCCTGCACTGCTCAGTTCCGTGCTGGAAGAATGGCTTCCTCCTCACTTAACTCTAAGCGGCAGCAGTCAGTGTCCCAGGATAATTGCATTGTAGTGCTTAATGATTGACTGAATAGGAAGGTATCAGCCAGGTTGGATGATCACTGGGGAGAAGAAGTCACAGTGGCATTTATTCCCTATTCCTGCATAGGCTGGTCCCACGCTGTGTAATTCGTTTAATCCCCCTTAAGGTGTCCAGGTTGCTGTGTTATTGGAATCCAGTGAAGTGTCCGTTGGGGAGTTTGGAAGGATTGCCTACAAGAAACTTTACCCAGTTCAGGAAACATAGTAACCCATTCACTCTGCTGGTAATCGGGCAAATTGCACAGCATGCGACTTGGGCAGGGAAAAGATGCAGTGTAGCTTCGCCCACCTATGATCAGGCAGACCTGGCATTGCATGCAGTTCTGCTTCTGGCCTCAGATCTCAGTGACCTTAATTGTATGCTCCTGGTGGTCTAGCCGTGCTAGACATTAGACCACCTTGTGTCTCCCTGCTTGGCTTTGCTCTTGCTCAGACAGTAACTTTCTGTTTCATCTTGCAAGGTTAGACCTTGGACTGCTCTGTAATCTTGCTGGGATCTTGCCTGGGTCCTTTCCCTTTAACTGCACCCAGCTGGACTTGTTCAGTGAGCTCTTGGTATCTCTTATCTCACCATGGCCTCACCCAGGTAACAGTACAAAAGAACTGTGGGTTCTCCTAAATGGCTTATGGTTACAGAGAGGAACTAGGAAGTATTTGAGAGCAACACCAGCAGCTTCTGGCCTGAAGTGAGAGTCCCCATGGCCTAAAAGATCTCAGTGGAAAGGTTTTGCTTAAATAATACTTAGGTTTGTTAGGAACACTGAGTCTGTGAGGTGCAGTACACCAGCTCTGAAACAGCCCAAAGCAGGAAATTCTTGCATATGCAAGAAAATACTCATTTTTTTTTAAAGAGAAAACCAAAAGTGCCTAAGGAGGAGTAAGTATTGTCCTTGCCCTTTAGGTGGCACAGAATGTTGACAGTGCTATGGGGGAAATGGGCTGAATATTGCAGGTCAGAAGAAGTACTCCATGAAGCAGGCATCTCCCAGCAGTCCTTTTCCCCACCCATCCCAAGTTTGGGGTGCTTTAAGCCAGCCTACCCAATCCTGGCACCCTCCAGATGTGTTGAACTATACTTAATATCATGACAGTGCTGGGTCAGGAAAAAGGAAATTGTCACCAACCCGGGAAAGGCTGGGGCCCTGGCCTCTTCGAAGCTAAAAGATAGTTGGGGTGGGGGCAGTCAGAGGAAAGTCCTTCCTCTGATCCCACTTAAGCACTGCTCCAAGGCTGCTTTACACAATCAAAGAGGCAGAGGGCCAAAGCCCTTAAGGCATCCTAGTAGAAGAAGAAGTAAGATTAGCGCTTAGGGAGCTGCAGTGCGAGGCACTTGTCCGCTGACCCCATTGCTTCCCTCCCATACACCCTGGGGAAGGAGGTGTAAGCATATCCCCCTACCCTGCTGAGCCTCCTGAGATGGGAGGTAGGGAAACACCTTCCAGCTCCCTCAGCCAAGCTTCTGCAGTGAGCACTGCGGGGCTTGACTCCGCAGGGTCAGGGCCAAATTGGGCAGGAAGCTACACAATAAGCCCAGCACTCACCTGGCTCTGACTACCACATTGCAGAGGGAGTTTCTCCATCATTTATACTCTGTCTCCCCATAGGCTCAGAAATGGAAATCCTAATATGCAATGATCATCTCTTTTCAATATTGTGAGATGCTTCCACTCAGCTCCGTAATACTCAGTTCTGGGATACTCTAGACATATATTTATAGAACCTGTTTCCATAAGTAATAGTTTGTATAAAGTTAACTATATGAGCAGATTTCCCCAAAGCTTACTTTTCTTGAGGGTACACCGAAGATCTAAAAGGAAGTAAGACTACAATCAACAGGAAACCCTCAAGCATCTGGTAGCAGAGAATGTGGTTGCATGTTATTCAGACTCAGGTGCAACATACATACTAGCTGATTGCCTCTCCCTGTTGAAATCTTGGTCAAAGAGGATCCATGAAGAACATGCCTTGTTTTCCTAAAAGCATTTTTTTTCATGTGGTGCTAGAGAAAGGACAGAGAGGAAGGAATTTACCCTGCCTTCACTTCTGCTCTGGAATGCAGTCCTGCAAAGAATCCAGAAACTGTAGGAAGTCATAATTATTGACTGAGAGAGGCTGCATGTACAACAACTCCCTGTTCAAAAGACTAGCTTTCTCAAGCGTGAATCAACATTGTGAGCCAAAAGGTAATGGCAGGGCAAACTCTGTTCTTGCTTCATATCATCCACTAATATCCTATATCATATCACATATTATATATCCCATCTCATCTCATCTCATATCATCCACCAATAAATATGCACGGGGAAATTGGCAGGGCACAGCCAGAGGTAGTCTGAAATATTTTATTTACATGCCTGTTGGCAGATGATTTGAATGGTGTCCCCAGGATGGATTTTAAATATGGGGGTGCTGGAGGTGCTGATGTTCACCTCAAAATTTGCATCTGAGCTGGACCGCTTGACTATGCAAAGAGGAAGTGTGGGCATGTATCTGTGTGTATGAGAGAAAGAGAGAGTGACCTGGTTCATGATATAACAGCCCACGAAGGGTTAATTCCCCCTTGAGAAGCTGTGGTGCATGCTGACTGACATTATGAATTTTCAGCTCACAGCAGGGCTTATCTGAGGATTAAACAATCCTCATAGTACTCATGGTCTGTTGCAGGACTATGTGAAGGTTGTCTAATTTTCAAATAACTCCCATCTTCTGCAGGATTCACCCAGCCTGATCCCCCGCCCCCAAATTGGGTTTGTGTATTTACAATAGCAGCTCCTTGATGGGTTGTTTTGTCATGCAATCTCTCTCTCTCTCTCCCTCTCTCTCTCCCTGTGTGTGTGTGTGTGTTTGCACACATGCAGGTAGGGTGTGAGAAAGGGTGGGGTCCTATTCAGACATTAGAAACCACAAAAAAATATACAAAGATATAGCATTGTCATTAGGCTCAAGTGCTACAGATTTCAGTGCAAGGACTGTAGAATTGGCCTAGTATTATATAAAGATTTAATTTCACCCTGCCTGACAGATTTGAACGACTTTGCTCATATCTACCACTTTACCCAAGATTCCAGGGCACTCCACAAATGAAATCCAACAATCGAGAGGAATCTCTTTAACATGCTAGAAATAATACTGCAGTATTTCTTGCCATCATCCACATCTAAGAGGAAATGGATGCACCTATTACTTTCATGGTCTGTGGAATTGCACAGAATATTTTGTTTGATGTCTGAAAGTGATTTTTGTGTTTCAGTTAACAATGCAGATTTTGAAACAAAAACAAATAATATCTCTGCTCCTTTCAGAATTATTTTGCCTACCGAATGTTGAAGGTGTAATGGAAATGATGCTTGTTTTTGTCTCTTCACTTATGTTTTTACACTGAGTTCTCCTTTTATCTCCTTTTATCTCACCTTGAATGGTGTCCCCAAGATGGATTTTTTAAAAGTATGTTGCTGCTGCTGCTGCTACTGTTTGCTCCTTTTACATCAAAATCTGCATCTGACCTTTTGACCATGTAAAGGAAGGGTGTGTGTGTGTGTGTGTGTGTGTGTGTGTGTGTGTGAGAGAGAGAGAGAGAGAGAGAGAGAGAGAGAGAGAGAGAGAGAGAGAGAAGGTATAATGAAAAATAGAACACTAAGAGAAACTGTGTCCTGGAGTAGGAAATGCAGGACCAGCAATGAAATACGTACAGTTTATTGGGGACTTAGGCTGCAAGTTGATTATCCCCAGGGAGCACATGAAGCTAAATTGTAAAGTAACCTTGATTATGTTCATGCAAATTAATTCCACTGTATTATGCATGTATAGGAGGTGTTCAGGGATTGTATAAGATTTGTCTGTACCAGTCAGAAGCAATGTTAGGAAAGAACAAGCAGAACAACAGAGGAAGCAACAGTCAGAACAGTGCGCTTCTGGCCCAGTTTCTCCTACCGAAATGGGGCTGGAGGGAAGAAGATGGGAAAGAGTATATGGAAACATTGTGTTGTATCCAAACACAGTGAATTAACCTGTGCTCTCCCTGTTTCTCAACAATCCAGATTTTACCCCACCTGCTCCTCTCTTCTCAGACATGGAGGAACCATGTTGCAGATTAGGAATTCAAATTACCCATCCCTTTGTAGAATCCGAATTCAGTACCCTAAGTTTGACAACCCATACAGGAAGCTCTAGCACATCCTCCCCCAATCTAGTATCCTCCAGGTGTTTTGGACTATAGCTTCTATCATTTTTTACCATTTGCCATGCTGACTGGATCTGCGGGATCTTGTGGTTGAAACTTTGGAAGGCGCCAGGTTGTGAAAGGATGCTCTAGGGCTTGTCATCTAAACGACTCCACGAGAGTGTGTCCCTCTGTAATATTAGGGTGGAAACACATGACCTCCCCTCTTGTATGCATCAATATATGAAGGGGCAGGTCCAGCCATGCTTCTCCACCACGGAGATGGTGCACATGGAGTCACTTCACATGTGCTCTAGGTAGCTCAGTGGACAATAAAATGGTGCTCTGCTGATCGTCTAAATAGCACCAAGTACAAAAGCCTATGCCTGGCTCTTGAGGCCTATGTGGGACACAGGGACTACCCATACAGGAGTTGGTCTACAACTCCCATCAGCCCTGGCCTCTATATCCAAGGGTGGAGTGAGGGAGAGAGAGGATTGTGGCCTCCTGCAGTTCAAATTGCAGGAAGAGCATGGTGACAGGTAGAGAAAACTGCAGTATATAAATGAGAGCAGAATTAAAAACTTTTACTGTACAACTTGACTTATTTAATGATCGTGGCTTATTTAGAAACAAAACATGAATAGTATTTTAAATAACTTTTCTTGGTAGCATTTGTGAATTTCTTACCTATCCGTATTATCGATTACATTTTAATTATGTGTTTCTGACTGTGGATAATTCACTGTTTGGTTCTCTTCCTGCACCAATCAGCACCAAAACCCAGGAAGATAATCTTGAAATCCCCTCATGGATGGTTGAAATAACTTTTCTGTGAGACAATTGTCAGTTTCCACTCTAGAAATTGACCTGCTTTTAACAAAGTCTACAACTAAAACAGATTCTCTTGTTGTGGAAAACAAAGAAAACTGAGCAATTTAGTTAGTGATGCCAAGGTATGTTAAAACAGAACAGTGGTGCATGTGCAATCAATGTGGCCAGGCTTTTAGATTGAAAAAATCAATTTAATTAACTTTATAGAAATTGACATCATGAAATAGAGAAAGAACCAAGAGGAAGAAGCAGGTCATGCTGAGAAAGGACACAGGAATTAGATAGCATGTGAATCAGCAAAAAGCTGTTCTCAAGAGGCAGGCTAAAGGAAAGCTTGGCAAGTAAGCAGAAATTCCTTCAGCTCCATGGATCAGGAAAAAATGCTAAAATAGTGTTCATGTTCTCATCCATTCGGCTGGAGGAATTAGCCTCTTTCTGTCAGAAAACTAAGGGCCATTTCTTATCCTATCATCTATATTCAGGTGAATGTTCACAGTTGTAACATATATACAGATAGTATGTTGGGTGGTAAGAATGAAGGCATGTGGAAATAGACAGGAGCAATAAGCGAAAGAAGATGAGGCACATGCTTGTTCTTTGCCTAACATACCTCACAGGGTGGCTGGTTTGAGGCTAAAAAATGGAGCTATGCCAGCTGCCTTGAGTTTCTCATGAGAGAAAAAAGGCAGAATATAAATGCAGTGTAATAATCGTAATAATGCACATATTTTTGTTGTTAATTGCGAAGTCGCGTCCAACCCATCACGACCCCATGGACAACATTCCTCCAGGCCTTCCTGTCCTCCACCATCCGCCGGAGTCCACTCAAGCTCACACCAACTGCTTCGGTGACTGAAGCCACCACATTCTCGGTCTGCCCCTTCTTCTTTTGTTGTCCATTCTTCCTAGCAATAATGCATATATGCATTAATATAAATGTATTCCACCCTGTGGGTGGCCCTTGAAGAAACACCCATGTAACATTAGTGAACGAAAAAAGCAATTATATCCGAAAGAGGAAGTAAGGAACTGCCCCAAAATTAGTTATTGTGTAGGAAATACCTTTCTTACGAAGTCTGAGTGCTAAGTCAGAACATGAGCATTTTTCATACTTCCAGATTTGCTACTACTCTTTGTGCTATTTTCATTTTACCAAGTTCTAATTTATTTATTTATTTAAAACTTTGGTATGCCGTCCCTTATGCAAGGCATTTTGGGGCGGCTCACAATCAATTTGGACAATTAACCTCTTAAACCAATTTTGTCCAACCAATTAACCACCCAATGTGCTGGACTATCATGACCCCAAGCCAATCATTGGCTTTGTTTGCTGGAAATTATGGATTTTGTGGTCCAACAGATCTGGAGGGTAGGGGGTTGAGGAAAGCTGCCTTCAACAGAAAGTTGCATTTTATTCATCTATATATTGATTGATTATTAGTTTCCTTTTCTTCTCTTTTCAGTTGAGGAATGCCAGGCCATTACTGCAGGCCTTCAGCAAGGTCGTAATGACCCATTTGTTCATTACTCTTTTCCTTTTAATAAGGATTTCTATGATGTTGCTGTATTTAGGGTGGTGTTTTAGCCTTAAGTATTTTGCTTGCATTACTCTTCTTACTGGGCCAATGTCATTTGTTTCCTGTTACTTCTGGTGCTTGTTATCTATTAATGTTACTCCATGTTATGGTTTCAAAGGTACATTGATTATATAGTCTAATTTAAATGCTGAAAACCACCTTGGGAATGTAGTGCCCTAAAAGGGAGTGTACAAACATTTTGAATAAATTTTAGACTAATACAAATAAAAACATATATTCATAGCCAGTGAATAATCAAGCCATATCTTTTTGTGACAAAATATTGTATCACAGAACACAGAATGTTCTGCAGACGTTGTCATTTAGGCACTGCATCAATTTCACTACAAAACTGGAACATTTCAAAATACCTCTTTGTTCTAGAAAGGCATTTTAAACAGTTTCTTGTTTAATCTTTCCTGAGCGTTGAGCTCAAAAAAAGATTCAGCTAGGCCAAGAGAGAATGTCTTTTGTTCTACAGTACATCTAATTTGAAACTTGTAACTAATGCAATTTAGGTATTGTGTGGACGCAATTCATTTTTATGCAATTGGGAGTGGCTTGCCCTTAATGCAATTGCTTATAGCTGGGAGCAGAAGTAGCCTTTCTCTGTGCCAAGGTGGTAGTGGTGGAGTCTGTTGCTTCCTTATTGCTAATGCTGGGACATGTCATCGTGCAGAAAATTAGGAGTGGATGTCTGTCACAGAATAGCAGATCTTAAAATGGATCTGGGAATGCAGGGATTTATAAAATCAATTTTTTTAAATCCCTCTAAAATCCCTGCCTAGCACAAATGCAGGTCCTTCGCTAGTACAGAGTCGGTGTGCATTAGTGGATCTGCCACTGGAGTAATCACTCAATTCTCTGAAGGGACTCCTGGAAAAATGTTTAAAATGTTTTAATTAGTTTAACTGTTGCTTATTCTGTTTATCACGTGTGTCCTAATCTTCCATGGTTCCGTGAGACTCCAATCAGGAAAGCCGTTAAGGAAAACAAAGGTGCAGCTGGAGCACCAATAGCAAGCTGTGCATAAAAAAACTGTAAAAAAATTGCAAGATGCTGAACAGAGGAGGAACTACAGTGGCTGAATTTGTACAATGCAACAGCCTACAATGGGTTGTCACATCAGGCCAACCCAAACCAATTCCCGCAGGGTGGCTTGTTGATAGGCAATAAGCCTCCCTGACAGTCCAAGAGGTCCAAACCCAAGAAAGCAACCCCATCATAGGTACCAAGGACCTACCACTGAACCACCTGGCAGGAGTAGCAAAACCCCTTGCAGCTCTCACCAACTTCCACTGCCCAGAAAGTGCTGTCACTGGCAACTTTCACCCTCCCTTCCAGAATTCTGAGCTGTTTTGGGCTCACTGTGGCTTTTTGTGGCAAACTTTTCTCAAAATCATAATTGCTCCTTTGACATCTATAGACAGTTTTTATATTGATCCAGCAACACCGTAAGAAGGTTCCCTGGGATTGTCAAACTTGTTTAATCCCTCTGCCCCAATTTACACAGAAAAGTTTTAGTTTTTTTTATCCACATCCACACTTGTGAAACTGCACACATGTACAATTGTTCAGGAGTGGGAATGGGGAAACTTGGATGGGCAATGTGCAGAGGGGCTTGCTGACAAAATCCAACATGTACTCACTCTGAGCATTACTCCACAAAGACTGCAAGTATGTTTCCCTCTGGCACCATCTAAAAGCTGTCAAAAGGCAAACTGTAAAATGCAATCAATGGTACAGTAATCCGAGCTCACAGATGGGGGAGGCAGCTTGTTTGCAGAGGGATGGATTTATACATCACAAGGGCGCTTTCACTTATGTACTTGTTCCAAAGATTCTACCATATTGGGATCCTGCAGAAGCGCATGTCAGGATAAAGCTCCATCCCTCTGGCACCATCTAAAAGCTGTCAAAAGGCAAACTGTAAAATGCAATCAATGGTACAGTAATCCGAGCTCACAGATGGGGGAGGCAGCTTGTTTGCAGAGGGATGGATTTATACATCACAAGGGCGCTTTCACTTATGTACTTGTTCCAAAGATTCTACCATATTGGGATCCTGCAGAAGCGCATGTCAGGATAAAGCTCCATTTTTCAAATGGGATTTAGAAAGAGTGAAAAAATGGCAGGACATAGGATACAGGGACATAGTCTGTATAGAATGCACCCCCATTTAGATTTAAAAAACCACCATTTAACCCTTGTTAAACTCACTGTGACTTATTGCCATGGTGAGTGGGCATGAAGTGCATCCAAGATGCTCGCTGTTAGGGAATGGTGCTAGTTCAAGAAAGGCACTGAAAGGCACTGTGGAAGCTGGAAGAGGAAAACTTGAGGATTTGACTAAGAGACATTCCCTGGGGCAGACAGAGAGTGGGAAATTATTGCTGCCGGACATGAAATTTAGGTAAGGCTTGCAGGTCACAGCCTTTCCCTTGCTGGATAAGGAAAGCCCCTCACTGGTGCGATGGCTCATTTTGAAGGAAGGCTGGGTGGTTGGAGGTAAAGGCAGGTCAGTTGTTTGGGTCCCTCTGCTTTCAAATCTGTGTGTGCAGCAGGGAGGAAGCTTGAGATCTCTTGATTTGTGCTTTATTGTTGCATTTATGTTTCATTTAAATTGTAGCTGTTTATTGTTAGCCACCCAGAGAACTTAACTGGACAAGGCAGCTTGTATATGGCACATACAGGATAATCAGAGCAAAGCAAAAGCAGATACTGAGGAACACAGTAGTACATTCACTCAGTACCAATGGCATGAAGCTCTGCTTCTGCACCGACCTCTCATGGCTTCTCTCCCCCCCCCCCCCCGCAACTCATGACTTGTGCTTTTTCCTGTTCTATCTCTGTTGCTCTGCTGCTCCCCAACATGATAAGATTGGCTTCTCTGTCGTTGCCCAGGTTCACACGATCACTGGGAACAAGAAGGCATCATAGTTTTTTCCTGCCCTGAGCATGCCAGTCATACATGATGTGATGTGCGTGTGAATCACCATGTGTGAACGTGGCAAGGTGTGCAGTAGAGGTGGCTTGGAACTACCCCACAAGTCACAGCTTGTCCTTTGGTGCTGGGGTGGTGTGGAAGCCAGCCACTCCTGCGATGAACCCCACATGTCTGGGTGACAAAGAGCCCACCTGTTGTGAGCATAATTGGACTGCATGCATGAGGTTGGGAAAAAGGCCACTGTGGTTTCCGTTCCCCAGTAATCATGCAAACCTGGCCATTGTGCTTTTGCTGGTCTTCTTGTCTATCCTGCCATAGACATTTCAATATCTTGGCCTAAGCAGTGGATCCATTTAGGACTCATTTTAGTCTTAAAAATATTTCTGTGTCCCTGAGTCTCTTGTATAGAATCAAATCCTTCACAAGCAGCTATCTACCACGAGATTTTAAAGGTTACTTGTTTAAGTGTGAACTGGTTGGGAAGTTTCACAATTTTCCAGGGGAAAGGAACAAAGAACACTGGCCTTTTCTAGGACATGAAGAGTGACCTGAAAGTGCATCATGATGAGCAAGATGGTATCTCTTGCTGTTCCTTGGCTGCGGGGTGTCTCTTCCATAGTGTGCGGGATGCGTGGCCCTGCCTGTCATCTCCTGTGCTGCACAGGAGCTCGAGCCCTGAGCACTTCTGCATCTGTCGGTGGCGGGGAGGCCTCGGGGAGCCCTCCTGGGGCTGGGGCTGGGGCTGGGGCTGGTATGAGACGCTGTCTTCGTCGGTGCCTGTCTTGTGGATGGAGTCGGGCTTGGTAGCACTGCAGGCCCTGTCAGGGCTTCCCTGGTGGTCTACAGTAATAGCTGCCAGGACTGCCTCTCGCCGCCCAGCGTCCTTGTTAAGTTGGAAAATTTACAGCCTGAAATTCAGAGTTTGGCTAAGTGTCTTCGCTATGAAGTTTCAATTTGTGCAAAACAACAGGAGTGGTCTGAAAAATCAGCCAGGTTCTATTTCAGGAAGAATCTTAAGAGAATTGTCTCAGAGCTGTATGTTCAAGATCATTGCCACCCTTTCAAGGCCAAGCTGCTCATATGGATACAGATTCCAATATGGGTCTTCATTTCTGTAGCTTTGCGTAACCTTAGTGTTGGTAGTGGAACATCTGAAGGGCCTTCCATTCAAGAGCAGCTTTCCACTCTGGCTTATGGACCTCGCTATACCTGACTCAACCTGGATTTTGCTGATCATTCTTGGAACTCTCAATTTGCTGATAGTGGAGATTTTTGCTTTATGAAAAACCAACCCAACCAAGTTTCAGAAGTATGCCACTAACTTCTTTCGAGGAACTTCTGTATTTATGATCCCAATTGCTGCAATGGTACCTTCATCCATAGCTTTGTATTGGATGTCCTCAAGCTTCATGGGACTTGTATTCAACCTTCTTCTTCATTCTCCTGCATTTCATAGACTATGTCACATACCGTGGGCCAAGTCTCATTCAGATACTCCTTACAGAGACATTGTTGCTGCCTTCTGTGTGAAGTATTTCTTGACATAAAGTATTTGTACTGTGAGGCATCCAACTGATTGAAATTGAATGATCTGTCAAAAGATTGATATTTAATCTGGCAGCTCCACAGTAGGAATAATAACAAGTGTATTCATTTTGATAATAAAGAAATTCAAATCACTAAAAAAAAAGAGTGACCTAAAAGTGCTTCCTTAAAATAAGCCAGCCATCAATTTCACAGTTGTGTACAGGGAATTATTATACTCAAAGCTCTACATAATTCAAGTTTATCTGCATCAAACTATCCTTATAGATAAAATTAACATGGGGCACAAAAATATATTTTAAAAAACTGCTCTGAAATTATATGACCGTTAGGGGGAAATGATCCTCTCACCACTCCTGCAACTGTAGAGCAAACCAAATATTTACAGTCCTTTTGAAGTTATTTAGTTAGGACTCAGTTACTTAGTCACAAAATAAAATAAAGGTGTGCCATATGTCAGCAATTGTATAGTTCCTTGGGTTGGGCTTAGCTAGACATTACATGTAAGGGTTTATTTTAACAAACTGATTTGTTGTTGATTTTTAACTTGCTTCAGCAGAACAATTTGGAGAGAAGAAATCGTGGGGAGAACATAGTCATTTTCCACCTGTTATTTCTCTGTTCTTAGTTCTATACATACACTAAGCAGCATTTTCCCTGTGAGATTTGAAAGGTATGTTTGCAATCTGAATACAGAGAAACTCCTCTCCCCCTGAATTATGGTGAGCAACAACCTATGATTCAGAAGAATTACAATGAAGTTGACTCAGCAGCCTCACTAGAAACTTGGCCAGAAGTACTGCTGTAGCAAGACCGTATAAAGAAATTCTTACTCTCCCATGCAAGGATTACAACTATCAGACTTTAGTTTTGAAGGTCCATGAGTTATTTCTTTCTCTTTTCTTCTTCTTTCTTTCACACTTGTTAAACAAGACTGACTGCATCACTGAGATGGGCACTGCTGGAAACTAACTCTGACCAAATGCCAAAGATGGAACAAGAGAGATTTTATAGGCTCAGGGGCTTGGCAACCATGCAGAGATTGCATCAGCCGATATGCACATTGTTGGTCCGGCAGGGGGCATGAGACGGTTCCAAGCGTATCTTTGGCAAACTAAGCATTATCCCACAGTTTTTGGTAAGTTGATTCTCAGAGAAGCAAAAATGGAAACCCTGTACATTAATCTAGAAGCATATGAATAACCAGAAAATGTTGAGCGTTGTTTGCCCTGCTGCCTAGAGTTCAAACTGTGCTTGTGAACAGCTGCATCAAATCTTCACAATCTTGTGCTGAGTCACCTTTCAAGATCATTTCTATATGTTAAAGAGATCTAAAAATTCTACATTTTAATCGTAACCAATGTCCAACTTATTTCCTAATATGTAAAACTGGATACAATTGCCACTATGGAGATTTTTTAAGCCAATCCATAGAAGTATGAAAAGATTACCTGCATTTAGCTGTGTTTCTATGGAAAGAAATGTGTTTGGTAAGGTTACCAAGACATTTGGCATACAACCACTATCTTGCATGGCAACTTTGCACTCATCTTCAAGATTCTTCCTAATGTACATCTTGAGATATTTTATTTCAGATCTTTGACTGGCTCAGAATTTTGAAAGAAATTAGTTGAAAATCTGCTCACATGCTATACAGGTATGCTAAGCATCACTGAGGGCTCAGCAACCCAGCACCTCTCTCTTCTATCAAATGTTGTCATTTCAGTCTTAAGATGACTTACAGGTACCCTCTCATGACTGCATTATCTATCATAAAGACTAGTTTGACTTTCTAGAAAGAAAACCTGTCTTCTCTTTGTCAGACCAATTTGTATTAATGCATCTAATTAAATTCAAGGAGTGGTGTATTTGAGGATTGTTGGAGAGGGGAACTAAGCAAGCCTGATCTCAAGCTACTAGAAGACAAATCTATATCTAATTTATATCTAACTGTAGCCAGTTGGTGTACTTCCCCAACCCTGGTGCCTTCCAAATATTTCAGGCAACAATATCCAACAGTGCCTGCCAATGTGTCCAATGGTCAGGGATTGAATTGTAGTCCAAAACATTGAGATGGCCCCAGGTTGGAGAAGGCTTGGTTAGAGTATCAGGCCCAGCTTCAAATTCCCATACAGTTCTCCTCAGTGGTGTCATTCTGCAAGCACAAAGCTTTCCCCTCACCTACTTCGGAAAAACCCCATTTTCATCCTGGAACAAGTAGCTATCCAATATTTTGACTCCATTTAAACAAGCACTAGCGGAACAATCCTGCCTCTTGTATTTTTTCTGCTAGTGTAGCATATTGGATATAACCCAAAGCTCTCTGAGTGACCTTGTCCCATCACTGTCTCTCAGCCTAATCTTCTTTAGGATTGTTATTTAGATGGTGTTTGAGAGGGGAAGTTCCATTTATGCTGAGCTCCATAGGGGAAGGTTGGATTAATGTAATAAATAAATTAGTTATATACCTATTCTCTCATTTCAAATTTCTGAATTCTCAGTGCAGGCTGGAAATTCTCTTCCTGCAGTGCATTTTTCACTCAAAGTGATAATCCTCTCCTTTGTGATACGATAATCTTTTCAATGACCCTATTATATTGCCACAACTAAGGATAAGGATGTGCAGAACAGCCAATCCTACTGCTAGCGGTTCCTTCCATACCTGCCAACACTTCAAAGCCGCTAGGATGCACTTTTGCAAGAATGTTCATCGCCGCCTTCCATGCTTTTACAAATTGTATATATACTTGTAGTGAACTCAATTATCCAAGTGCCAGCACGTGTGTAGCCAAAACAGCCCCACCCATGCACAAGGAGAAGGAATCTGCAGGCCTGGTGCACCACAATGCTTGTGGAACCACAAAAACTTGACAGGATGTGCTGAAAGGGAAGCACCCTCTCCATGAGAAAAAGGAACAGTCCAATGAGGGCTGCCCATGGGTAAGCGGAAACACAATGGTGTCTAGAAGATGGAGAGGGCATGGTTGTCTGGAACCCTGAAGAGCAGCTCTCTGTACCATAACATTTTGTTGCTGCATTTCAGGTTTAACTTTTATGCTTTCTATAGCAAAGTTATGATTATAATATGAGCCAGTAGTATCTCATGGCCTGACAGCTTTAATCTGGAGCCAACTTTATGTTCCATCTGCTTGAAGTGTTTATCTTTTGTTCTTTTGCTACAATTTTTAAAGGGCTTTTCACCCCCCACATACAATTACATATGTCTTTCTATTTATGCCTGCATGAACAATTTATAGTATTTTATGAAATAAGACTTACACTCAAGGAATATACATCACCAGATCCTCTGATACGGAATATCATCGTATCTGGACTGCCTTCCAAATTAACATCTATGTGCTAACTTGAGGCACAATGTTATGCACATTCATAGGGGGAAAAGTCTTATAATTCCCAGCATTCCCCTGAATGCATGGCTGGCTGAGGAATGCTGGGAATTGTAGGACTATTTTCTGTTAAAATATGCATACAATTGTGCCTGTTATTGCACCAATATTTATTTTCCCCTTTACAAGGAAACCATGAGCCCAAATGGACCCAAAGCCTTACAGCCTATTTATTTTCACTTACTTGCAGCATGTTTTTATTTTTGTCTCTATAGGGCTTACAGAAACTTGAGCCTCTGGCAGTTTCTTTGGAATGGTCTAACAGTCTGTAATCAACATATTTTTTCCATCTCTAATAGCAGCAACCGACCTAGCCAGCTAACTAGCCATCATTCCAAATACATATCAGACCCCATTAATGTAACTGTGTATGACAAAGATCGTGGGAGATCAAAACCTGCAACCTGTTAAACTCCTCTATGATATCATATCACCTACATTGTGTTTCTCATGCAATGAGCAAAACCAGTCAGTGGTGAGGTGCAGCTGAGCAGCTACAAGCAGTCCATGCTGCATCCATTGTTTTTATCACCATTTTCAAAAACTCCCTCCACATAAAGCTATTCTCTCACAAGTGACCTTTTAAAGTACACACAACTAACAATGAGAAACCCTTTTTTGCTGCACATATGGTGCTACCCAAGTACAGGGGTTTTTTCAAAGAACAATGATGTCAGGTCACTGCCCCAAGTGACCCACAATCTAAAGCAGACACAACAGCAGGATACAACCGAAGAAGGGGGAATGAGTGCATAGGTAAGCTCCAACTACATGTATTTTGGCTTAGCTACAAAAAGGTTAGAGATTAGAGAGGTGATCCAAAAACTTCCTAGAAAATTCTGAGATATTCCTTTATTTAAAGAAAATAAAGCAAGGGGTTACACAAAGGCATTCTGAGGGGCAGTTCCAGGCATTAGAAATGTAAGAAAATGAAGCTGCTTTAGAGGAAAGCCTTAAGAAAATAATTTGCTGACAAATTTCAGATTAAATTAATAGCAGTTGTTCAGGTGGAGTAAAATGATGGTCATCATCCACTGATTCCAGATGTATGAACTCAAACCTCATGGGGATGGGGGACACTGAGTATGAAGCATAACTTTAAAATGTATCAAAAGAATTCATGCTTACCATACTGTAACTATGCTAGAAACCAGGCAGAACCATGCAGATTCCATGAGAAGGTCAATCATAGCTTCATCTGCTGCCAGTTCTGTTACCAAATCCCAGCTACTGTAACTTGGCTGTGCCATCTCCTGTTTACAGGTATATTTAAATAACCAGATTACAGATTATCCAGCCATATTTAGAAGGTTTCTATGGTGATTCCTGTCACCTCCTGGGACGATCAATATGTGGTATGTCTGCCTTAAGGTTTTCCCCTCATATGTATGGGTGTATGTATATGTATTATATATATAACATCTTCAGGCAAGCAGATCAAAATTGTTCATTCCTAATTGATTTCTAACAATCCCTTCTCTTTGCAGTCTTTTTCAAGACTTGCCAGCCTTCAATGCCATGGGCGTACTCTTTTTTTCCTTTTTTTTTTTTTTTTTGGCCAGGGATGGCCAATTTCTCCTGTAAACATTGGAGATGGGTGGGAACTAAAGTTTCTCATCAGGTTTATTTTGCTTTTTCTGTAGTCAAGAGTCCATTCCTGATGCCTGAATTCCCATTGTGGTTTTTTCTGGAGCTGCCTAAAGACAGGACCCTTTCACTGAAGCAGGAGACTTGAAACAATGTATATTTGTGGCATTCCTGTATTTGCAAGGTTCTTCAGGAAATGTAGAAAGACATTTGTCTCACAGATACATTTGTTCTTGCTGATGCTATTCCTCATTAAGAAATGCATCTATAATAAGCCTTTCTTTAATCAGGTATTTGCCTAAACAGATTGTCTGTTTGCACCCAAGCCTGCATGAATGGGGCCCTGTCTAGATCATTTGGTTAGGCACTTGCTGTAAAAAGTACCATGTCTCCAGATTCGCCAGGAATTTCACTCTCATGGATTATGAGCCTTCAATTGTCTTCAGAGCACAATTCAAGATTCCAGTGGCTGTAGCTGCTGAGCAAAGTCTAGTCATGAGATGAAACCAATAGGCAGGATTACACAGGTTTTGCTCCCAGGCAAAATCAGTGTGGGGTTGAAAAGCAAGTAACAATGTTAGGAAAGCATCAAAGGAGCAAAAGAAAGTATTGATTTGAGTACCATTGAGTAGCAGCTTTCTAATTTCCAAGTATCCGGCAGGATGGAAAACTGAAGGGAATGATGTTACAAGTGAAGGTGCCTTAGCATCATCCCAGGCACATGGCAGCCTCTGATCATGTCCAATATCCAATTTGCATTTCAAGGAAAAATTCTAACTTTAATACAAAACATCTACCATACTACTATGGTCAGTGGTGCTTTTAAACCCATTAATAAAAATCTTAGTAAGTTGTGCAGAGTGGCATTTTAATGAACTTTTCACTACTTTTTGACTATCCTGGTACAGAATAATTCATGCAGTCACAAATCGCATTGTAAAGATGCCGTAAAGTAATCCCTTGGGTAATATAGAGAGAGGGACCATAGTTCTGTGGTAGAGCTTTACATGTAGGGAGTCTCTTCAGTTCCAGCCCAAGCATATCCAGCTTTATTTTTTAAAGAAAATGCAAGTGATGGGAAAGTGCACTCGGGGCCCTACATAGCCCTAGTCAGACAGACAATAATCTGGCCTGCTAAAAGATAGTTTCCTATGATCTCACAAGGCTAAAATGCACTGAGATTACTCCAGCTGCAGATCTGAGGAGATGCCCAACAAAGCTTCCTTTCAAGGTGTCCTGTTCAATTGTTACTCTTCTCCTACCCCTATTACAGTTTTACCTTGCAGCAGTAGTAAGAGCTACAAGCCACCATTTCAAATATTCCACCATGTCTTAATATATTAACACAGCATTACTCCAAGGCATTGTGGGAAATTCTACATGGCCATTTAAAATGTATCATGCTAGGCTCCAGAACTTCATGGGAAATTTGAAATGGATGTAGTCACCCATCACCCTGTTTAGACCTGACAACTTCCCAACAGTGCTAAGTCTGTCTACAAATCTGACAAAAGGTTAATCACAGGCCCCAAGGCGTAATCTAGTAAAACCAGATTCATTTACAGGCAGGATTGTTAGCTTTGAAGTGTATTTTTAACTTGAAAAATCAAAACTGAAGCCAAAACTGGAATTAATTCCATCACAATTATTAAAATCATGTTTTAAATTTAAAAGTAGACTAAGGCCATTATATTCATCTGATATCTGGACTAAAAGATTTAATAGGATTAAGAAAGTGAGAACTGTAATTCAGATAGATCAACTGTGCAATGTGATGCATATGTACTCAAAAGTAATTTTGATTTGGTTTAGTGGGGTTTATTCCAAGGAAACTGAGCACAGGACTGCAATTTCGGGATGTTTAGGTATCAGGGGTTGTTTCCAGAGGTCACCTTGAACCTTTAGTATGGTAGCTTCCCTGAGGACTAAATTAGTTATTTTATAAATCAAAAACTAAAAATGATATTGTCTTATTTTTTAACTCTAATTTTGCTTTGGGATTCCTTTTGGGGCCCAAAGGCTTCATATAAACAATTTGGTTAAGACATTAAAGCACAGACAACTAGCAGTTACTTACTTCTGGCAAAAGACATTGGAATTAGGGGCTTTTACTCTTAAATATGCCAAATTGAATTGAGAGTCTGGGCTAGGAATATAGGACTGTCTGTACCCACATGGTCATATCACCTATTATAAAGGCAAAACATATGGGAACATGATCTTAGTGATAAACAAAATCAAATCTCCTTGATCCTAGTGCCTTTGAGTTGCTTGCTCCTTGATTCAGGAAAAAATAATAATAAATAAAATGTATGACTTTCTACATAAACTACCTAGCCTTTAACTTAATGTATTCTATAGATGGTCATTTTTAATGTAGTGTAGGTACAAGCATTAACATATTGGCTTGCATTAAATGCACATTTCAATTTAAGTCATTTTATTTTTATAAAGAAATACAATAATTTTAAAAATTATTTACATCCTATTTTTAATAATCAATTATTCACTCACTTGAATGAATTATGCCTTTCATATTTCCTCACCTCCTTCAACTAAGATATAGCCCACAATAGCTAACTATTCATAATTTATGTATGTAAATATACTTTTAATCTGCCCAAGAACTAAGACTCTCTATATGAATTGTTTGAGACTCAAAAAGCCTAGGGGGATTTCAGCTCTGAACGCTTATGATATATTTGTGTCAATGTTTTCATCAATATAGGATATGTTTATTTGAAAAATGCATGATCTGAAACTTTAAGTGATACTATTAAAGTGGACCAGTCAACTGTTGTGAAAAAATGGTTTAAGAGGATTATGGATTAGACTGTGTATATGTTAATACAGCTTCACTGGACTGATGCATTCAGAAACAATAGTAAAGATGAACAAATGTTCAAGTACAATACTCGAGGCAATATATGGAATGAATGAAGAAGCTGATTTGGAGATCAAGTGCTTCAATATGAAAACATGCACCTCACAAAAAATATACTGTGTGGTTTTGGTAACTTTGATCTGATTAGCTGTAAGTATTAAGCCAGCTTCATAAATAACTTGGCTTTAAAAAGATTGACCTGTATCCATATACTTTATAAACATCCTACATTCAGTCTAATTCTATAATTCTATGATTCTTTAATTGTTGAATTGCAATTAAATATGTCTTTAAAAAGGCAGAATATTTTCCACTTTCTGGGGCTTTTTCCATTGTATATATGCTGTTTTGAAAAGTCATTCCTTGAGATCAGTAGGTAACCTGCACAATAAATGAATGTATTTTACCTCTCACTTTAATCCATGGAAAAGTTCTCATTGATTTAAAGCTGGATATACCCAACATGCGGTGTGGCATCCATACATTCAGAGGTCCCCACAGGACATAAGTGAACTAACACACATCTATTGTCACAGCAGAACGGGCAAGCTGAAGCACATGTTGTAATCACGCTGGGAGGTCTAGATGCGTTCAATGATGACAACTAGACAGATGATGTCCTGGGAACCTCATGTACATTGCCTTGAATTCCGTGAGGGAAGAAAGGCAAGACAGAAATGTACTAATTACACAGAATAAATGGTGACACAGTGTGATGTCAGAGAGGGAAGAGAAGGTTCCACGTTGCTGTTAGCCCTCCACAGTCAGGCACTACTCCTGCGGTGGGCTGAACCAAGCCCATAGAACAGTGGTTCAGAGAATCGCTTTATCTACATTTTGTGAGTTACAGATAATAACATTTAATTCAAGTAGAGAGCCACAGTATGAAAACAGTTAAGTCCATTTAAGTCAATATATTTACTTATTTATTTTAGAATATACTCTACATCTGAATAAAAAAGTTTTAAATAGTATTCAATGCAGTAGAACAATGGGACCTTTATATTTCCATTGAAAAATGGATGCATATTAGTTAACTGGTTAATCTTCTGCAATAAAATATAAACAGTTCTTAATGGCATATTTGCAGCCTCATATCAACCAGTTCTACATGGTATGGAAAGGTAAGTGTCTTTATTCAAAGGAGAACAATAACTGTTCACCTGATCTGTTAAAAAATTAACTAGTACAGATGAACGTACATTTTTCTGTTGGTAAAAAATAGACACCTCCAGTTCTAAGAGCATGCAAGGAATATAATTCTTAGGCTTTATATACATATATATTAACATTACAAAAGTAGTGCAAAAACAGGAAAGAAGTGATGCAATTGCCACTACTGTTGCCGCCACCACACACGTGTGCACACACTGTCTTCCAGTGATTGCACACACACTTTCAGTAACTGGCCTGGGCCACTGTACATCCTTCTGAGTCCTCAACATCTGGAAACTCTGTAGTTGGCAGCCTATCTATGCCTGCTACTCAGATGGAAATTTATCCCCCTGCCTCCCGGAATATTTAGTTGCCAGCAACAAACCCCCAGTAGGATTTGCCTAGCATCTCCACCCCACCTTTTCATCTCCATCTTCTTCTCTTCCAGACACTTTTATGTCCCACTGTCCTGGATGTGCCTTCGCTGCCTTCCACAAAATGACAAAGTAGCATCTCTTTCAACATATATGCATGCGCACACACACACCCTCTCACACACAGCACACACTTCCCTCCTGCTAGCATCCTTCCCTAGCCCTTTCCAGTCCCCCGTTTCCCCATCCCCGGAATCTCTCACCCCAGCAGGCAGGCAGGCAGGCAGGCAGGCCAGGTTTTCCCCCTCCCTGACTCAGTGCCCCCAGTTGTTGACGCCGATCTCCTGCTTGTATCTGTTGGTAAGCACGTTGGCCTTGCGGGTGAGTTTGGAGAGCACAGTGTGCAGTCCGCTCAAGTGGTAATGAAACTGCTTCTCCAGATCCTCCTCCACCTCTTCTTCCTCGGAGATGCCCCGGCTAATGTCCACAGCGCCGGGCCCTCCGTTCAGCTTGTCCTTCTTCCTGCTGGCAGCCTCCTCGCTCGCCTGCTGCAACACGCCCCACTCGATGTCGTTGCGGATGGACTTGAGCAGCACGTAGTGACTGTACATATCTCTGCAGGAGCAATAGCTGTCGCCGTTGGGGGTCAGCTGGGCCTCCCTTTCTCCGCAGCGGCCCCCCGAGTCCAGCTCATCCAGCATGAGAGGCACATCCCGAAGCAGGCTGGGCACCATCACCGTCTGGTCCATGTTGTTGACGGCCCCGATGAACCGGTTCATGGCATTGAAGAGGGAGTGCTTTTGGCTGTACGAGTCGCAAATCTGCATCATCCTGGCGGCGGCGGCGGCTACCGGGAGGGGCACGACGAGAGAAAAGCGGGCGGGAGTGCAGCTCGGCCGCTGCGGTAAGAGGGCGCGCCAAGCAAGCACCGGCTGCTCAGCCAAGATCAATGCGCGGCCCGAGAGAAGCAGGCGCCGAGCCCAGGAGCCTCCCGCAGCGTTCGCTTTTCAAAACCAAGGCGAGGCAAGCGCGCCGGCTCCTTCCTCTCGCACGCAGAAGCAGTGCCTTGGCTGACGACTACGTCGCACTTCTCCACAGCTTTCCTCGCCGCTTCGCAGTTGCACGCTCGCTCGCGGCAAGAAAGTCTCTGCGGCAAAGGAGTGGCTGAAAAGGAGAACAAAAGATGGCGATGAAGACCAGCCTCGCGCCTTGCCCCAAAGTCCCCGCCGCTTCAGCAGTAGCGCCCCCCTCCTCCATCATGCCTGGCTCCTGTTAAAGGCTAAGCTTTCTTTGTCCCCCCGCGCCCGCCTTCTTCCTCCAAACTGTACTAAATATCAGCTCGAATTCCATCCATGAAATAAACCAGACAGGAAAAAAGCGGCACTAACTCCCCACCTTCTCAACGCCCCCTCCTAGAGTCCTTCTTGTATTCTGCGGCGAAAGTCGAGCTACGACTCGGAAAGAAAGACTTTTAGAGTATAATGCAGCGCAGAATTTCTGCGCATACGCAGAGCTCCCGAACAGCCGCAACCTGTCTTTGCACGCTCGGGATGAAGCAAGAGCCTCCCGCAGAGCTGGCCACCCCCGCCCTTAAGGCGCTGCTACATGATTTCCATCTTGCCTCGGCTCTGGACCCTTCCCCGTCAGCCCTACCCGAGTTCCTCTCACGCCTGACTCCGGAATCAGGGGCATACCTACACATGCGTGGCTTTTAGCCGTTGCCTCCGACTGCCGGCTCCGCCCTAGGCGAGAGGAAACCGGCCCTGTAGCTCGCTTTCGTTGTTCCTCCCGCTAAAGGGGGAATTTCCTCCAGTTCCCCCTAAAAGAACTCAGTGGCAAGCGCGGGAAGGGGCTGGCTGAGGCAACAACCGCACCCCACCGCCGACGCACGCACACAATGAATTGCTCGGAAGCGGTGAGCAACCGGTCCGGGAGACCCGGCCAGCTCCCGAAGCAAGCCCGTCAGGGGCGCATCCGTGCGCCCGCTCAAAGCTGCGAGCAGCACTCACCGTGAGCTCCGAGCGCGGAGTGGCTCCCTGCGCGCACTTAGCCGGCTCCGGCAGCGTCCCTGGGTGCTCCTGCAGCCTGAACCCCCGCTCCCATGCCAGGAGCCGTATTTATAGAGTGAACGTTAAAGCAAGGTGTTTCCAAGGGCCACCCCCTTGCTGGGAAGTAAGGGACGGGGGAGGCGTCTCCTTCGCCGTGGCCACATGCAACGCCGAATTCTGCTACCAGGACGAGCCGGCAGCTCCGCCTCCCTTCCGACACTAACTGCGGGGTGGAAGGAGGGGGGGGGGTGGAAGGACGGCCTTGCGCGCACCCGCCTCGGCTGGTGCCGGCTGGGGGAGGGGAAAGCGGCAGACAATCCCGCACCCCACGCGGGTAGCGAGGGGAAAACTTCGCGTCCTTCGAGGTGCTGAACTCGTCTCGGGTTGCAACACAGCCTCAGGATGTCAAATAAACCTGCCTTTCAGGTTGAAATGGAAGAGAAGTTGGCTGGCAAAAGAACACGATGGGGTTTATGGCTTTCCTTCTCTCCTTTTAAGCTCGCTGCTCACTCTAAGGCAGGAACCGGGCTTTTGCTATCATCAAAGCGAAGGAAGCTTGTGGTAAACGGGATCCGTGCACGTTCCCAGACTCCCACTGCGAGGCAGCCCGGCGTGGCTCCTAGAGCGCTATTAAACAGCTCATTGAGACCGGCGTCCAAAATTCGGTGCGATCGCTGCCAAAGCACACAACGAGACAGAATTCTCTGGCATCTGCTGGTGGCAGTTATCTTAAAATACAGAGAACAGCTGAGTAGTAGGGAGAATCTCACAGTCAAGGGCGGGGAAGTTTATTTTCCATCCCAGGAGATTTGGGCGCACTTTTTCGTTTTCTTGCCCGAAGAAGGATGGTGGAGTGGCGGATACTTAGCACGGGCATTTCACCGCATCTCAGCCGTGGTTTTCATGTCGGAGACTTCTCGCGATAATGAAGAGTGTTCCTGAGCCTGTTCAAAATGACTGATAACCCACAGCCAGTTCCTACAACCTTGGAATGCATAGTCAGGAGGATGTTACCAGGAGATTGGCTTTTAGGAAAATGGCTCTCGGACAACCTCAAAGAAAAGAGATCTATCAATTTCTAGTCGCGGAAACACGGGATCAAGCTGGATCAAGGACAGAAGATGTTGAGGGGGTGGATGGAGGAAGGGGGTTGATTTTAAACAAACTTTAGAGAGGGTACTTAGCCTATTCCCTTGGGCTGTTTCCCCTATTAAAATTGCCTCCCACTTTTATCCGACAATGCAAAGACTTGGGGCCCGAGCAACTCTTGATTTTAATCTCATTGTTCAAGGCAGGGATATGTGAAAGCGCTGTTAACTGAGCTCCCAAGATCTAGTGCCTTCCTATAATTCTTGTAGCCCAAACACCTTAAATTCCATCCTGCGCCCTATTGTTTTATGCAACGCCAAGAATGCACGGCTGTGACCGATAGTTGGTGTGTAAAGATATTTGAATGCGTTATTGACCTCGCTGCAAGAACAAATTCAAGCTTGAATTCAGGCTGCCTGGAGAATCATATATGGAAGCTGAGGGGAACGTATAAATGTTTACTTTGGAAATAAGCCACTGAGGTTTTCTGGTCCCTGTACAAAGGAGTGCAGCGTTATAGCTCCAGCCCCGAAGTGACGCTACAAAACAAAACACCCCCAAATTGGTATCCCTTCCAAGTCTCATTCAAAAAAGGCTATTTGTAACACTTCCCTTCTGAAAAAAATCAATAAAATATTTTTTTCTTCTTTGTTTTCCAATCCCCAATCAATGTAACCAAATCAAAACGCCTATCTTCTGGATCGAGCCATTTAGTGCTAGCTTCAAGTTCTCCACATTTGAGCTTTCTCGGCAGGCTACTTCGGAGGAGGGCAAAAGTGCCTTCTTCAACACAAGGCAAAGTCTATCTGATCGGTTTCCCACGGCAAGGAGGAAGAGCAAACGCGCCAGGCTGGGTGTTAAGGAAGTTTTCACGCGTCATCCGCGTGAACACCACCCTTGCCAAGGTGGGTAGGCACGCCAGTCCCTCGTGCTCCTCCAGGCTCCAAGCGCAGCGGTAAAGACAAGCCAGAGGAGTATTTCTGGACCCCCCACCATGCATCATCGGAAAGACAAAAAAGGAGCACCGAAAACGAAGCCGAGTGACGACAAGGATCCGCGCGCAGAGGCGCGCGACACTCCCGGGCCAGGGGAGGACACGCGCGCGAGCGCTTTGGGCAAAAAGCGCTCGCGCGCCGCCTCCCGAAGATGACTCCAGTTCACGTCCGAGACTCAGCGGCCTGTCGGGATCACCCCACAGCCTCACCTCCAGCCTCAGCCAATCGGATCACTTCCTGACCGTCAGACTCCGTCCTCATATGCTAATGAGCCAGTCTCGGCAAGACCCAATCAGCAACAACACTTCCATTCTCTTTCTGCTCCAGCGCCCGTGGCAACAAAGGAGTGGCAGCTGAAAGAGCAGCATGAGGGTCTCGTGGCGGGGAGGGGAAGAGAATGGCAGCGGAGTGCGTTGCCCTGGCAACCGATAAACCACAATAAGCCGAGGCACTGGGACATAATGGGCCCTTATCTTCCACACACTCCACAGTGCTTCCTCTATATGCGAGCATGCGAAGTAGAGCTCGTACATTACTTGCAACCTGCTAGTCTCATCTCATCGTTATACACCGTCACGCCGATTGATAACAAAAATTCACCGGCTTGTGATTCAGTGCATCGCATTTTGGAAAGCTGCATCTCATTTTACCTAAGCCAGAGTGAATGCATCTGAACTCATGAGGATGTAATAGGAGCTTTAGATATAAATTGGAAATGCACAAGCAGATTCTAGTTCATTGTTTTTAGCTTATGGATAATTTAGTTAAAAGCTATGATGCTGCTGTTGTCGTTTAGGTGGGACTTACATAAAAGAATTTCCTAATACGTTGTTTCCCCACTATTTGTGTGAGAGGTCTAAATTTAAGTAAGGGAATTCAAATGCTAGAGGTTTTTTGAATGTTTGTTAGAGAAATCTGCTATAGTTTGAAAACTTTTGAAGTTGTGCAAGAATGAAAACCTGAAAGTAAATAATACAGATTTAGAAGCAAATTGCTAGGAACTGTAGGAAATGTTTCAAAATATAAAAATGTTAGGTCATACCGGCACAGAAGAGGGAACGTCATCTTCTGGCAATGTTATCTTCAATGCTAAGACTTTTAGAGAATTGTCATACTAGTATGACCAGTTTTTACTCCTTTCTCCTAGCATCTTCACATGCACACACCACTTGCTTAGCTATAGTATAGATTCCTCCTTATTCATGGTTTGGAAAAATAGGGTTAGCTAGATGTGATTTTCTGTCAACATAGAAGTCTGTAAAAATCAGCACCGAATCTGTGTTTTAGAAACAAAAACAATCAAGATTATATTTCATCTAACCTAATTGCTTATATTCTGTTTCTTTTTCCTATGCAGTTATACAGCTAAAATATGCACATTATTAAGAGGGGTTCTGTTGGGATTGGTTAGCCCCTTAATTCTAAATAAAAATAAAATGGATAGGCAGATGTTTCTGCTCTGAAAATCAAACGTTTATATGGCGCATAGGGGCAAAAATGTCGGCTGTTCCCTGCCTTCTAAAGTTGGCCAAAGATTGAATAATTCAAAAGTGTGTCACAAAAATAAACATTCTTTCCCATTTATTTATTTTTATACAAATCAGCAGGGAAAGGACAGTGCTGTACAGTTCCTTACTGCATCAAAATGTGGAGCAGTGAGGAAGCTCATATATTCACAGATAAGGCATGACTTTCCCTAGGGACTGCTTTTTGAAAGAACACTTTGAAGCTTGCATGGTGTTTTGTTAATGATTAAACTGCAAGTACTGAAGGATAAGCTTGGGGGCATGTCTGCATAGGAGCTTCCCACATCCCACTGGGATCTATAGGATTTAGTAACATAAAAAAACCCCTATAGGATGCAGTAACTTAAGAAACAAATGGAAGTGTAATCCTTTTAGGGCTCTGAGTGGCTTCAGTCACTATAAAAAGTAGGCTGGCAATACTCATTTGTAACATCCTAAGAGGAATTAGATGTAGCTACAACAAGCACAGCCTTCTTGTGCATGTTCTTCCCCTTCAGATATACCGTAAGCACAGCCAGTTACCTAGCCAGTGGTACAAAAGACTGCCCCAAAAGTTTGGAGGTGCTTATGGGTAACATCACTGCTAGAGAAGTACACTGTGACAGCATATGCCCTTAACATTACACAGGAAGGAATACAAAAGGGGTCTTCCCAAGGCATTAATGATAGAGCCATAGAATTTACTGTAGTCTTAGGCCCTAATCCAGCTTTCCCCAACAGCCATACTGGCCTGGGATAATGCAAATAGTCCTGAACATATCTGAAGAGCACCCAGTTAGAGAGGCTGTTCTAACCTATTAACCCTCACCCATTGATCTTTAGCTGCTAAGTTGGGAGGTCTGAGCCTGAAGTAAAGTGGGGCACCACAACACCACCATCCAGGTCAATGGTAAAGTATTAAATGGGCCCACAGATTAACATCTGGTGGATATCAGGTCCCAACCATGTAAAAGAAAGAAATGTGATTTGGTCCTCAGTTTTATACTTGCTGACCCTACAACACTGAACACAAGCATTATATGATGGATGAAATTGATAAAGACATAGATTATTTATCAATTATTAGTTCATAATAGACAGAAGTATTAAGAAACAATCTATTAATCAGCTATTAGGTATCATCAACCTATTAACATTTGGAAAAATACTGAGTGGGGCTGTGAAGAACAGGACATTCTGGAGGACAGTCATTCATACAGTGGCCATAAATCAGACATGACTTGATGGCACATAGTAATAACAGAATGCAGATTAAATAAGAATTGTCTCTGGGCAGCTCAAATCCATCTCCGTGCTTGCTCTAGATAGAATTTGCGAACTAGAAGCTGCTTATTTCATCAGATTTTGTTTTGTACTTTTTTCAGGGAATGTGTATGTGTGTGAACACTGTTTTATTGTCAAAGATTTAGATAGCGATGCCTGCCAAAGTCACTTGGAACCCAATGGAGAACCCAATAGAGATTTTTCTGATCACTTTTTAAAAAGCCTTCCTATGATAATGCTAAGGAGAAATTATAGTTTTATCTGGAGGTATAACATAGGACTCCAGAAAACCTGACATTTGCCCTAAGAAACCCTGATTTATCCAAAAGAGCCCCCTATTACCGGTTGAGAAGGAATGTTCATTATCAAGAGAGTGTCACTTTTGTCTCTTATCTATATTATATGAACTTGTAGATCTGCAGAATGTGAGAAAGTACAGCCAGATGTAAACCATTCTTTTATCTCCCAGGCCTTGTTTCAAAGTTCTGAGTGAACTCTTACAACTATCCCTATGTACAAATTGCATGCTGTATGAGTATTATTCCCCATGTGTGTCCTGTGCCTTTAAAAGTATATGTGTCCAAGATGATATTTAAGTCTGCTTTTGTTTCCATCCTTGGAAGAATTCTTAGGTCTCCTTGCATAATGATTATGCAAGAGAAACTGGCAAATATTTTTTCAAACTTTCCAAAACTAAGAAATCTTGGACTGGAGCTGATCCAGGCAGAATTTCTGGAGATTCCATCTAAGTTACCATTGTTGCATCATGTAAGAGATGCTGGCAAAAATATGCATGCTTTTTGCTTTCAATATTTTTTCCTTAAATAAACCTATCTGGATTGATGGCACATTCTGTATTCCTTCACTGTGATAGTTATTACAAGGGAAAAATATACCCTACATCCACACATCACTTGAGAACTTAAATATTTGGAATCACCATCACTAGTTGATCAATAGAATAGCACTTTTAACCTTGGAATATAATTGCCCAAGCCAGGTGGTGCAAATCCTGTTTCGTGATGACTGTTAAGAAGGATACCCTACAAATTTAAATTGGTTTAATTGTCATCAAGTCTCCATGAGAACTATGGTTCTGTGTGTGGTTGCTCTAATGGAATTCTTTGGATGATAACATGAGATTTAAAATAGTACATATTTAAATGCACATATGTGTTTAAAATGTATTGCCCTAATCCAATATAGTTCAGATGTGAAATATCCAAGGTTGAATTGGTGGTGCCCTCTTGAAAAGAGTAGTAGCTATGAACAATAAATCAGCTGTTTGGAAAAAGGCATACAATGCAGCCTCTGCATCCATCACATTATGAAGAAAATCTATGCATGCAGCTTCATGCTCCAGGGAGAAGAACCACGCACTTGTCCATTTGTATGCACAGTTCATCATGCAACTTAGGGATGCATGCATACATATTGGCTTCCACACATAGCCAATTTGGGGTCATGTAATAAGTGTAAACTTATAAGTGTAAAGTATTTATTGTCCTGGGATTTGCTGAACTCTCATTTGGTTAGTAGGACTTAAGAAATTATGAGAATTAGAAGTCACAATAATCTTTTAAAGAACAGCAACAACAAAATGCAGCTATTTTAAGGATTCCAAAACTAGGAAATGAATTGATTTGAATAGAATTTACTGTGCTTCCATCATTGTTGCTGTTGATTAAACCCTGTTCAGTTACCTTGTAAACCTGTATCCTAATAACCTTGGGACTAAGAGAAATGAATTTGCTTAATTCGAGACTCATTGGACTCATGTTTAGGTAGCTATGCATCATTCCATTTTCTCTTCTATTGGCATTAGTCCACAATCATTGCAATTTTCTAAGCATACTATTAGAGAATATTTTCCATCAGGATTTGCTTTTTCATATACATACTTAGGATAGCACTACAGGGGCAAATTTTGACTTCATTTTCATGAAGGGAAGGTTTTTTCTAAAATATTCCCAATAACAAATCTGAAATTGTCATGTCATATGAACAGTCTCAAAAATGCTGTTTGTGGCAGCTTTTTATACAGCTGTTTTGCCACATGAAAATAGAGGGGGTAATATACAGAACCCAGCAAAAGGCCATCCAATTCAATCCAATGAGGACAATACACAGTTTCAATACACAGAAGTCATGCACAGATCACTTTTTGGGATGCTCTGTAGTCACAAAATAGTGGCAGTGGATCAAAATCATGCATCCAGCAGCTGGGACTGTGCATCTACAGTCAGTACCTGTCAGCTATTGTGAGAGAGATGCATTGATTCCAATTTCCCATACTGCCCCCATCTGTCAGAGGCAGCTAGTGACTCTTGGGGCTGGTAGGTCATAGGACTAGGCAGCTAACAGGGGGCAAGGCCATGTACAGTGGTACCTTGGCTCACGAGTGCCTCAGTTCATGACCAAATTGGGTCGTTAACAGAAATTTCAGAAAAATTTTGCCTCAGTTTGTGAACTTCACATTGGGTGACGATCGCGATTGCGGCCATCTTCCCTGCAAAGACACTCCAAACAATAACCTTCTCCCCACTCACCACAAGGGGGTTCCATGAGAGTGTGCTCACTTCCATCAAGGCCTTCCCAGCTCCTTGCTGCCACCCTGCTTCCGAGCCGAAGGAAGGTCCCCTTGTAGGCATTCGCCCGGCTCTGGGACGGGGATCAGGAGCGGGAGGCCGGAGAGGTGGGTGCAGGATGGCTCCCCCAGCTGGGAGGGGGCCGCAAGGAGGGAGGTTAGGGCTGCTTTCCACAGGCCAAGGCGAAGGGAGGCGAAGGACGGGGCTGTGGCCGGCCGAGTGGGGCACCTCCCACCTCTCCCCACTGCATCCGCCCCTGGGCTTGGCGAGGCAGCCACGGCTTGGCCCGCAGCCTGGGGATGTGGTTCGTACTGTATTTTTGTGGTTTAAAAAATTACATATTTATTTATCTATTTATAACTTTTATATGCTGTCCTTTAACATAAAGTTATGGTAAAGAATGGATTAACCTTATTTACGTTGAACTTTATGGGGAAATTTGACTTGGGTCATGACCAATTTGGGTTGTGACCAGAATCGTGGAATGGATTAAGTTCATAAGCCGAGGTACCACTGTATGTGTATGGAGTCAATGTGTGTCTCACAGTAAGCAGGGGCAATGGTGGGAAGAGACACAATATGCAGAGCCAATGGTAGGTGGAGCCAGGAGATCCAATCAGCAAAGTAATGCCAAGAGTCAACTATGTTCAAGATGAGTTGTGCAGGATACTCTGACCTATGCAACAGCATAAATTATATCCTTTGAGTCCATATTTCTTTGCTCTAGGAGCACAGGATTTCACAGAAAAAGCAAACTGCCCCCCGTCCCTGCGAAGCAGAAGAGAAGGGGGCAGCCTATACAAGAACAATACAACACTCTTTCGAACCAACATTATTTTCAGTTCTAGCAGCAGCGTATTGCACAGAAAAGGCAAGTAACTTCAGTCTCATGAACGTAAAGCACAAGGTTGGAGGTGGTCTGATCCATACAAAAATACAAATCCTTCTTCAACGATACATTTGATTGGAGCAACAGTGCCCCAGTGAGGGAACATAGACCCTGTAGTTGTAGCAACCAGGAAACCTTCCAACAACAGTGACTGCCAGCCCTCTCCACCTCTGCATGATTCCCACTAAAATCAGGACAGGGTGTCATAGTCATGATTCCGTTCATGCACCTCTCCATGAAGCGATGTGGCCTTACAGGGCTGGGACAGTTGAGGAAGCAATATGTTTGATGCACATGCTCAAAGATGCTCAGTTTATTAATGTGTGAGGGCATTTACAGATCATGGTGGTTGAAGTTTGAACCATAAAGCAGGGGAAAAGGGATACAATCTTTTTATGCACTAGTATACTTACATCAAGAATGAAATAGAGTCTTCAGTTGCCATTCTAAACTCCCTTACATGTAAGTAAGCTCCACTGAATTTAATAAGACTAAGCACTGTGCAGATATGGATGGATTCGCATTATTAATGGAAAACAAAAGATACGTAGTGAATAACTATGGATCAATGCACTTTAACTAGTTACATCCCACATAGTTAGGCACCTTGTCCTTAGAATACTGGCTTTGTGTAATGAATAGGATAGTTTTGCTTTATTCTGTTTCCCATAAGAAAAGTCATGCTGAATCAGACCAAGGCCCAACAGTCCATCAGTTTGTACACATGGTGGCAAACCAGCTGCCCACAGGTTGGGTGCAAGTCCTCCTCCTGCCCAGCTCTCAGCAGCTAGTGTATGCAGGCATGCCGCCTATGGGAAAGGAGGGAGCACTCAGCCAGCCAGGCCAGGAAGGACTAATAACTTCCTTCCTCATTAATCTGTCCAATCCCTTTTTAAGGCCATCTAGATTGGCAGCAGTCACCACTTCCTATGACAGTGAATTTCATAGTTTAACTGTACACTGTGTGAAGATGTAATTCCTTTTATCTGTCCTAAACTTCCCACCCATCAGCTTTGTGAGATGACCCTGGATGTGAGTGTTATGGGAGAGGGAGAAAAATGTCTCCCTCTGTACTTTCTCCACACCATGCATTGTTTTAAACACCTCTATCCTGTCTCCCCTCACTCACCTTTTTTTCTAAGCTGAACAGTCACAATTGTTGTAGCCACTCCTCATAGGGGAGCTGCTTCAGCCCCCTGATCATTTTTGTTGTCCTTCTTCTGTGCTTCTTTCAACTCAATCATGCCCCCCCCCCCCTTTCAGGAAAGGTGACCAGAACTGAAAAAAATATTTCAAGTGTGGCTGCACCAAAGATTTGTATAATGGGAGTAAGATTTTGGCAGTTCAATTTTCTATTCTGTTCCTAAGTTTGCCTTTTTTTTTGGCAGCTGAGCACTGGGCCAACATTTTCATCAAGCTGTCCACCACTACCCCAAGATCTCTTTCTGGTTCGGTCACTGCTAGTTCAGGTTCCATCAGTGCGTAGTAGAATTTGGGGAAAAAATTTGGCTCAACATTTATTACTTCACACTTGCTTATATTGGCCATTTTGTTGCCCATTCTCCCTGCTTGGAGAAATCCTCTTGGAGCTCCCCACAATCCCTTTTTGTTTTAATTACCCTAAAAAGTTTAGTGTCATCAGCAAACTTGGCCATTTCGCTACCCACCCCTAATTCCAGACCATTTATGAATAGGCTGAAAAGCATTGGTCCCAATACAAGACTCTGCAAAACTCTACTGCTGACATCTCTCCTCTGGGAGAAATTGCCATTTATTCAAACTCTCTGTCTTCTGTTCTTTAAGCAGTTAGTGATTCATAAGAAGACACCCCCCGCCCCCCATGACTGCTCAGTTTGCTCAGAGCCTTAAGTGAGGGACTTTTGGAAGTCTAGCTAAACAATGTCTACTGGATTGCCCCTGTCTACATGTTTATTGACACTCTCATAGAATAGTAGAGCTGGAAGGGCCATGAAGGCCATTGGATCCAACCCCTGCTGTTGCAGGACACCAATTTACACCAGCCCACTCAGATGGCTCTCCAGTTTCTTTTTGAATGTGAGTGTCAAAGAATTGAGGCCTTTGAATTGTGGTGCTGGAGGAGACTCCTGCAAGTCCCCTGGACTGCAAGGAGATCAAACCAGTCAGTCTTAGAGGAGATCAACCCTGACTGTTCTTTAGAAGGCCAGATACTGAAGATGAAACTCAAATACTTTGGCCACCTAATGAGAAGGAAGGACTCCCTGGAGAAGAGCTGGGAACAATTGACAGCAAAAGAAGAAGGGGACGGCAGAGGATAAGGTGACTAGATGGAGTCACTGAAGCAGTCGGTGTGAGCTTAAGTTGACTCTGGGGGATGGTAGAGGACAGGAAGGCCTGGAGGAGTGTTGTCCATGGAGTCACGAAGGGTTGGACATGACTTCACAACTAGCAAGCAAGCAAGGGTGGGAAAGCACACCACCTCTCTAGGCAGCTGGTTCCACTGTCATTTTGCTCTGAAAGTGAGGAAGCTTTTTCTTGTATCTAATCTGAACTTGGATTGTCACAGCTTGACTTGATTATCATGTGTCCTACACTCTGGCATCAGCAAGAAGAGTTCTTGACCTTCCTCTTTGTGGCAGCCTTTGAGGTACTTATGAAAGGATATCATTTCCCCCCTCAGTCTTCACTTCTCAAGGCTGAACATGCCCAATTCTCTCAGTCTCTCCTTGTATGGCAGTGTTTCAAAACCCTGGATCATTTTTGTTGCCTTCCAAAGAATTTCAATCTGTTAATGAGTCAAGCGTTTCCCTTGCAGAAGCCATTCTGATTTTTTTTCAGCAGGCCTTGTCCCTCTATGTGAATTCTGATTCTATCTTCAATACTTTCAAGCAGTTTACCCAGAAGCTAACTGGCCTGTAATTTCCCAGACCGCCCCTGCCTTGGATCCCTTTTTAAAAATTGGTGTTACATTGGCCATTCTCTCCAATCGTTTGGTACAAAGGCTAATTTAGGGACAGGTTAAAAAACTTGGTAAGAAGGTCAGCAATGTTTTACTTGAACTGTTTGATAACTCTAGCATGGATACCATCTGGACTGGGTGACTTGCTGACTTTCAGTTTGTTGATTAAGTTAAGAATTTAATCTTCTTTCATGCTATTTGCCCTAATTCCTCGGACTTTTCCCTCTCTTTTCATTCAAGCAAGTGAGGTAATGTCAAATAATGGGATTTTAAATATTTATTTCAGGTGTAGTGTGATGTCACCACTAATTAGCTAAAATAAAAGTGTCAGTTATTTCCTATGTGGTAGTAGGGGGATTTGTACGAGGATTTCGAAACACCTTACTGGACAACATAGGCATCAGAAAAGGACCAAATAGCAGAACACTAGAAGATCATCAGAAATTCTCATAAGAATAACCATTTGATGCCATGGGACTTCTTTTGTTTGTTTCGTTCCAAGTGCAACCATTACCATTCTATGTCTCCCACTTCCAATCATGGTTGAGCTGCTTGGTCCAGCAGGAGTCAGTGCGTGTAGCCAGAGAGACCCCTGCTGGTAAAATGCGGTGAAACAACTGGCACTGCGCCTTTACCTTAACCATTTAGTTTAGTTCACTTTTTGCGCTTTCACAACATTTTTCGAAACTGGGGAATTGACCAGCATACACATCTGTTTTAAATATCTACAATTTTTTGCAGATTCAGGATTACCAGACTGGAAACTCCATTGATTTGGACAGGGGAAATTCCTCACTATAATCACAGAAGAGTGGTGTCACTAAATTTCCTTGACTGTTCCCTTTAATTTAGAAGGGTTGATGTGTTACTATTACTTATTTATATTTATCAGGATTGTACAACCCTGCATATTTGCTGTGTGAGCCTCATTAATCTATAATATGATAGTAAATAATGTAGTAGCTGCTTAGTTCAGCACAGGAGTCATTGTGATAGCCAATTTCACAATGTTCAGAAGATTAATAGAAACCGAAATAGCCCATGTATGCCTAGGTAAAGGACTGTTGCTCTCAAACAATCTGACTAATGTGAAAACTGTCTTTTAATCTGGGAGCACCAGAAGTAGCAGATGACAATTGGCATGTGTATAATCAAAAGCAATACCATGCAAAAATTGACTCACATGTAAATCAGGCTATGATTTCCAGATAACTGGAATATCTTGCCTATTGGTAGCATCAGACTTGACTTTTACATCCTGATTTATGGCAGTGAACCAGTTGTATTTCAGTTATGGAGTGAAGATTGTACAGGATACCTATACTTCCTACTTTATAGATAGTCCTTTGTTTGAAGACATCCTCTAGTTGAAAAGGCACCCAATCCAGGTCTGATTTAATGAGAAAGAAGCCTAACTAGAGAGAGGAAGGACCTTGAAGTTGCCCATCAACAAATAGCACCTGAGCAGCAAACTGAGCAAGTACACAGGTCATCTAGTCACAGTTTATCCCGGTAAGATGGGCATCTATTTAAATTGTAATAATGAGGCTGGATCCAGATTTATGTTGGCTCAACGGTGCTGGTAGAAGTACCTTTCCCCACTCCATCCTTGTCAGGATAGACCCAATGAGTACAGCTGTGGTATGGAGGAAAGAGTAGGGGACCCTTACAGGAATGGAGACCTTCTTCCCACAGAAGGCAGATTTTTGGTCCAAGTCAAGATTTCTAAATTTTCAGTAACACATATAGATGCAAATTTATGTAAATCTACGTGTCTTCTAACTTATTTTCCAATGATGTATTTAGTTTTTCTTTGTGATGCATCAGCCTAAGTTTGTCCAAAGAAGACTCCACACAACACTCTACATTTTCCTTAGAGACGTAGCATTGCTGAACTGTGGGTTCATCCAGTATGAAACCTTCTTTTGGCCAGCATCTGGATCGATTCTTTCAGAGCAACTATCAGCACTGGATCACTAGCAAGTACACATATTCGGAAACATTTTACACAGTGTCTGTGAGATATCTGCTTGTGTTAAATAGTACCCAATGGAAATGGAAAAACTCATGAGATGTACTGTCCAGTTAATCTTGGCATTATGACACACACTCCTCAGATTTATGTCAGGACGCACTTTTTAACCCAAATTTTAAAATGTATATTTAAAGTGATAATGGACTTTATTGGCATAACAAAATAATCCTCAAAAACCCCAGCACGTTCATCTCTTTTTTTAATATGCAGAGATCCATACCTGTGGTGAGATGATGTAAATTCTGCAGAGATGATATATTAAATTCTGATGTATACATTAAAATGCAATACCTGTGGCTTCCTGGAGAGCCTTTAAGCTCTTTCCAGCCACCAGCATGCATTCAAAAATACTTTATAAATCCACATTAAACTGACAAGTCAAAGAGATTTTACATTAATTTGGGTTTTTTAAATTCAAATCATTCAAAATATTGTATTTGGAAAATCAGAATTGCCTTATAAATGTCAATAAACAAGACATTCAGAGTTGATGGAGGTAGTTCAGAGAATACAGTGCTTGCCCCATCCCTGCCACTCCCATTCAGCAGAATGGTCCACATCAAAGATTAGCGTGAAAGTACAGAGAAAACATCCATCCATTTGCCTGTACTTACGACCCATTTCCCTGCTGTGTGGTTGTGGCCTGCCCCTTCCTTGTGCCATATGAGATATTAATCAGAACATTGCCTAATGGTGCAATCCTGTGCATGTGCAAATGCCTATAGCTCTCTGCACGATCCAGCAGCAGGATTGGCTGGGCTGTGCCAGGAACTGCAGGGCTTTTCTCCATCCAAACATGCATGGGGTTACCCTCTAAATCAACGTGCTCCAGCCTACTGCCTCCCAGATGCATTGGACTATGATTCCCATAATCTCTAGCTGCTGTGATGTGAATTGTTGTTCAATGTGGAGGGTGCCAGGTTAGAGAAGACCCGTCTCAGTACAGGGGTTTGTCTTTAATCATCTCAGCAGCTCATTTTTATCAGTATGTCCCTCTGGAGCAAATAAATCTAAATGGCACATTTTCTAAACTGCTTAGCTTAAGGGCAAATCTTGCAGGTATCCTCAGATGACTGTCTCGAATCTTTTGCACCTGTCTAGCACCATCTACTGTCTTCCATTTTTGTGGCAGCCAGTTTATGATTCTTTCCAGATCCTGCATAGTGTTGCCAGCACTTTGTAACAAGTGTTAACTTTTCATGCACCCACATAAGACAGAAAAATTAAGGAAGAGAAAGGGCAAATGTGCTTACCATACTTTCGGAAGCTGATCTGCATTCTGCACATTCCTATCAGTCATTGCTTATTTGAGACACAAGACTGTGCATCTGAATTTGTTGCATCTGGAATTTTTCCATCTGGAAATCTGCCTAGGCTGTGAATCAATGCCCAAAGGTGGGTGGAGACCTTTAGAGGAAAAAGGTATATTTCCCTCTGCTCCTTCAAATGAAGGTGCTTATTTTATTTTATTTTATTTTATTTTATTTTATTTTATTTTATTTTGTTATTTTATTACTGGAGTAGATAAATGACCCTCATATGGCAACTTTGCTATCTCAAATTCTCCAAAATTTGGCATCAGGAATTACCTGACAGGAATGTAAGGTAAGGCGGAGCAACTTCGCTTCTCAGGTGAGATATATCAGACAAATGGCTGTCCACACAAATTGTGCCAACATCACTGGAAACTGCTATCAGTCCCATACAAGTGGATTAATGTGTTTAAAAGGTGTGTATATGGATGGGAAAGCTGCAAATGGGACATTGGGACTGTCACCCTGGGACAGAGGTTGTTATGTCCCTGCTACCTGCCTTTTATCCGTGTCTATTCCAGTTGTGATTCAAAAGGATAACGAATTCCCCCTCCCCTGCCTTTATGAGTGCACAACTCGGCAGATTCGCTAGATTATTCTTGATAGTATCCATGAAATTCTCCAGGGCATGCTGACAAAGGATATTAGAATGTGGGGGGGAGGTGATGTCAAGCTGCAGATAGAAAAATAAATTCATTTCACCATAGATATTAAGAAAATAGCAAAATAACATATAAACAGCACCATGAAATAAAATAGTCAAATATGACTGTAAAAAGTCTGAGCCACAGTCTTCCTAAAACCCATAAACAATTGGTGCATTAGCACACTTTGGTGGCTTTCTTTTGTAGGTATCCTAGATAAATATCATACAAGACAAAAGCCAGCCCTCCTGCAGCTTCAGGCATGGCCTGACAGACTGAGGCTGTAGCCCTGCCCTTGCCTTAGAATAAGTTCCACTGGACTCAATAAATTGTGATGAACCACCCAAAGAGCTTTCTTTAAGAAATGAAATAAATAAATGACAGAGGCTTTCTTCTGCATGGATGGATGGATGGATGGATGGATAGATAGATAGATAGAAGACTGGGCTGCTGGTTGTTGGTTATTCTTCTAACACAGAGACAGGAAATAATCAGATGTTGCAATGGGTCAAAACACAGTTTTCAAGCCAAGGAATCTGCTGAACTAAAAAAGTGTGGGGAGCAGCAAGCGGATTTGTGGAGGATGAGAACATGAACATCATGAAGGAGAGCAAGTTACGATGAGCTATGATAGACAGAGCTTCCATGTGAAAAGCCAGTATACCTCTAAATGCTAGATGCTGGACACAAAACATGAGAGAACTGTTGCCTCTGCCCATGAGGTCAATCACTGATGAAAACAGAATGCTGGACTAAATGTTTTAATGTAGCAAAGCTGTTCTGATAACCCTTTTGGCTTATCATTGCAATTTGCGCATTCTGCTATACTGAAAAACATTCCGTGGATGCCCATGTGGCACGCAGTGGAAGCATGGGAAGTGGTGATTTTGAGGTGTAATCCTGAGGATTTATAAAGTCTCATTCCTCTCAGTTGTATGCAGTTGAATGGATCCACCTTCTATTGAAGAGCTCCAAGAGGACTTTGCTTAGAGGGGGTGCTGAGTCTGTTTCATCTGAGAACATAGACTATAAAGGCTGCCTGTGCTTGCTTTTTACGCAACTCTACCTGAAAAGGGAGCAGCCATGGCAAAGGTACCACCAAATCCCAGATCCTGTTGCACTCAAAGGAAGAGTGCTAGTGGTAGAGTTTTTGTGTCTGTTTCACAGAGTTCTTTATAGTCAGCAAACCCCTCTCTCATTAGGAGGCAATTTCAGGAGAGTATGTAGTATCTATTTGGAAGCAGGGGTTGTGGGGAAGAATGGTGTCATTGTGGGGAAGCGGGAATAAAAGAGTTCTATCCCTTGGGCGATGAACTGATTTACTCATGTTCAGCTAGGTCTCTGAGGGGCTCATGGCAGTGGGTGATTCAGTCAGTGTAAATGTAAAGAATTCACTTTGTGATGGGCATGTGGACTGCATTATGATTTGTCCACAGGATAAGAGGGTAGCTGATGCTATAAATTGCCTGGAAAGGAATCAGTTCTTGAAGTGCACAACAGCACTAATGATATGGAAAATAGAGTATGTTTAGTCCTTTAACTACCCAGGTAGGAAGTATAAATGCAGGATCTCTGAAGTAGTTTCTCTGAAATATTACCCATTCATAAGTGCTGACCCTGTAACACTGAACAGAAGTATTATATGATGGTTGAAACTGGGAATGGCATTATCTATTAATTGTCTGTAATAAACAGAAATATCAAGAACATGTATAAGTAATTTATTGATGAGCTATTAGGTATCATAGACCTATTAACATTTGTAAATAGCCTTTTTCTAAAATACACATTAAATTAAAACTTATCTCTGGGCAGCTCAAATGGGCATCTTACTATAGATAAAATCCGCAAGTCAGAAACCACTTATTTTGTTTTATGTGTGAACTTTGCTTTATTGGCAAAAATAGAGGTAACAATGCCTGCCACAGTCACTTAGAACCCAAGGGCAGAAATACCATTTTTTCTCATCACTTTCAAAAAGCCTTCCAATATGTATTATTCTTTTGATAACTATAAGGAGAAATTGGGCCCTCAAATAAAGAGAATATAATGTTATCTGAATGTATGACACAGGGCTCAAGGAAATCAGCAAAATAGGCCAGGAAATCCACACTGATTTATCCAGAAATTCTCTGAAGTGTAGCGCTCTTAGGGCCTTCATTCAAGTGGTCAGTTAGGCTGAAAGCTGTTGTGGGTGGTACAAATACCAACAAAATCAGCATTGCAAAATCAGCAAAATCAGCAGTAGTTTTAAGCTCTTACAGCCAGGAAGCCTTGGGAAGGCATTTCAATTTTTAGAAGGGTGGAAATCAAGCAAAAGTCAGGAAACCACCAAAATATTTGCAGCTGGGTGGAAGTGGGTGAGGCGTGGTGATGGCAAGGGACTAAGTGGGGGAACCCCTGAAGGTAGATTTGGCCCATGGGCCTGAGTTTCAGACACAGAATACTTGGCTTAGATTATCTCAAGACATTGGTTGGTTGCTTTAATCCGTGCAGTGATGCAGCTAGAACTGGACCTTATGAACACAGCCAGGGCCCTGAGACTCAACATGTTCCGAAATGGCCATGCCAAGAGTAGCAGGTGATGAGAGAAACAGAAGCAAACTCCATGTTATTCCTGTAGTTTTGCTGGTGCTAAGGATTAAGCAAGCTTAAAATGCAAACTGCTCATGCTTAGATTTTTAAAAAATAGGTTTGGCAAAGAGTTCTGTTTATTTATCTAACATATTAGGCATAGAAAAACTGCTGCAAGCATAAACCATGTTCATGGTGTGCTTCACAAATGAACAATATTCCTAGCCACCTAAAGCCACCCCTCCCTGCAGTCTATTACATTCATGGCTAAATGTTTCTAGTTGTACCAACGAATCCTTAGACAAGGCTCCTTAAGAGTTTAGAGGGGAAGATACATCTTTGCTCTTCGTCCTATATCTTTGGTACCAAAGAGATAGATGCTCCTTTGATAATCCTGTCTACCAATGCTCTCGGAAGCAAACAAAATAGCCAGTGTGTTTTTTCTTCAGTGCAGATGAGCCAAGTAAGAATGCATGCAAGAAAATGATAAAATGTTGTTGTCTATGCACAGCAGCCATAATAACTGCATTATATAGAAGGATGCCCTGTGGAAAGGTTCCCAGAATAGATATAGAGGGAGACAGGCAAGTGCCACTCACAGCCTGTTCCAGCAGCACTGCCCCTGCCTGAACAGACCACCCATCACCATCTGACTTTTAGGAAGGATCCTGATCACTCTCTCTATGTAATTTATAGTCTTTAAGAATGCTGCTTATAGGTCACCTTGAAAGGATTTGTATCCTTAATTGTGAAATGCAATTCTAATAAACTGTACAGTAGAATATAATAAATAATAATCATTATGTATCCATTTTACCTTCACTACCCCTGCAGGCATTTCTAAGAATAAAAAATCCCTTGAACAAGATGCTGTGCAGAATACAGCTTACTTTGGCAAACTCTGGTATTACCTAAATAGCAACACATCTTTTAGTGGCAGATTAGCATTACTAAGACTTCTCATCCAGTCTTACATAATAGGCTCACCTACCTTTGCCCAGATTTGTATAACAGGTTGGAAGAGAGTGCCTTTTTTTCTAAGTCTCAGTCTATGCATTTTTCATATCATCCCATAAGTAAGCCTTGAGAAACTCCACTTGCCCATTCAGCCATGATAATTAATTTGTTTCACAGTGTACGGAGTATTATTAGCTCTTGTTATCACATCTATGGTGGGCTGGTAGATTCCTCCAGTAAATAGGTGATTATGAAAGACAGCCAAGGAAACATCTTATTAAGGTCTTGAGCATGCTTCTGGGTACCCCAAAGGAGCTAAAGTATGTGCACAACACCCAAATGCATGCAGTGCTCTGTTGCTATATTTTATAGCCGTCACTGGATTTATCCAAGAGTCCCAACATTCGGGAAGAAATATCAGGAGAAGATTGAAGACTGCTCTCTCCAGGTTTACGCTGCATCTGCTAGTTTAAAAATTATTACAGCAGCATTTTTCATTTGTATGCATGGAGAGAACCTAGATTTGCTGCAAATTTGTATTTCAAAACTGATTTCTTTGACCAACATCATTAGCCGTTTACAGAGTGCCCCTCACCCACACTGGATAGGGAGATGCTGAGGAAATTGAAATAAACCTGTAATAAAAATAATTTTGTTCAGGTGGAGAAATATATCAGATCAAGAAATAGGTTTGCATAGCAAATGGAAAACATAAGTTGCATTATTTAAGCTTCAACCTTTCTGGCTTACTGACACAACGAAGGCCCCAGTTATGTGGAAACCTGGTGGAGGCAAGCAAGAGTATTTTATGAAAAGGGAACGGATCCGAGAGTGTAGCCACTCATATTATAAATCTTACAAATGGGTTAGGAAATGATGTGTAGGTGTGACAAATATTGAAATATACCTGCACTGTAGCAAACCTTCATAGCCATCTTGAATGTAAAAATAGTCATCCTAAAATGACAACTGCCTAGGGTCAAATGTTCAGCCTCCCAGTTGTTGCTATCTTTTGTTCCATAAATGTTTGTGGAAACATTTGCCGGCTACTCTGTGCTTTTCTTTGAACATAAATCCACCCCTCCTACCAAATGCCCAAATCAATGTCACAACAAGAGCAGCTAACTTTATTTATCAGAGTTGCATCCACCACACACGTACACTTCAATCTTGAAAGGTCAAACAAGATGCAATGGAGTTCACCATCTCTTCTCCCCAATATACTTCTTAATGAAAAGCAACCTTGGAAGACTGTGATTGGGAGTAAAAAGAGCAGTAGAAAGTTGGGTTATTCAAGCCTTCCTTTGTCTGAATTTGTCTGTTAAAATATCTTTCCTCAGATTGCTTTTCTTCTCTGCTGGGAGATCCAGTTCATATGCATCTTCCACAATTAAAGAGAAAATGGATACTCTTGAACAAAATGTCCCTAAGTCTGGTCCCAAGGAGAGTAATGGTTGGGCACCAGTAGAATCCTGCTGAGAAAAGCCACTGTGAATTTCTTCTTGTTTTCAGAACTAGAACATGTTTGTTCATCTGCTGTTCACTCTGGCCCAAATAACTATGGTGTTGAGAAGAAAGTGGGCTAGATGCCACCAACTTTCAAGGAAGCAATTGTTAGCAAAGATGTGAACAAGGAACAAGCTGCAATAACAGCTGGTGACAATAATGATGAGAAGGTAAATTCATTGAAGGAGGTGGCCCTTCACAGTGCCATGTCCTCAAAAATCTGGACTTCATGCTGGGTGTCTATTGTCCTGCTGACATGAACCAGCGAGTAAACGCTGACAAACCCTCAAAGCACTTGTGGGGAAAAGCCTATCAGAACTGAGTAAAATAGAAAAATTAGCATATTTACATTACAGGAATGTCTGCCAGGCAGTATGTTTAACATTTCAAATGGTCTGATGGTACAGGGAGGAATTCCTAGAGAAAACAGACACTCAAAAGCCACAACAGTTTTGGACTAAGCCAGACCAGTTAAGGATATATGGCATGCCTCCTAGCGGAGAAGATCACACAAGGAAATTATCTGTGTAGACCTGTCAGTGGACAGGTTGCTTAGGATAGGGCTGCGGGACCTTAAAATACTGAGTTTGTCAGGTTCAGCTGACTAAACCCCAAACTCTGCCCATTATGGGTTGCTAGAAAGAATTCTTGCCAAGTCATTTTGGATTACTTGGGCTGCAATCCTATACTCTGTTACCTGGGAGTAAGCTTGGCGAGCTCAATGGAACTGACTTCTGAGCAAACACATATAGAATTGCATAATTAGAGTACTAGTTTGTGCAGATTTCTGGCTCCTAAATTCATCTTGCATAGCTTTAAAACTTTTTCATTGTTTGCTCTTCAGCTCTTCTTGCTGGCCATATGCCTGTGATATATCTGCTCAAAACACATTACTTTTGATAAATTATACAAGGGGGTTAAATAGTCTGTTTAAATATGATTTGATTTTAGGAAGGAAAGCATACATAGACCTATGCCAGGTTTTACTTCTGATAGTTTTTGATCCCCAGAAACCCCAACCTGCCAAGGCAGAAAGAGCCAGGTTACAGGAGCACTGGATTGTTTCCATAGAGAGAGTAAATGTTCAGTATAATGATGCAGCTTTCTTTCCCTGCTTTACTAGCATTGGGCAGATGCAGAGATATTCCCATGTCCTCAGATTATAGTGGATAAATTGGGCTTGTTGCCACATAATAGCTTTGCTATCATGGCTGCAGTGTTTAGCTGATTAATTGATTATATTACAGTGTAATCCTGTGCAGGTTTACTTAGACGTAAATCTCAATATGTGTTAACAAAGTAAGCTTATAAGGCTGCAAACACAGACACACTTACCTGGGAATAATTGCACTGAAAGCACTGATATTTTTTTCTGAGTAGACATGCCTGGATCATTTTACTTTAGGTCATACACAAATGTATCTTGATTTAACCGATAAATAAATTTAAATTCACTCAATGAATCCAGATTTTTTAACTGAATGATGGCCCTACTTAATATAATCCAAAACACTTTGCTTTAAAACTATAAACAATTTTACACATGTGCGTGCAGTTCAAATCACTATTTTGAGTCCAAACACACATTCCCATGGGTGTAACTGTAGCACTAGCAGTCTTTGCACTAAGAGGTAAGCTCAGATATGGGGTGTTGGGAATGGGGCACAGGCAGTCTTGAATTTGTTTGCTCAAAAGCCCCTTTGAACTGGAGTGGCTGTAAGATTGCCCCCATCCTCATGCCAGCCTGGAACTGGCGCAACTACACTCTTCCCCTGCTTGGGACCAATGCTGAGTGAATAATAATAAATAACCACATGGGACAAAAAAGAAAGTTTAAATCTGCTCCCATACCTCTTGCTCTGTTCAGCTTTCGACCTGGCAGAGAAATCCACCCTACCCAAATCCCATTTAAGAATGCACTGTAAGCAACTGAATTATCTGAAAGCTTGTCGAAGCAACATATTCAAAAAAATCTATTCAGAGCAGACTGTTTCAAGTGAATCTTTCTGATCATCAGTCCAAAAATGTAACACTTCAGACTGTATTTTTCTATCTGCTCAAGTAGATTCACCTGCAGCAGTGAGTACCAGTCTATAGCATCTAGTCTCCTTAGCGAGCAATTGAAATAGTGTTATGCTTCCGTCCCCTGAGCATTGAGAAAATCAGGGTGACTTTTCTTTTTTAAAAGGGAGGAGTGGGTATGGGTGAAGTGTTCTGGCACTGTAGACTAAATCTCTTATATTTAACTATTCTCTCCTGGTAGAGAATCTGCGGGATAGGGAAGTAGCACAGGCTGGGTCAGCTTCAGAGCTTGGCCTCCTGATGCCCTGCTGAGGCCCACTGCCAACAACTGGCACTAATCAGACCCACTTCTCTCCCTCCTTGCCTGTTCTTGCTCCATCTGACCTCCCTAAGGATGACCAGAGTAATGGAAAGGAGTGCAGGAGAGGGGCAAGGGTAGCCACTTATGAATCACCGAAAAAGAGAAAACGTATCACTGAAAAAAGACAATGGTGATTCTAATTTAAATAGAAATACATTATATCGCATAAGAGTGAGCAACACTGTGACTAGGTGACCTGTGTGCCCACCTGCTGTTAAGTTTTATTTGTTTTGTTGTTACTTATTTGTGCTTATTTATCTTATGACATATCTCACTCTCCCTTTCCCCTCCATGTGTGGAATCCAAGGCAGTTTACAAGGTTGGCATCCTCTCCATTTGCTCCTCACAATAATAGGTTAAGCTGAGAGTTGGTGACTCAAAACTCACCCAATTAACTGGGAATTAGAACCCAGAATTAGAATCCAGTACAGCAATTAAAAGTACTTTGTTTTAGTTAGGTTGTGCCAAAATTTATAAATACTACACTAGTTGCTGTTTGCTATATCTTCCCTATCATGTTACATATTTTTGCATGATTTATAGCTTGCCAATGGAAATTAAGGCTATCAGCGACCACTAATGATAACAGCTATACATTATATCCAGTACTGGAAGTAGAATGTCTTTGTATGGGGAATGGCACTTGCTAGGGAACATGAATTTCCAGGTACTGACAGCTGAAGACTTATGCTTCTTTACTTTTAAACCATAATTGGGCAATTGTAAACCAGAAAGCTCTTCAAACAGAGGATGGCCCTCCCAGAGGAAGATATGTGACCATCCTGAGTCCAGCTTGTGAGCTTCCCATAGGCATCTGGCTGGCTATCATATTACAAAAATTCTGGCCTAGGTGGGTCATTGATCTGACCCAGTAGCACTTTTCTGATTTTCTTCAGTCCATTCATTGGCCAATAATAATCTACCACTGACTATGGAAGGCACAGCTTATGCTTAAGACCCTGCTTAAGACTCACCACCAGCCAGCTGATCTGGAAGGCTGTTCACCTCAGCAAGCAATGCTCTGAGAAACTGAGAAATTTTTCCCATGCATCTGGATAAATATAATTGGCGACTTGTGCAGAATACGCTCCATTCTATTCCTGTGTCCTGATGTGCTGCTCTCTGATGGATGAGGTGGGACTTTCCAGCTAAGGCCTTTAAAAAACACAAACACACACATGACAGTAATACAGGCTCTAGAGGCTCTGAGTGAGGCAAAGCCCTTAATCCTCTCTGGGAGGAAGATTTGTGTATTTAGTTGGAAAAAGAATGGGAATGGTTGAACTCTGAAAAATGTGAAATTGTAAAATAGGTTGGGCTGGGAAATGGTGCTCGTTCCCATGTAGTTTTAAGCAAAAAATGAGTGTTCATGCTAGCAACTACAGAAGCCCTATGGTTCAGTACTTCCATGATGCTGAGCAGCATTAACCTAGGACCATAAAATCACTCAGAAAAGCAGTGAATAAAAATAAATGTCTAGCAGAAAAGAACCCAGATAAGAAGATTCATGGTGACTACCCAGCAGCCACAGTGCTTGGATGCAGCCCTACCGGAGTTAGCAAGAGGAACACCTGCTGTCTGGTATAGCACTGTGTAGGGTTAAAAGGCTGCATTGACATAGCAAGGAGACAGTTCTGTTCTTGACCATGCCACTGACTTCCCTTATGGGTTTACCCAAATCACTTTAAATTAATTTCCAGGATTGTCCAGTCACAGAGCCATGGTTTGCCAGTGAACTGGGGACCTGTTTATTTGTTTTGTTTCATTTTAGGGATCTTTTGTATCACCCTGCCAGTCACAAGCCTTCCTCGGAGAGTGAAATAAAGAATGGTTAAATGGGTCATGCCCTCAGCTAGAACAACTTGGGAACCTGAAGTGAGGAAAACAGAAGAATTAAGGCTGTACTCCTAAACACACTTACAAGGGAGAAAGCACTGAATACACCTGGACTTCCTCCAGAATAACTATGCAAAGGATTGCTCACCTTTGGTGTTTTCTGTGTTTTGGTTTTGATAAGGAGCCATACTGCTCATAAAGTAAGACTGGGGATGGCATGGGGAGAATACTGCAAGAAATGGGGTGAGGAGAAGAGAAAAAGTGCTGGCTTGGGTAATACAAACGCAGTGTCAAGGAAGAGAGGACAGAAGTCTTGTGGGCAAGGGAGTCTGGCATGTGCTATAATATATGTGGAAGGAAGCTTTTGAGAGGAAGAGCAATTTTGCTAACTCCCACAACCCTCCACAAACCGTTTAGCTCTTTCTTCCATGTGTCAAAGTGTTAATATAGCATCACCAAGCCATCTATACTGTAGCGCGAAAATGTGGTCAAGCGAACAACCAGACACTGAAAGAATATGCTGTGTTGACACAAATCAGTTTGTTGCTGAGCTGCTTTGATTTTGCTCTGGAAATCAGCAAAGATACAGGTTAAGACCTAGCAAAAGCAGGAGGTTGTGGTTTACCTTGGGCTGCTTAAAGGACAAGCTGTAGTATGAGCTAAGTTTGCTCTCCTTTTCCAATTGGTCTGGGTTGATATGTAAGAGCTGAAGAAGGATTAAACACCTACACACACACGCACACACACACCCATCCATTCTTCGCACAGAAAGACTGTAATAACTCATGTAAACCTTCTGGTCCTACTAATAATATCAGTGATAAAAATTGATTATCCATTGCCACGTGTTTCATGGCTCGTGGCTGTTTTTTCATTGGGATCATAAGTTGGTTTATACAGAGTGAGTTCAAATTATTTAAGTAGCAGAATGGAGCACAGTATCTCTTACGTGTACACACTTATCATCTCAGGCAGTGGCAAGGAGGAACTGTCAGTCTATGAAAGCCAAAGGCACCTCTTGGGCTTTAATCCTGATCAAGTGTCTTTTGAAGAGGAACTTGCAGACTTCTGTGTTAAGTGGTTACCACGTTCTCAGATTATCTACTGCCTTTCAATTAGAATTTAAAAGTTGCCTGGGCAACTCTACCTCGTCTGGAAAGGAAAAAACTATGGAAGAAGAACCACCAGATCTCATGCCCCGCAGGGCCCACAGGAACAGTGGGGTGGTGGAGTTTTTATTTTGGTCTTATAGGGTTCTTATTCAGCCCTAAGACCCCCATCCCTCTCTTTGGTGGGGCAAATGTCAAACTCCCTCTCTTTGACAGGCAACTATGTGGCAGCTGATGCAGTTTTCTATCTGTTCTCAAAAGTGCCATTTTGAGCAATGATCCTTCAGAAGGGATCTATTCTTTGGGCAATGAACTGATTTACTTATGCCTCTGGGGAGCTCATGGCAGTGGGTGATTCAGTCAAATGTAAAGAATTCAGTTTGTGATGGGCATGTAGACCACATTATGATTTGCCTGCCTGACAAGAGAGCAGCAGATGTCACACATTGCCTCAGCTGGTAGATAGTCCTGAAGAGGAATCAGCATTCATGGTGCAGGAATCATACGGAGAAATTGGGTGTGTATTGGTGGGAGGTTTAAATACAGGAGCTCCATGGTAATTTCTCTGAAATGTTACCCATTCCTCACACAAGGGTAGGTCAATATATAGAACTGAAGGAGTCTTAATGCTGGATGACATGGTGACAACATAAAGTTGGGTTTGAAGTTGTTAGGCACTTTAAAAAGCTGGAGCTGTGCAAAAGGAATGGGCTCCACTTGAACTTAAATGGGATCAGACTGGGCAAAGCAGATTTTAAACTGACCCCTCAAGGAAAACTCACAAGAGCTTGGGAATGTCTGGTTTTGGCACGAATCATGTCTAGAGAATTTTTTAAAAAGTTTCTGCTCCTTCAGATATGGCCCTTGCATGAACATGTGAAGTGAGCATGAGGACCACTTAGGGCTATAGGGGAAAATGCATGTGCCAGAGCCATTTGAAGATCTGGGGCAGATGGCCTCGTCCGGGTGCCCTCCCTGAAGGAGATTAGGAAGTTGACTGCCCAGAGAAGGACCTTCTCTGCAGTGGTGCCCCAATTGTGGAATTTGCTCCCCAGAGAGGTTCACCTGGTGCTGTCACTTTATTCTTTTCAGTGCCAGGCTAAAACTTTTCTATTTTCCAAATGTTTTAAGACCTGATTGTTTTAATTGGGAGTTTTATTGTTAGTTGAATTTTTAGGACGCTGAGTTTTATTTTACATTTTGTATTGTTAAACCGTCACAAGACTTCGGTAATGGGACGGTCTAAAAAAGTCTTTAAATAAATAGATAGATAGATAGATAGATAGATAGATAGATAGATAGATGGTAAGGAGACATAGATCTGGGTATCTTCAGCATATTGATAACACCCAGCACCACTTTTCTGGAAGATCCCTCCCAGTGGCTTCATGTAGATGGAGAAAAAATGGAGCCCTGTGGGACTCCACAAGTCACTTCCTTCTTAGAGGAGCAAGAGTTTCCAGGCATCACCATCTGGAACTGACTCAAGAGATAAGAACAAGACCCCTGCAAAGCAGTGCCTTCAATTCCCAATGCCAGAAGGATAGTATAGTTGATAGTACTGAAGGCCACTGAGAGAACCAACAGAACCAACAGGGACACATGCCCCCTGTCAATTCTGAGTCATAGATCATCCGCTAGAGAGACCAAAACATTCTCCATGTCCTAGTCTGCAGCCAGAAAATCCGTATAACTCAGCACCATCTGGAGCTGGAGAAATATCACTCTCTCAATCAATCACCTTACAAAGAAATTGTATGTCTGAAACTGGTCTAAAGTTGTTAAGGTTTTTAAACTAGTTCAAAAATTATTTGAAATTAATAGTGAATTTACCAACTTTGCTGATGACTGCTGTGGTTCAATTTCAGTGCTGCAGTGCAATGTATAGTACATGGACAGAATCAGATCAGATGTGGTCCAAAAGGCCTATTCAGCCTCTATAGTGTTAGAATCAGTGTAAGTTTATCTTTACTAGTGTTCTCAGAGGAAAGTACATGGGAGTTAAATTACTTCCATCCATCTGTTAACTCCTTGTCCTTTATAGGGAAGAAAGCTGCCAGCTTCTGTATGAGAACCGAACACGAGAGGTGGGTTGTTGTTTTTTTTTAAAGAAGTGTCACACAGGTTGAAGAGTCAACTGAGGAGGTCAGAATGGAGATACCCTGTTTGGGCAGGGGACCTCATATAAGGGCTACAATCCCTTGTAAGTTAGTTTTTCAGGAGAAGAGCTTTTGCATTCACAACCACAACTTTGCTTTTAAGCAGATGCCTAGGAACATTCTTGTTTTGCCTTGCTCAAATCCTCTGTTTGAACTTAATGCTATCTGAGCTTCTTGAAGCATCCTTCACATGGACACCCAACCTTATCTGGACTTTTGTTGCTTGAACTTTTGTTGCTTGCATTTTTAAGAATGTAACTTGAAGAGTTCTCGAATGCTTTCCATAGAACTTGAATTCTTGTTTGCTGGGTACTATCTACATTGTGGATAGCCCAGACTTGCCAAATAGCTTTGACTCATCCTGCTTTGGTCATGAAAAATTCTGTACATTTGGGCTTACTCCAGGCTTCCTCATGAACCCTTTTTAATTTGTCATTTTGCTAGGCTTTGACCCATGCAACATGGAAGCGCCAGTGAAGACTTTGATATAAACCACCCAGAAAGCTTCAGCTGTGGAGTGGGACAGAAGTGGAATAGATAAATGAAGGAACTTTGCATGTATTGACTTGTTTAGGCCTTTTCAGGCCTGCATCCAGGAAGGATGAGAGGAGGACAGTCGCCCACCCAGCAGGCAATTCACACACACAACAGCTGTATTATTATTATTATTATTATTATTATTATTATTATTATTTGCCCAGTGAGGGGTTGAGACCCTCCTGCTCCCATCCAGATCCAAACATGGGTCTTTTTCTAGAACCCTCTTCTTCCATTGCATGGGAAGGCTTACCCCAGGAATTGTCCAAGCCTTTGTCCTGTATTTTCAGCTGCAGGGATTACAATGGGGAAGTGAAATTGTCTGGATCTTTGACATATTTAGTATTACTAGCTTTGCAGTACTATAGCTAATTGTCACCAGGTATATGATTTCTGAAGAGTGTAATCATTAAGGTTTTACAATGGAACTTGCTACAATAAAAGTCTTGGCGATTTAGGATGTCTTATATAAGAATGCCAGAATGTGTGCTTAAAGGATTGGGCCCATTACAATGAAATCCAAAGTATTTAAGGTGGTAAAAACAATATAGGATCTTGAAGAATGCTAAAAGGAGCTCTCCAAACTGGGGGAACTTGGCATTAAAATTGCAAATGTTATGCAGTGGAAATATAGGAGGCATGATAAAGGTGCATAAACCATACATAGTATGGGAACAGCACATAGTGGGAATCTTTTCTTTTACTCCCGTAATGCTAGAGCTTGGAATGTTGGCTAGCAATTTGGGAATTGCTGTCCAACACACCTGGAGGCAACTGGCTGCTGGCTGCGGATGATGGTAGTTATAGTGTAATACTTCTAGACAGCACCAGGATAGGGAAGGCTGATCTAGGACCAAACCAGAGTCAGTGTCTCATTCAAAGAGTGCATCTGATTCATCAGCAGTGGGCACACATACAATATGCGTTCTATGAACATTTAAAACAAAGAATAAGGGAGGTGCTGGGGCATATGTGATTGCAGGAAAGAATTGACTGGAGTAATCCCCTCTCTCCATATGTCCAATCCCTGTAACAGTGGTTTTTCCAGTTGGGAAAGAACCATCAGGAATAATGCTATACTTCTCTACATGTGAATTTTTTTTTTTTAAGTGTTACTTGGGTAGTTTTTAAAAGCTATTTTTGAGTAGGTTCACCTTTCTACCTGCACACAATCTTGTCACAGAGAAAGGAGGGAGGAAAATGTTTATGATAAATTGGTGGAACTTTTTTTCCAGTATTTTCAAGACTATAATGTGGACAGTCTGGCCAATTAAGGTTTTACTCTTGGATTTCAGCTTAAGAGCTCAAACCAATCCCTTCTTAAAGCATTTTAAGAACTAAATGGTGTGTGTTGATGTTTGATGGCACAGCCATGTCTCTGAGATAGACAAATATCAGGGTGAAGTGATCAGCATTACATGGCTTGAAAGGAAGGCACACAAGAGGGAGAGTCTTTGGCTTAATAAGACTTCCTAATGATGTGGTTCACGGGACCATGAATATAAACAGAACACCCAAAAAGTATTGTGGAAAGTGAGGTGAAAAGTGGCACCATTTTGCCATCTAGCGTAGAATGTTGATATTACAAGGTACTAATAAATGTTGCATTCTGTTAACTGCCACACAGTTTTTGCAAGTTTTTAATCCTACAGTTACCTAGTTATCATTTTTACTGATGTGAACTTTGATGTGATGAGAGTTTTACAGGAAGTGTGTCCCCTACCCCTTTATAACCATGTGCAAAGAAGGAAGCTTCAATAAATATTTGATGTATTCTAACAGCACTATGACCTCTAATTCAAAATCATATTTTCCCTTTCCTGTGGTTCCACCTCTTACTGGTGAGGAATGAAGCAAGCATCTGTGAACACAAAACATTTACCATGTTGCGAGTCCCCTTCCCTAAGTGATCTAATCCAGATACAGTGTTGTCAAATCTATTGGCAAACATGTTGCTAATCCAACTAGGAACATGTGCAGCCAGTCCTGTTTGCTCAAGAGCACTTTATTTAAATGTGAAGCTGTCCATGTTGAATCTCCCTTGTCTTTTTTGTCTTATTCCAGTCAACATTCATTCCAACTGATATGTGACTCTTGTAAACTGTCTACATGACTGAGACATTATACAAATATTCCCATTTTGTGTGAGTTCTTAGTAGCTTCTTGCAGATGACCTACATGCATGTATCCTAGATGTCTGAACAAACTGTAATTCTTTTTGATTAGACAGCCCCATGATGCCTGTTTTCTCTGGGTCTTGACATGGTCAGACCTGAGTTCCACTGATGGTACTTCATAACATATAGATCTATATGTTTGTAATTCTATACGTTCAGGCAATTAAAGAGAACACAACTGTGTGTGCATATTGAATTTGGGGTTAGCAGCTTTCTGCTGGAAGCAGCGCACAGACTGGTAGTGGTGGCGCACCTTGCAGGTGGCTGGTGGCAGTGGCAGATGGATAAAGGACACAATTGGCCATATCTCCAATCTGCTATCTCAATCCAGAGGTTCGGTTCAGTTCAGGGAAGGACTGGCCCTGCCATGCATTTCTATAACCAGGGAAAGGAGAGTCTCTTCTTAAGCTTGTTCAAGTTTTGCCTCCAGTCAAACCTGCTGGTTTTCTTCAAGGAGCTTTAATGCATAACTCAAGACCATGCTTACTAGGCAACTGAGAATTCCATGTTGATCCTTTGAGATGGGCTGGCAGATCACTGATCGTCTAGGGCATGGTAGCAGTGTCACTGCGGTGAATAATTTCCAGTTATGGTAAGCTTGCTGATTCTGTGAGCAACTGCACCAGCGGATCATTACTGCAAGAGCAACAGTACCAAAGCATCACAAGCTGCATGAACTTTCGGCAGATCAATGGAAGAGTAAATAGGCCCCTCTGGCAGAACATATACAAAAAAGCACCAACATTCTACATCAAAGGGACTCTTGTGCCTAAGCTAAACTGTGTGACAAATAATTCTTGCAAATTAGGTGCAGTTTCATATGTAACCTAGGCAGGATCATTTATTTTACCTCTGCTAATCAGAGAGAGGCCAGAGAGCTATAAAGGTGCTGAAGCTCCACATGCTGCCCACTGAAAATCCTGTTCAGTGCCTTCCTCCCCTCCAGCAGTGACTTAGGAGATTTATTACCCAGGCCACACACCTTCAAGTTTATAAGAGATAGAAACTTACTCTAAAAAAATCACGCTGTCTGCAGCAGGAGACTTACTATAAACTGCCCGGGCTTGAACAGGTCAATTCCCTGCCTCCCAATTTTTTCCTGCCTCCACGTTCCCTGCCCCCACACAGACATTCCGTGTGTCCAACTGCTCTCAGCTGTCAGCCGGGTGGGTGGACTCACAGGAAGCCTGTTCATGCATTTGCCCGAGCTTGTGAGAGCTGCAATTGAGCGGAGGGAGAAGGCTTGCACCGTGGCCTTGTCCACCCCTACACTCACATGTTCACTGGGTCTGCCCCATCAGATCCCCGCTTCCTCAAGCTGAGGTCCGAGGAGGAGCTCTAATCATATCTGTTTTAATGCCACTCTACCTATGATTGCGGAGGGTGCAGCAGCTGATCTCCCATCTGCGTGGTGCCACTTGGCACCCCTGTGGAGATGGCATGCATTGTGCAAAGCCAGAGAGGTGAAAGGCCACCATTCCCCCCAGCGCCAGCTGAGTCCCTTTGTTTGTGCTGATAGAGGCACAGAACTCCATGCTTCCCCCAGGCTGGAACAGGGCTGGAACAGATCTTATTTCTCCAAGATTAGTGCAATCATCTGGAGAGTGGGGATTTTCCCTTTATGTTTCACTTATCGAGTTCATCAACTGGGAATTTAGTCCAGAATATTAACATCTCCAGGCTCTTGACTTCCAATGTTGCCACCAGAAAGTGAACAACATTTTCAACAAACTGATGAAGTATAAAGCTATATTGTTAAAGTCGTATTGCAGGGCCTTTGTGCATCTTTTGTTTTTAGACCATAACCAGTTAACTTTTTAACAGAAAAAGAAATACCTTATTTCAAACTCATTGTACTCTGGGGCTGAATGTAGCTATAAAGACGAAAAGCAGAAGGAGAATATGAAAGCTTGATTTTTTGCTTTACTGCTGCTGCTGCTGCTGCTGCTACAGATTCTGATTTTGTTGGGTCATTATCTGCTGAATGGAGATCAGCCCTCCTTTCATTACTCATCTGCAGCTAGCACGGAAGTCTTGAGTGCTTGCAGTGCTGGTAAACACATAAAACACAGTGTAACACTTGCTAATTAGTTTTCCTATACAGTATTTCAGCAGCCTGGTTTTTGTGATTATTTTATCCATATAGCGAGAATCACTTAGAGAATCACTAATGCATTAGCTTTGCAAAACTGTGAATTGGGAAGGAACCCCCCCACCCGACCCCCTGTGTGCACACACACACACACCCAGCATCAGGCATCTTCCTTTATAGAAGTATTTTTGTGAAGGAACAAATGCAAGAACAATCAGGCCATCATTTCCTGTATGAAGCATGCACAGGAAATAGACTGAGGCTAATTAATTGTGTTCTTTTCCAAACCTCAAAACAGACTTTGGTCTGGTAACCCTTAATTGCCCAAGGTATGGAACATTTATTCTTCCTTTTTAACAGATTACATAACCTAGCCTAGTTCTGGACAATTCACTATTGAACGCAAGCTTCAGAAACTTAAACCTGATTTGTGGGACATCACCTTCACTGCAACCTGACTTTCTAGGGTATGCAATTTTATTAAGACCATTTGTCCTACTTTTCTTCCAAGGACTCAGCTGCTCTTAGCTGTGTATGCTATACATAAGTTTTGACATGGCTCAGAAACTAATAGGAAGCCAATTCAGTTCCTTTAATAAATGTGTAGTGTGAGAAGGGTGTCCTGCTGCTCACCCTGGGTGCTCTTGAGTAGAGTAAATAGGACTTTACTCAAGCCTAGCACTCAAGCCTAGCACTTAAATACAGCCCTGACCATTGGCATGATGGGATTCTTTGGCAAAGAGACTGTGGGTTAGATTAAAGAGCTGCCTTACATTGACAGAGGTGCCTTACTCATGGAAGATACCTGCTGCCTCCCCACACACACCACCGCTCACGTTCTTCTATTTTAAATCTGGATTTAATTGTTCACCTCCAGAATGCCTTTCTTTAACAGAGAAGTGGGATGTAACTTGAATAAAAGAAATATTCACAGACCCCTGTGTAGCATTTTCAAGGAACTGTGGGGCTGCCATGAAGAACATGGGCAGGGAAGTCTGTTTCTGCCAACCCAGTGACACATGCCTAAGTCTGGATCCAACCTCATGTAAAGAACAGATGGAAATGGTTTTCCACCCTCTTTCAATAAGGGAACCACAAAATGTTTGTTCTATTATTGGGATCATCCCACCTAAGGATGTAAGGATGTTGTTACATTCATCCCATCTGAGTTTCATGGATTGTCGGGCATTTTTTGTTCTATCATCTGATTATTCACAGAATCTGATTTTTATGAAAATGTCTTTCTGCTTGCATTAACGCACATGATCTAATATGTATTACTGCTGATGTGCATTCATTAATGCAAATTAGCACAAATACAACTCCCCACCCCACAAAAAGTGAAAAACCCATCTGCAAATTTATGGAATCAGTGCAACTCAGATAAAGCTGGTCTATTGCAGAATCTGCAGGTCAGATTCATTGGCCATGCCAGCTAGACTTCTAGGAATTATAGCCTCGAGAGCATTATGGTTGCCCTAAGTAGTATAAAAGCCACAGCAATTTTTACAGGAATAATTTTATATGAACCACTGACATCCCTGCTTAGTTGTTCCACCCCAATATATTGACACGTTATGTGCCCTTGTAAAGCACTTGTTATACCGTAGCTGAGACACTTCTGCTATACCATGTTTTGCAAACATCTGTAATGCTTTTATAACAGGTTCATACAGGCATGTTTTATTGTCATTTGGCACATTTCCATGTGATCTTCTTAGGAAAGATAAGATTGACACTAGTGACCTGTTGGACACCAGCAATAGAACGCTGCAATAAGGTGGTGGAGATGGTGGCAATATAGTCACACTACCTCAGCCTGCAGTTGGATATATCTAGAATTTTAATCCTGCCCTTCCATGGCCAAGTGGCAAGACTTGTCAATGTAAAAACATTCTGACACGATGGCAAACCCCGTACCTGCCCACCAGAATTCAGAAGGGTATAGCCTAGTCAGTGGTTTTAGGATTTTATGACTCTCACCTGTTCTGCTTTAGTTGTATTCAAAGGACTGGATCCTGGATTAACTGTGCTCCTGGAAGTGGAGTTTTCCACCTCCCCTTTCCCATGGCAGCCTCTATGGTGACTGAAAATGTTACACTGAGCCCAGAGACCCTGCTGCATGGATGGCTTGTGTGATGAGGGAAGGGGGATCCCAAAAAATCAGGTAAGAAGAACTTCCATGAGCAGAGTCCTTCCTCTCATGGAAGGCAGAGTCTGAATGCTCCCACTGACCTGCATTACACAGGGGCTTGTTAACCTTCACATAGGCCAGCCATATTTCCCTAGTTACTCTCACTGGCACAACTTGCTGTATTGCCTGTAGGTTATTTTGAGGTTTAGGTTGGGGTATCTGAGGATTGCTGCCCACTGCAAACAAGTCATGCCACCCAGATTCAGATGAACGGGCTGAGTTCGTACAACACAATAAACCATAGTGGCCTAAGAGGCCAGGATGGGTTTTCATGAACCTGACAGCAATCGGTTAACCACCCCAGCTAGGCTTAGACAAAATGACAAGCTCTCCCTGGCTTATAAACCACATGGCTTCTGATGCTATGTGAACCCACATTCAGTGACTGGATTCACACAACCTGTTGAGCTAGTTGTATTTGTCAGCTCAGGTGGCTTAGCATTCTGTCCAAACCCAGGTATTGCTGGGCTTATAAGCCATCTCTCAAAACCATGGCTTGTGAAGGGGCTTATAAGCCCAAACAGACCTCATTTTAAGTCCTGGCCACATGGCAAGAACAGCAACAATGGGTGGAGGAGAGGGAACAGAGCTGACCTTACCCAGCACACCCACTGCGGTGGCTGCAGGGTGAGGAACGAGGGGCATTCGTCTCAGCCTGCTCCAGAACAGGTAGAGCAGTGGCCAGTGCTGCCAAAAGGGCTGGTGGCTGCGGCAGCAGGTATGTGTGGTGCTCTGGTTGGCCTCCCCTAGAGAAGGCCGAGCTTGCTCCTCACTCCCCACCTGGCCCTGCTGCCATCACACCAGAGGGGGTGCTCAGGATCACCAGTGGGCAGCCACACCCCCACTGCTGCTGTTTCAAGCCGGTGGCGCTGGCAAGGGAGGGGTGAGCCCTTTCAGCTGGGTGCAGCAGCAGAGATCACAAGTAGGCTGAAATAAAGGCTTTGACCCCTCCACACTGCCCCTCTCAAACAACAGCGAGGAGGGGGAAAACAGCATCATTTCTGTGGACTCTCCAGGGATACCCATAAGAGGATCAGAGGGGAGGAGGCAGCCTCCATTGTCTTTGGGCGCATCGGAGGCCGGTTGGACTCTAAGTCACACTGTGCCGCTTTCTGTGCAGGGTGGCTTATTGTGTTGTGCGTACCCTCCCGATATGGCTCACTCCGTTTGCGGCAGTCATGCCAACTGGCCCAGTGTATCTGCTCCCAGCAGTAGGGAGCATCCGCTTTCCCCATGTGCCCTGGCTCTTCAAGAGGTTAAAAAGAAAAGAAAGACACGAACGTGCACAAAATGGCTGCAGAAGGCAGCGCTCCCACAAAATGTGCCATTTGACATAGCTTGTTTTCTGTCACAGATTTTGTCAGACCAGCCAATGGGAGCCAATTTCTCATCCATTTCAGGCAATCTCCCGTCACTCATCTGTTTCAGTGCTGACTGGGAGACAGAGTGATTAGGCGTGCCAATCATCACCGCTGACTGCTATAGAACATCCTTCGAGGTGGTTCAGCTGCCAACACATCACAAAAGGAGAAGAGTGTGCTAGATAAACCTGGGAGGAGAAGGTGCTAGTACAGCTGGGAAACCTGAAAGGAAATGCCAGACAGCCAGGTACCTGCTAATACTTGTCACTTCGCATACACCAAAAAAAAAAAAAAAAATGTTTTTGATCCCACAACAAAACCTGCAGCAAGATTATCAGATTAGCAACACCTGCATCCAGCAGAAACCTAGCCGAGGAGGCAGGAGAGCTGTCAGCTGTTGCTCTGACGCCATCCAGCGTGCCGCAATGCATTAAGCAGGCTAAAGCAGGTGGTGCTCGAACACAGTGTCGAAAGGAACCGTCCGTGTTTGTCCACAGATTGAGCCATTTTGCCAATGAGCAGATCGTGTGATGCACAGCACTGCTATTCTTACCTATGACTAGGAGGTCTGGGAGGAATAACTCGGAAAGGAAAGATTAAAAAGTGCCTGGCTGGTCTTGTCAGAGCGAGCTGTTAGGGGACAAAATGCAGAATGGTCTGCAGCTGTCATTCCAGTCAGGGCTGGTGTCAAGATAGGCCCCTGCTGCGATCCCACAACCCAACACAGGCCCAGTGGCAGCAGCCCCTGAACTTACACCCCTTCTTCATAGATGCAGCCCACTACTTCTGCCCCGGCTCCTCCCCAGGCAGTGGGGCTGGTAAGATGGGGGAGCAGAGGTGGCCCTGCCCATTCACTCACTATCAACCCACCTATCAGCAAGTGGTAGCAGTGAGAGCAAAGCGGGGAAGGAGTGACCGCAGCTGCTGACACTGGTGGTGAGACAGTCCGCTCTCTGAGGGTCTGTTGAGGGTGTCTTCTCCAGCAGTATTCGAAACCTGGAGCTGGCACAGATTCCAGACAAGACCACCTGGCAATGCCCTGCGGATGGGAATGAAGTGATGGAAATTCTGTTGAGCTGCACTCATGGCGGCTGCCTCTGGAAGCCTTTCCGTATACTTGGCCCGGATTGGCCAGCAAACAACCATGCGTGCTTAATGCTTCTATGCAGTGTAGCCCCTTACGACCAGACCGGGGCGTAGTGTGAATCTGAAGGGCAGGCAAGCCCTATCATGACAAGTCCTACAGCCAACCCCGCCCCCCGCCCCAAAGAGAATCCAACAGTTCAGGCAGATGTGTGGATCCATATCAAGAAACCAGCTCTATCAGTTTGTATCTTTACCAGGAGCAGGATCTTAATTATCTGTTAAAGACAAAGCTACCCCTCAGTTCTTTGCATTACATAGAGATTGCTCAGGGCAATGCTAGTCCAGAGCACCAACAAGGCACCAACTTGCCTGTCACAGAATCATAGAATAGCAGAGCCGGAAGGGGCCATGAAGGCCATCAGGTCCAATTCTTGCTGTTGCAGGATATGAATTTACACCTTCCCACTCATGGCTGTCCAGTTTCTTTTTGAATGCCTCTACTGTGGGAGAGCCCATGACCTCTCTAGGCAACTGGTTCCACTCTTGTATTGCTTTGACAATGAGGAAACTTTTCCTGATATCTAGTCTGAAGTGACAGGCTTTGAGGCACTTAGACAGGGATGTGCCTGGCATATTGGACTGAAATCATGCACACTTCTTACAGACAGCTGCTTTACCCAAAATGAAATTTTCCAATGACTAGACAGCCCTGAAGCCAAATCAATATGAGACTTTCAGACACCCACACTCGCAACTTGCTATTAAACTTTGTGACCTTTTTGCTGTTAAGTTCATAGTCCTCAGGTTCAAAACGTTTGCTTATTTTCTTCAACTGGTTGGAGCTAGGAGGGAGGCAACATTTTCAGAAGACCATTTCCAAGTTTCTCTCAGTACTGGGGCAATGAAAAACAGTCAGAATGAATATTTGCAACCACTCACTCATGCCAAGTAGGAAAGGGATCAGCTACTGTTGCTGCACCTTGTGGTTCATTCCTACAAGGGCTTTGCAGACCACTTCATTTAACTCTAATGCATTCCTCCATCCCACTGCATTTCCCCATTAAGTCAACCAGCTATTGGCATATCAAGGGATTATGCAACACATACAGAATTTTCTGGTTCAGATAAAATATTCCTCAGGACTGACCCCTGTAATAGTCCAACACTCCTGAATTTTTCACACATAATTTGAAATCACCAAATATTATTTATATGTGTGTAATGTGTGCCTCCAACCACTGCGGATAGGGAAATGCCTATTTTTCCTATAGGAAAAACCTGAAACTTTAGGGGGGAAGCAATGTATTAGGGAGAGATCTGGGTTTAACCTTCGATTTACCCATGAAGTTCACTGAGTGATCTCAAATCAGTCACCATCTCTGAGACTACCTTTCTCTGAGAGTAAGAGTTGGGAGAGGGGGTTTAAGAAATAAATACAAAAGTAAAACAAACAAACAAACATGTGTTCTTCTTGCCAGTGCTGATCCAAATAAATCTTTTGGGAATAAATGAAAAGTCAATTCTTTACACTAAGAACTGAAGAATGAACCTTTCACCTTGGCACTCTATAGACCAGCCTTGGCCTATGGATGCAATCTGGCCCACAGAGCCTATTTGTGATTCTCCAGAGGGCAAAGGACCTAATTTCAGGCACTGCCCCCTGGGGAATTCTCTCTTCCTGTTCATCTGAATCCACTTTTGGTTGATACCATAACTATAAATAGCTTCACCATCAACAAAAGATTTGAGGCATCCTGGATTTATTTGTTTTAAATGCTGGAAACTAAAGCATGGGAAAGTGGAGGAGAATGGAATTGTCTCTGCTTTGTCCCTTCTAGCACTTTGCTGACACTCCTTTGATCACTATCTTGATCAGCTTCTGACATAGCCTGGTGCCTTGAAGAGTGTCAGGTGAAGACATCACCTCTGTTTTGCTAGAACTTGCCAGAGGGTAAACTGGAGATTAAAAACCCTGACAAACATGTTACTGCCATGATGCCAAACACCTCACCTGTTAATTTATGCCCTCCCACATCTGTGTAGTGCTTATACCTGTCTGGTTTTTTTATCATATCAGTGAGCTCATAGATAAACAGGGCTCAGCTCTCCCATTTTATTTGTCTAGTACTGCCTTTCCAATTTCAGATGTCAATCTAACAGCTCCCATCATCCACAGCCAGCATGGCACACCCATGTACTGCATAGCTTTGACTCCTTACCCCTATTCTTATCTCCACCAACAGCCCCCCCCCCCCCCCAAAAAAGAGAAGAGTTCTGTCCGGTGTCCCTGTTGGCACTAGGGCAGGAGCAAACAGCAGCTTCACAGTGTGGATACACGCAGGAGTTCTGCTGCATTTCTTCTAAGGGAGCAGGTTTGCAGCTTGGCAGTACTTCCAGACCCAACCCTGTTCCTCCAAGAAAAGGTTGAGAAGTTGACCAGTGGTTTAGGTGTGATCTTCAGCTGCATCCTATGCTTCAGAGATCTGGCCCAGGCACAGTCATGATGCCTTGGTAACCTCCAGGTTGGTCCTAGGTGCAAGGGTCCAAAATGGAGCAGTGGGTAATTACAAGTGTTCTTCAACTGGAGAGCCAGTGTGGCGTAGTGGTTAAGAGCATGGGACTGGGAATCAGATGATCTGGGTTCTAGTCTCCGCTCAGCCATGGAGCCAACTTGGTGACTCTGGGCCAGCCACAGACTCTCAGCCCAACCTACCTCACAGGGCTGTTGCTGTGGGGATAAGATGGAGGAAGAGAATGATGTAAACTGCTTTGAGCCCTTTGAGGAAAAAGGCAGGATAGAAATTGAAAAATAAATAAATAAATAAACTTGCTTAACTCTCCTTGTCTCTTCCAAACAAAGAAATAAGAGGCCAAGCTATAGTAGAAATCGGCAAGGCATGTCAGTTTCTCCTTTCCTCCTTTGTGATGCTCCTTTGACAAGTTTCTTTCTCTTTCCCGTTTCTCCTCAAGCAGATGCTTTAACTTTAATTAATTGATTACATTTTCCAGTTGTTTCAGGAAGCTGCTTCCCTTAAAATAACTGGTAGGGAACTTCCATACAAGCCTTTTACCATGCCAATGCCCTGCCTCATTCACCAAACGGAAGGGAAAGGAAGGGGAACCCAGGCACTGCTTGAGGAGGTTCAGTTTAGTTGAGCAGTAGTTTTTAAATCATTTCCCCCAATAAATTACTCATCTCTGCATTGTAGCACTTGCTTAGTTTAGCAATATTAAGCAGTATTTAATAATTATGCATAACACTGCTTCCGTAGGGATAGTACTGCAATGAACCATACAGAATGTGAGCACTGATATGGTGAGAGGTTCAAGCAAAATCTGTTATGCTTTTTAATCAGTGTTTCATATCATCCATGCCCTATGATAGAGACTGAGCTCGTTTTCATTGGAGTAGAATTTGAGATTGCTTGCTTGTATCGTGCTTGCCTGTGTTGAATGTGCACTGCAGGAGATAGTCTTTCACTTTTTATTGCCCTTAGGCAACCCAATATTATTAATGACCCCTCATTATCGAAAGCTCTTCTTTCTGTGCTCATCTTTGCACCTGCATTTATGTTGCAGTCTGCATTTTCAAACCAAGCAAGTTTTAGAGTCACATTAATCTGCAACGGATTACAAGGGGGCAGGCTATCCCGTATGGACTGTAATGAAACACATTCATTAATTCTCAGGGCAGGAGGGCTAATTACTTGTTTCAAAAAAACGGTGCTAATCGCCAATATATTTTTTAAAATATTGAATTGGTCTTGTAAGGCTAGTTTTGATTTTGATGCCTCGTCATACCTCCGAATAACAATCTTAATCAAAGCTTGAAAGGGACATGCCTACGCATTGCCATCATACTCAGGAAGCTTGCCCAGCTTCTTACAAAAGAAGACAGAGTTAGTCTTGGCTTTCCAAATAGCAACCTTTGTTAATTTAGACAAGCAGAGTCATTCTGCCTGGTTTCCCTGCAGCAGCTAAGAACTGTCTCTAGGAGGCCAAACAGAGAAACTTTTCAAAATGCTGTTGCCCTGGTTCTCCCTTTTTAGGCCACAAATGCTTGACGAAGCAGGCTAGGAAACATTTTGTGTGTGGGTTACTGTCTGTGACTTTTCTTGCAAGGCTGTCTGCTATCCAGCCTCCACTGTTGAGGACAAAGTTCATCACTTAGATAAATGTCATGCCAGCACTGCAGGCATGCAAATGTGTGCTGGGCAACTTGCGAACAACCTCAGGAAAATTCTCTGCTCCACCACCACCACCACCACCCAGGTTCCATAGACATAGAACAAGTCTTTCCTCTGCCAACCCTTGCTCTATCATGACACCATTGCAGTCGACACAGGCCGGGGAAGATGGGAGCTGTAGTCTAACACTTCTAGAATACACCAGTTTGCAGAAGTGTGCAATCCTATGCATGCTTCCATGGGCGTAAGTCCCATTGACTAAATTTCCAAACCTGCAGAGTTATATGAGCTTGTGTGAGGCTTCCAATGAAACTGCTTCCTTTTAGCAGCCTCTTCAATTTGTTATGCAGTTATTTTCACAATCATCCACAAAAAGGGTACAGAACCTCAGGCCCAGGGCACAAATCTTGTTCACCAAGGGTCCTAGTTTGGTCTCCCAGTTTTCCCCAAAGACCATATTCCATAGGACCTTTCTTTCCAGCCACCAGTCATTTGGGGCTTTCCTGCCTTTCAAGCCATTTTCTCCCCACTCTAAAAGACTGAAATTCCTCTAAGATGCAGTTACTGCTGTAAAAAGCTTAAGTGACATTATGCTGGCATTTGTGTGTGGGCTTTGGACACAGCCCCTTTTTCTTTTGGCCATACTCCTTGGCCTACAAGATGGCTTTTGCACGTCATCCTTACCTTAACAACAGTAATCTTGAATTTAAACCCACTAATTCAATTCCTTGCCTAAAAATAGAAACCTCCTGCTGGAACAAGCAGTACAGAGTTTGGCTCTTCGATAGAAAGCCCTAAAGTACCTCTTTTGTCAGACCCCAAAATAGTGTTCAAAAACCTAGGGCAGAACATTTCAACCTCCTGGGGCACTCTAACTCAGACTTCCCCAACCTATGGCCCTCCTGATGCATTTAACTACAACTCCCCTGCTGGCTGGGGCTCCTAGAAGTTGTAGTCTAACAAATCTGAAGGTTGCCAAGTTGAGAAGTCTGCTCCTACAACTGATTTTTAAAAGGTGCATTAAGATTTAGAGAGGACACGTCTTGATTTTCTCCCCCCCCCCCACCTTGAAATGTTTTCTCCTGAAGACTTTGGATTTTGCTGTGCTAAAGGCTAGTGGGAATTCAGGAGTGCCAGGCCGGTGTCCCTCAGGAGCTCTAGGGCGACCCACGTGGTGCTCAGAATGTGTCTGATGAAAGCCCCGTGACCCCACTGCTCCCTTGTGCTCTACTCTGCAAACAGCACTGGAAGCATGAGAGCTTTGTTCTTGTTCCCTCTCACTGCTTTCTCCCAAGTGATTCCAGATGTGTGCTTGTGGGCATATCAGTTTGTTGTGTAGCAACCTCCAATTATGCACATGTCTGACTGATCACAAAATCAAAGATTGGAAGGGACCCTGAAGGCCAGCTAGTCCAACCCCCTGCTGCTTTTGACATCAGCAGAAGCTTGCTAACTACACCAAACAATATGGGGTCACCTGGATCTTGAGTCACCAATGGCACCTTTCATAATGCCCCCAGTGCTCCAGGACATTGTGGGACATTTAAGTGGAAGATGGGCAGAGAAACCTAAGCTTAATTGAAGTATCAACCTAGGGAGAATAGTCAAGATGCACGGCTACAGGGGCCATGGCACCTGCCCAAAGAGGCCAGGTGATGCCACTGGCCATGAGGAAAACACTCCTTCCATTTCATTTCTTCGTCTCAGGCTGCTGTTGAAGGCACAGGAGCAAAGGCAGGATACATGGCAACCCTGAAAGCCTGAATCCACTAAGAACTGGGTTTCCAACAGCTTCTCCACCCTGGAGCCTTTTGAAACTACTGCATTGAAAGGAGATGAAGTGGAGAAACTGGAGCTATTCTAATTGCATGAAACTAAGCATGGTGATCTCCTAGTTACTGTTGCTCCCCACTTTCCCCTTCAGGAACAATGACCACTTTCTTACACACAAGGGAACGGAGCACATTTCTGGCCTGTTTCTTCAGACGCAACAGAGCTAAAGTTGGAAGAGAAAGGCAGGGTTTCCGCCAGGTTACATCAGTGATGCTTACTTGGGCAAAGATGCTGAACAGCAACGTAGTCTGCCAGGGATCTGGGCACTTTGAGGCCAGCGCTTTCAGAGTGCCCTTGTCTCCACTGAACGGGTGACCGGGATTCTGAAACTGATCATCAAGGCAGGGATGGCAAACAGATGGCAAACAGTTTATTCAGTCTTCATTGGAAAATCTGGTACTGCTGCACTGCGGCCCAGCAGGAGGCAGGCCCATGTTCTTCAGCAAACCCTAACCCTTTACGAAGGGGCCATCATGAGATGCCTCTTTTATCAGAGATGTGTCCAGGTGTTGCTTTATTCTCCTATGGCTAAACTGAGGCTGTAAAGATATTTTCATGGCCAAAGTGTTAATCTCTCAACATATACATATAACCTAAAGCAGCATCCACTTATAAATACCTATGGGTACAAGCCGATGCAAATTTGGACAGAGAAAGGGCCTATACATCCCTATAGGGAGTTTTACTCCCTTTTGCTGCTTAAACTTGTGTAGAATTGTACCTTAGACATATGCATGGAAAGCATAGAGCTGTGATGCCACATGTAAACTGTATAGACTCCATCTGCTGTCAGGACATCTGTGAGTCATCTCCCCCGGTAATGAATTTCCTCTGGATTTGCAATTCACTCACTTGTGGGGGTGGGGGAGTGCGGATTTGGGCCTGCCAACTATAAAATTTCTGCACTCCAGTGTTTTTTAGATTGTTGTTACGTGTTTTATCAGAACTGATTTGTAACAATGGTTTGGGCCATGGGTGTGTGTTTGTGTGGGGGGCTACTACATATGCAATGCAATTTTTCCAGGGTGCAGGTTCTGTCTCTTTTATTACTCCTTGAGGATCGTGGCTTGTGCAGAGGATTAGTCATTAATAGCCTCTAAATTGCCACATTAACATTATCCCTTAATTATCCCAATGTCCATTTCTGTTCCTGAAGGGAGGGGAGATTTAATTATTGATTTCCTTTATTAATATTTTTCCTTTGCATTTTTTCCACAGGCATATGACTTGGCATGCAGCTCTTCTCAGCATCTGCGGTGCACAGAAACTGGAGGAAAAGCATCTGTGGAGCCAGCTTGGGCTTCTTGTGCTCTGTAAGGATAGGAGCTTAAGTGCACCTCCTAAGTAAGGGCCACAGCTCAGAGATGCAGCACATGCTCTGTAAGTATGGTGGGGCCCTACTTTCACTCCCAGGCGCATCTAGTTCAGAGGTGAACAACTTGTGGCTCTCCTAATGCTTTGGCTTCTAGCGCACATCATTCCTCACCAATGGCCAGGGGTGATGGGAGCTACAGGAAAAACTATCTGGAGGGCCATTGGTTGTCCACCTGACCTAGTTAAAAGTACATCAGATAATAAGGCTGAGAAAGTCATCCCTGACTGAGATGGCAGATAGCTGCTCCCCACCAGGCCAGAGGGACTGATGGTTAAACATGGATGAAAGCAGCCTCATTTGTTTGTATGGATATTTCCAAGCCCATCAAATAATAACACTAATAATCGCTCAATAGCTGAACAGTTCCATTAATAAAAATCACATACCACAAATATAAATTTAGTCATTTTCAGATGCTCCCTCAGGATTAGAATATGAAATTGAATATATTTTGAAGCTATAAGCTTACACAACACCGCCTCTGATACCTTAGTGAAAGTTTGAACTGAAAAATAAAGAAGCCAGTAGAAATCCGTAATGGTTCCATTTATTAATATGTATATCACAAATACTCACAATATCAATGCATTCTTCTTGGCATGCTAGACAGAGGCCTTATTAAAAAATTCCTATTTTTTTAAAAAGGTCTTAAACTTTTGTTCCCACCCCCCAAAAATATTCCACACACTCTCTCTTTTTTTAAGGTTGATTGATTTAACAATGTATTTGGTGGCAACTTTAATGCAAAAGGAGAGGAAAAGAGAGGGAAAAAGGGGAAGAAGAAAGCTGCATTACAGCACAATTTGATTAATCCATAATTATCTAATAAAAAGGAAGTAAATTACCAGCTTCACAGTAAGCAAACAACACAGCTTAGTATTACACAGGTTCAGATTCAGAGGCAAAATGCACTAGACAAAGGCCTATTGGCAAACGCACTAGGCATACAACATTGATTAAGAATCAAAGATGCAGCGGAACATCAAAAGAACCATTTCCCTCAAGCAGAGTTTGGACCTTTTTTTTCTTCAAGTATTTTCACATTTTATGTAACTGATTTCTTCTTCTCTGGGGCAGTTGCAGGGGGTGGCAGGGCAGGGGAATAGATTGAAAAATCCTTAGTAGAGCAGTAAACAAAACCAAGAAATTAAAAATTGGATAAACCAAAATAATATATATTTTTGTATACAGGTTTAATATGGATGTGTGCGACATTTATTAACCATGGTGAAAGGCTAATTATGCCCTCCAGTCACTACATGCAGAGCCCAGTCGTTGCTGTTAATGAATTACCTCTGTTAACTTTACAATGCAACTACAGTCTGATCAAGAACATACATAGAGTGCCATCATATGCAGAGCCGTCAGGATGGTATGTACAGTACTGGATGCTGTATGGTTCAGGCTACTTTTGTGGCACAACAGTACTTCACGGAATGGTACACTACGCATGGTACAGAATTTAGAAGGTGGTGGGTTTGTGTGTGTGTGTGTGTTTGTGTGTACATGTAGTTGTGCATGTGTGCTCTAACATTCTTTAGAAGTCTTCCAAGAATTATCCAGTTCCTGATTGAAAACAGGTGCTGTGTGTCATACTCCTGGAAAAGTACAGAAAGGGGAGGGGAGAACAGGGCATCACTTGAGTTGCAAACAATTGTAAGAACTACCTTTTAAAATAATGATCCTGTGGGTTGTAGCCAATGGAAGAGGACTCTGTTTGTCAATGGAAAGAAACCGTTGAAGCCAACCAACTGCAGAGTTTGGAAATACTAATAACAAAGAGTAGAGTATCCAGTTCCATTATAATTAGTGGAGTTTGGGCCTTGAAAGCATGAACAGGAGCTTTAGTGTTCATTTTAGTGTCACAGTTTAGTGTTGTTGAGGACGGATGTCATAATCACTGTAGACATGCAACACCTGCTAATTAAATCATTCCAGAAGCCTCTGCTCATGAAGAAGCTGCATGACCATATGGGAACCCCATGCAACTTTAGACCAGGCAACCTATGTCCACAAGCACAGTAAAATTATGAACCTATAGTTTAAAGGACTGTGAAAGCTGGACCCTTACAGCTGGATTGACAGTCCTACTGCACTTCTCTGTCTTGTCTGGATTGTCCCAGCTTGTTACTCACATCCAGACCCTCAAATCTCTGATTTCAAGGCACTGATTTAGAACCTCCACAGCTTCTCTGGACTGAGATGGAAACAAATATATTCATCTGCATATTGATGGCAGCCAACTCCAGAACTCCGAGCAGTTAGCACATAGCTTGGTTGCTTTAATACCTTGTTCTACCCAATTGATCAACCAATTTAAAGAAATCACAGAATGTCACTATTGTGTATTCTAGGAGAGATATTTGCTTGACTACATGAACCATGCGGGGGTGTGGAATCTTAGGAAAACTACTGTCTGAGTCAAGAATGTGGATAGGATTTCTGATTTTTGTTTTTAAACAATGCCACTCAGCACTGAAATCTTTCCACACAAGGACCATTCCAACTCACATCCACATTTTGATTAGTGTTTTTATCCCTGCTGCAAAGGTCACGTTCTGTGCTGAAGTAGCCGACTCTTGAATCTATAATGTCTTCCATACACATAGGGAAGCAAGGCATCTGAATCAGTTTGGGAAGAGAATTCTGCAAATAACAATGCACAAACCTACCTTGTTACACCATCTCGTATTGATTGGCAGTAATAAATCGGGACAAACAGCATGCCAAAAGCATTCCAATCAACTGTAACAAACCAAGAGAAGTATGCAGGTTGTCAAGAGGATAAAATTCAGCAACTCTAAAGGAGAGAAACTTTTTGAATTTTTAAACAATTCTTGAAATATACAAAAACATAAATGTTATATACTGAAGTCAAAGGCTAAAAACAAGAGCAAGAATTAATGCAAATAAGAAATAGCCACTGTAGTTGTTCCTGGGAAGTCTGTCCGTCCATCCGTCCGTCCCTCTCTCTGTCTCTGTCTCTCTCTCTGTCTAAGGTAACCTCATAGTAGCTGTACATGTCTCTGAGTAATCCAATTGTTTTATGCCTATCAACTCAACATATGAATTCCACCAAAATGACTTACTGACCATCCTGGTAATTTTACAGGATGAAAAGAAAGGGCAGATAACAGCCATTGTTCTTTGGCTTAACTTGCTACAGTCATCTAGATAGGTCTATACAGGTACAATCTTAGGTCAAGTTAAATGTTGATTATCTGTGAACATGCAGCTAATCCACAAAAACTGCACAGTGATGTGCAGTAACTATCTTTACTGTGTTTTGCAAGTGTGCTCTTACAGATGTCCCATATGTATAGTCTTGCCTGTAGTCAATCTCCTGTAGTCAATTTCCTTGCATGTTTCAGTTGTCAAAGGGAATACCTAAGAGTAGTAGCTAATTTCCATGGATGGACAGGGCATATAATTTAATTTGGGGCAGTTGCTGGGGTCCAGTTGCCAACTTGTCAATTGAAAAGCACCAAAAAGGAGGGAAAGGCACAAAAGAAAATGTCCCAAAGGTGTAAGTGTAGGAGGGACAACAGCTTCTACTTAGAAATGTACTCCTCTCTGTTTTTAAGTGTTGAATTTAGAGCACCCTCACCTTTTCAATACTTCCCTGAAGTACCAGCTACTCCAGAAAGGGGAGATACGAACTCTCCTTCTTTTCACAACTCTTTTTCAAGGACTTACTGCTGTACATGCTCAGAAAAGCAGCCATGAAAAGTGGAAACAAAGGAAACATCTCTCCTTTGTGCAGTAGCTGAAACTTGGGGAAGTGCTGAAACAGGAGAGAGTAGGGATATGCTGAAGCTCCACAGAATCCATTCTTCTCATACTTGCAGAAGTCCTCTTGTGCTTGTGTCTGTCTTGGAAAGAGCTGAGAGGAAGTCCGTGAACACTCATGGAACAAAGACTGCATAAATATCAAGCTTCTTTCATGTCACATACAAACAAAGGCTGCTGTGCATGGTGTGCAAGAGGGATGCTGGTTGTACAGCATGCAGGACTTGACTCCAGGCAAACCCTGGGCACACTCACCAGGAACTCCCATTCACAACTGTGCCAAAGTGGACCTAAGTCTGGGGAGCCGGGCCCATTGGATTCCCAGTCCCAAAAATGGATTCCTCACACATCCCTAGTGGAGGACACTGAGAACTGTCAGTTCAACCCTTAAAATGGGGAAGTTTACATTGCTGCGGAGGAGACTGCACATATCAGACAGCCAAAAGGGTACAGTTACTCTTACTGCTGCTGTTATACCTTTTGCAAAATTTTCTGGCACCATGTTTTTAAAGGGTGGCGTACCAGAGATGGCCACTCCAAAGTCCTGCTTGGACATTAGTAGAGGGGCAATCACCAGCAGCAGTATGGGCAAGATCATAAAGAGCAGCAGGGGGCTCCACTGCTCATCCTGAGTGGGTCATGAAGCAGTCTCTGCGACCCAGAATGAAACTGCTCTCCCAAGTTCAAATGATAGGACAACCCATCATGGTACAAACAAATCCTAGAACAAGGGATAGTCTGCGTTTGGATGATACAAAAATCCTTTGTGGCTAGTTACCAATGAAGACATGTGCGCCAGGTCACAGACATTTCAAGATTGTATGGCCAGTCAGCAGCACCTTACAAAACATTTTTTAAAAAGAATCTTGCACAGGGAAATTTCCCAGCTGTAAGTGTGAATACAACTTGCACAACGTTCTTATGCAAGCCCCTTTGCCAAACATTTCAAACACGGGCCACTGGCAAAAGAGATCAACAGTGCTTGTTTATAACAGCCAAAGCTATTTATAGAGATGTGCTTGCCACCATTTCACTTTATTCATCCCCTGGGGCATCTCATATTATAAGTCCATGAAAATTGCTTGCCGCCTTCCTATATCTTGACTGTGGATTATAGTACAGAAGAGTGTGAGAAAACAGACCAAAACATTTTAGTGAGGAAAACAGTGATGTCTGCATTAGATGTTATACTCCTCAGCCATTTACTCTCAGGCAGATTAATCTTCCAAAGTGGCTCAGCGCTATGTTTTGACCTACCCTCCATCTGTCCAATCTGGCACTGAAAGTTTGGAAGACTCTTGACTGCTGTGATATATTGCCTTTTGCAGTTCCCATAGTGGGCTGCATTCATCTAGTCTAGCATATCCAAAAATACTTCCACTGCTCCTGTTAGGGGCTCATCAATCCAATTCATAAGTGGCATGTCAGTCCATTGGTAGCCTTCTTTCTGAATGCTATCAATTAACTATCTAATTGTTTCACTGTATTCTTCAAACGGTTAAGTTTTCTGCACTACCAGGACATGGTTTTAAGTGATCTCTGTTAGAACATTAATCTTTCCAGGCCACATTTCACAAATGCAGATTTTACTAAGGATCAATACTTGGCAATACTGAAGTTAAATTCAACAGCTCCTTTAATTCAAAGGTGCTTCCATGCAAGACTTTTATACTCCAATCATCCTGCTCCATTCATTGAATTCTGTGAGCGATTCATAACATCTCTGTTTTCCATTTCTAATTCTTGTGTTTTCTCACCATTTCTTGTGACTTTTTTCTATTATAAAAATCAGTTGAGGGAAAAGGGAATAGCTGCAGAATGCATTATAATTGGCAGTGCTAGGAGACATCTGCCCTGGAGCATCCCAAATTTAGGAATCCTATCTTACAACATAGCTAAAAAAAAAGTGGACATCAGCTGTGAAGTACAAAGTTAAAGGGGAGATTTTTCTACCACCACCATTTTCTTTTCATGCATGGCTACAAAGGTCAATCACAATTCCAAGTGATACATTTGGCTTTCCAGTCAGTGGACCTATATAACCCCATGCATTTCTTGATGATGTAAATTAACATGCAACATTTAATCAAAAAAGATTTTCAGTCATTCAAATGAGGAGGTATTTTTAGAAACCGATAGTTGAACATAGCTTTTTCCCTTCCTCAGCAAGACAGTAAAGCTGAAGAGAATCTGTACTGTATTATATCAGAATATGTACATCTTACATCACCTTGGAAATTATTAAATCAATTCCAAGGGTAGCAAAATCACACCCAGAAACCATCCTATTCTGCAGCTTTTAACACTCAAGTGGACACTGAATATTTCTTAGACTTCCATATAGCAACTTCTCTATCCCATTCTCACCAGAGATCTGCTGGTTGCATATAGTGCAGGGGTCTCAAACTCAACGTACCTGGGGGCCGCTGGAAGTAGAGTCTGGGTGAGGCTGGGCCGCATCAAGCGGTGGTGGTGGGCCGCTCATCCCGCGTCGCTCCCAGAGGCCGGCCCGGGTGCCGCCAGCGCTTTGAAGGCCCCAGGGCCCCTCCCCCGTGCCCCGCCCGTCCCGGCAATTGGCCCGCGGGCCGCGAGTTTGAGACCCCTGATATAGTGGATCCTGAACTACATTTACAAAGGGTGTTATTATTATTACTATTGCTATTATTACATTGCATTTATATGCCACCCTTTTACATTTGTGAGAAATGCAAGATGCCTTGCGCAGTCCTCCTCCACTCCATTTTATCACCCTGTGTGAGGCGGGTTAGGCTGAGACTGAATGTCTGGCCCAAAGTCACCAAGTGAGCTCCATGGCTGAGTGGGGACTAAAACCTGGATCTCCCTTGCCCCCAGTCCAGCACTGTAATCACCACACTACACTGGCCCTCCTTTAAAGGTTCATTCAAGCTCTGACAATGGGTTATTTGGTCTGGTCCTCAGTCCTGAACATCACCATCTATTATTTGTGGTTTCCCTTGATTTCCTCCTAATTTTATTGCCTTCACCACCAGCTTATACAATTCTCATAACACAAGCATGGACAGTGCAATCCGATGGTTCCTAGGAAAGCATCCTCAGGGAGCACAGGATAGACTGGAAATCTTCCTCCAGGGTCAAAAGCAGAGCTCCCGCATGGATTGCTACGTCCTGCCCCTGGAAAAAGTTCTGTGATCCTCACCTCTCCAATGCTTCAGAAAAGGAAAATGAGGAGGGGCAGAGGTGTGAAGCAGAGATAGTGGGGGCAATTTTATATCAGAAAGATCCAGAGCACTCCCAAGCCCAACCACACCTCAAATATACCCTGCTGGCAGGATGCCGGATCACTTTAGAACTGACAGGCCTTAAGGCTTGGGTCACGTGTACCCTTAGTTGGGATAAACATAATGAAATACAGAGGATTTTATTCTAAGTAAACATACGTGGATCAGCTGTTAATAATACTATTGAGTTTAGTTTCTGGTCAAGACTACAAAATTCCTGCCTTTTCTGCCTATAGTAAGAATATGAGTATACAATAAGGCTGGAAAAACACATTCCAGTAAGTGCAAAGAGAGATGGTTGAAAGCAGAATAGTAGAGAGAAAATTCAGAACCACCAGTGGGCTATATCTTTATCAGTACCAACCAAAATAACACAACAATGCACAAACTTTGAGTTTTATCATGCTAGGTGCTTCAAAAAGCAGGAAACAGGAAAGATAGTTTGGTTAGTCCTAATACACTTTTTGAATAGATGCATTGCCAACTGAGGGCTTTTTGCTTCTCATAAGCCAGCCATCTTGGTTGTGTGTGTAGCATGGTAGAGCTGTTCTTGCCCTGCAGGTATATGGTCGGGTCTTTTGTCCTACCCACATCTCTGGTTAAAACGGTTTTGTGGGCTTTTGGATTGTTACAAAACTTTGCAAAATGTGTTTTCCAGAACGAACAGTGGCATATCACAACCAATGATGTCTCTAGCCTACTCCCTTCTACATCAGGAGAATAAATGGAATAAGAACTGTAAGACTATTTTCAACAACAGAAATACTTCTCATTCTCATTTGGGCATATGACGTATGTTCTAAAGCAGCACCATGAAGATTGGTTTTAAAGGCTTTTAAAAACAAATTCTCAAACTAAACACTATATATGCATTCAAACTAGCTGAGGTTTAAGGCTCAGCTTCCAGCCCACTGTATGAGCTGTAATACCAGACCTGTATATCCTTTTTTCTTGTTGAGCTGTGCTTCACATGGTCGATGTACAAATACTTAAATTTACTCTGACAGTTAAATTGGCAATAAAAAAACAAAATTCAAAACAATAAAAAGGAGCCTGAAATATGCCAGACTTCCACTGAAGGAAAATGAATGGGTACTGTATATTGTAAAATTGATTTCCAATACATTTACAAATAAGTGCCAAGGCACTGCATTCCCCAGTAAAACCAGAGCAACATTGCTGTACACTTACTATAATTTGTTCCTGCTTAATGAGTAACCAGCAATTTTATCTTTCTAGCCTCATATTACCAGCCTTTTAAGCTTAGTAGCCACACTCTGGTATTCTATGCAATCCTCTCCCCAAATCTGTAATGATGATTCTGACATGAACAGGAAAATGTCCATCTCCTCAACTTTCCTACAACCTGGTGACTTTTAACAGTCTAGATTTTGCCATGTGCATCCCATCATTGCCATGGAGAATGTTTGCTAATCCAAAGTTATCCCAGGTAACAAGATAACATTTTTTTTCTCACATGGATTTACAAGAAAGCTTGTGAATTTGAATGGTGCAGATTGTCACAGGCCCAAGGAAACTTTTCCAAATTGGGCTTAAACAATCTGCACCTCTGGAATATAATGCTTTCATGTGGATCCACATTCCTTTTTTCCATTTTACAAGGCTTGCATCTTCCACAAGCTGAACATTCTCTAAATAATTATGCAAAGAGCTGCAGAACACAGTTGACTATGGAGGAACAAAAACGGAGATGATTTCTTTATGGCAGATTAAGTGCTTCTAAAGTTAAAACTTAGAATGCTGTTTGATGTGCCCTGTGTTATTGATCATTATGAAAATACTCTTGTACTTATTTGGAGCAAAGAAATTGATTAAGTAAGGGAAAGGTTCCCAGTTTTCCTTTATGTATACAGTACATTTTATGGTCTTTGATGGAGAAAAGGGCAGAAGTGGAGGAGAGAATTTCCTCCTATGTGCACAAGACCAGAGAAATCCGTGATGTCTCATTTTTTTAAAAAAAAAGCTTGTGTAATGAACTACGGGAAATAGCTTTTTGGAGGGAACAAAAGTAATTTTTTCACCAAAGCTGGCTAGAGAACATAATGCTATGGGCAACAAATGTTTGCCGGAGTGGTATAAAGAACACAGCTCTAGTTAGGTCTGCGGGGCATGATGCAAAAGTACAGGATGTACCTGTGTTGTTGAAGTTAAGCAGGTAAGGTCAGAGACTATCTGGGACTTTAATGTACACTGTCTTGGTTTCCATGATGAAAAAGGTGGGATACAAACATGATAAATATGCATTTATTTTCTGCAACCTGTCACACAAGTCTTGCCCAGAATCACCAACAATCTTTGTTTCCCCTTTTGTAACTTCCCAAGGCCAGGACAAGAATATAGGAAGAACTATCACACGGGAAAAAACCCAAGTAGTACTTCAACCCCAGCATTCTATTTCTAAAGGCAGCCAGATGGAGGTGCCTCTGGAAAGCTTAGAGGCAGGACATAATGACAACAAGTCTCCCCTGTTGCTTGTCCCCATTGCCTACAGTTATATAGCCTCTGAACATGAAATGGTCATCACTTACGTGGTAAGGATAATGGGCCAATAGACCCATCATTCTGGAATCTGTCTAACCCCTTTAAAAAGCCATTTAAATGAATGTGTATTATCAAATATATTTTGCAGTAGTGACTTTCCATATCTTTATCTGTTGGATAAAAAGTACTTTCTTTGCATTTCCAAAACCAAATCCCAGTCACTTTCACTAGGTTTCACAGAGTTTCAAACATTTAAGCTCTTAAAGGGAACAACATTAAGCATGTTTTGACAGAAAGAAGTCCTGTATCTCCTAGTACTCCCTATCCTGGCCGGGGCATGCAGAGAGCTGTAGGACTTTTTTCTGCCAAAATTACATAGGATTAAGACCCTAAAGTGCCTATATTAAAACACAAACTAATATTAGGGCATGTAGTCAGGTGTTCCTTTAGCTACTGCCTAATTTGCTTAGCAGATGTGGTTGTTGTACAGATGGTCTTCTCTTTTGGACAGGCTATTGAACTAAATGGCTTTTAGTATTTCCAACTCTGTGGATTGTGTTATAGAAACTAGCATTACTTTAACTTATGTCCTAACATAATCATACCAACACTGGAATTAATCTCTTTTGGCTTACAGCTAGAGAAACTGAATAAAGAGAGAGGAAAAGCCTCATCTTACAAATTCTCAAAGAAAACAGCAGCCTATTGCCCTGTCCTTAATGTTCAGATGCAGTGTAAAATGCATAACATTATAATAATGTTTTGAGTTTCACTGAAATAATTGAAATATTGATGGCCTCAAATATGAACCCTCAAATGGGAAAATAAAGGCATATGCTTTTCTTATAACCATGATGGCTCTTGGAATTGGCCATTTCCTTTAAGCAAAAGACAGCTCTGGGCTGTGAAAAACCTATTCAAACCATGGATCAACTATTTGACATGTGAGTTGTTTATGCTCCATTTAAGCCAGTGCTTTATTAGGTTAACCTTTATTTGACCCAATGGAAGGGTACTTTTCCCCCTTGAGGTAGCCATTAGTTGGGCTGTAACTGATATTCCCAAGGAGAAACTCCATTTAAGTTGGAAAAAGAAAAATCAATGAACAGATGACCTAAGAACTAATGAGCAGTCTGAGGTCTGTCCCTTGCCCTAATCCTTCCCCAAGCTGAAGAAACAAGCAAACACACCTTGGCTCCAAAGCACTAAAAGGGAATACCTGTGAGAATGCAATTCCAAATGCCACTCCGGCTATGATTCCCATATTTGTCTCCATAAAACTGGTCACCAGATCATAACAGCCCTGGAAAAACAAAGGCACACCATTACTCTCTGCTGGGATATCCATTTGCCTCTGTTTTCATGTTTATTCGCCTAAAGATTAGGGTGAGTTGATACTAATTTCAACATCAGCAAGAAATCAAAATAGGGATGAGTAAATCTGATACCATTTACCCCTTGATAAACTGCTACATTTTTGGATATTGGTAAAATCATGTTAACTTTATTCAAAGGAACATTTCTCATTCAAATTTAGACTTTGATAATGGAGAAAGAATCCCAGTCTACAAAAGATGCATAAGTATGTCTAAATAAAAATATGACCTGATATACATAAGGGCACAAACACACACACAATTCCATGGTGGATTATTTAGAATGTATTATATAATCACATCTTAGGAAGAAATTAACAAGTCATGTTCATGCACTTAGTTCAGGAGTGGTATTTTTATTGAATGGGCAGGTAATTTTGTCTGGGGCTTCGTTTGAAGCAAGCCTTTTTCTTGTGCTGCTGAGTGCAGCCATCTATGCTGCAATCTTTGATTCTGATATCAGAATCTTGACCAAGGCCTTATAACTCTTTACAACCAAAAGCAAGCTTTGTGCTTGCAAAAACACTTTCCATCCATACTTAAGTGAAACTTTTGTTTGTGTTCATTAGTTTGTGCTGTCTGACTCTACCTAACAGTGTTTCTTAATAAAAGTAACATGATTATCTCCATATTCTAGGTCTGACCCATCTCTGCTGCTCCCTCCCACTCACTGCAAGGACATCCTAACACCTTGACTTTACCCACGTTGTGCTCCATTGTGTTCAGCAGCACTAACTTCTGGGTGGGCTCCATTAGAAAGACAGCAGAACAGACTAAGCGCTGCTGTAGGAAGCAGCTCCTTTAGCATATTTAGTACCCCCCACCACCCAAGGATTCCTGTTTGGGATCAGCTTGTTCCCAGAACACAGAGAAGCAGTTTGCTAACATGCTTCTCTACCTCCCTGTATTTCAGCAAAACATGGGCTAATGGTGGTGAATAAGGACTAGTTAAAACTGTTATATGGAAACCTTATACAATGGCTTGTGACTCCAAGGTCTACTCCTAAGGGCACTAGAGAATGATTCCACCAGAGCAAGCCTTGGGGCCTGAATGCCACTAGAACTCCTCCTGATGTCTTGCCATCAAGATGCACTGGCTTGGGCTCTCACTAACTTTAATGGGATTCTGAAGCTAAGAGCATGAAGGTTGAAATCAAGGCCAAACCAGGCCAAGCCAACACTCATACTACTGTAATCCCTTTCAAGCCGTTTGCCACTTGGATATTTTTGAAATTCATCAGCATAAGGCAGTATTACTTGTCTGTTTACTTTGCCTGAACTGGATATTCTCACATCGTTTGCAAAATTATCAACAAAATTACCTGAAAAAATATCTCATCTAACAGCATGTTCTAATTAAAGCTCCAGCAACTAATTTCACACTCTACAACTATTCCCTTATTAGTATTTTAGATTAAAAAACTGTCTTGTCAGTAGTGCATTTGAAAAGTGAGACTCATTGTACTGAAGCTAGTTAAATGTCTTCACAGTGTTCTGTAAGTCAAGCATTATCTTTAAATCTACTGCAGGAGATGACAGACAGCAAAGATCTGTGTGAGCCGTCCATAAACCATTCCAAGCCATCGTACATCTGCACTGACTCCAGGTTTATCTGTGTGATCGATCAGCCTGGCTTTACTGGATCAGAGCTCTTGTGTGGTCTTTAGACTAGCTTTTGGAACTGGGAAAGGAAGTCAAGTACTCCAAAGACAATCTGAGGTTTTTGTCTGGTGAGCCAAGTGTGAATAATCAAACATGGTAGGACCTGACAGGATACAGAGGAGTGAACGCAGAGACCCAAGGAATCCTCCAGCTGACACGGTTGTCCTTTCCTGAGGAAGCTTTTTCTCAGTGTTATACAACTGGTGGCCCACAGGACAGCCTTTCCCAACATGTAGCCTTTCAAATGTTTCAGATAATTTCCAGCATTCCTGACTTCACTAGTTTGGGCTGATGTTCAGAACTTCTGAAGGGCACCATAAGCTGCCATAGGAGAAATGTGGCTCTGAATGACAGCCAGTTGGCTCACCACTCACTTGAATCATGGATGGTATGGAAGCAGGTGCTGCTACTCCATTGGCAGGCAATCTTGATCAATTTCTACCAACTGAGAAGCAGCTCTCTGCATGCTCCATTTAGCCTGACCCAGTGCAGTTTCCTGAATAATACTGGTCAGGAACAGACCCACTAGTCAGGGGAGAAGTGACAGTCAGCACTCCTGGAAGTAAGTGTCCCTCCTGTGAAAAACAGGGAGATCACCTCAGAAGCTCCTCTGTCCTCAGAGAAGCCTCTGAGACAATCTCCAGTTTTGCTGTTGGAGAATCATTTTCTGCCTTGGGGGCTCAACAGGATGCTCTCTGAGTCAACCAGGCTAACTGGTTCACCTGAACACTCTCCATTTCTTGGATGGAGGGCACTGTTCAGTGCGCGAGAAAAGGCCTTTTAGGTTTTTCAGCCTGAGTCATCAGATTCTATCTAGACAAACACAAAAACGTCATTGCTAAGGAGCTGCCGATATAATGGGAGAACACCAGGTAATGGCCATCCTCAATTTATATGAGCATGGAGGGAACGCCTAGTCAGAGCTTTATTTCGGAGTAAAATGGCAACTAATATAACTTTGCCACATTACAGCTTTCTAAAATTTGTGACTGGATTACTTACTTATATCTTAAACCAAAGATCTCTTTTCCCCCAATTGCATAATTTATTGTGTAACAGTAAAAAGGGTAACTAAAATCACAAGACAATCAACATTAATTCTCTAACATAAAGGTTAGCCAGACTGCAGGCTATTATTTGGCTTCCCCTGCAAATCTTAGCAAAGACTAATAATAGAAAAAAAGTTATATTCCGGTATGAAAGAAAAATATTGTTTTTCTATGTTACATTAATCATGGACTAAACAAAATCATGAAACCATATTTTCTGCATAGCTATTCATCCAGTTTGCTCTCATCCATACTCACTGAGATGACATGGCTTTTGCAATCACTTTTGGTTTAGGGGTCAATTTTTCTTGCACTCTGCCTTCAGCACTATGATTCCAGTAACATTATAGCAGGTGCAGTAAATATACCCAAGGAAACATAGTGCTATGTCAATCATCTCTATTTCTCAGTTCAGGCAGTACATGACACGTCTTTCAGAAGACGAGCTGAGAAATGCTGGTGGTTGAGGAAGCAGAGATCAGGACGGACATCATGATTGACACAAGTATCAAGTTTATCTGAATCTACAGCTGCATTCTTCAGCATTGTCAGCCCTATCTCTGTGGAGGAAGTTTTCTATCAGAACAAGAGTTATGGGAATAGGAACTTAGGTCAGAAATCACTGCCAGAGTCTATTAATGGAGGTATATGAGTAACATCTTTTTTCTGCTGGTATTTGAAAGACATCAGGTCTAGAATACTGTCAAGTAGTAGGCTGAAGAGGTAAGATAGCTGCCCATTCTCCTGGCATTGTTACTTCAGTGCATTTTTCATCTTATTACAGAGCAGCCACATGACTATATACATACAAGTTCTCAAAGGTGCCCATACCTTCTGGTTTATTTTAGTCGGAGCAATGGTTGCATTGCGCAGGTCCGCAGAATTACAATCAGAGGTATTCATGCAACAGCTTATGGGGATGCCGTGTTCATTAAAATAAGGGCTAGTGTGCCAGTTGGTGTAGTTCTGAACGCCACAGCATCTCAGCTAAAAAGAAAGAGAAAGGATCACATGTTACAAACTGGGGAACATTTGTGCACCTTGACTCAATAATGCAATGCCAGAGGTTTCCTGGGAAACCCCTTATGGCAGCAAGTGGTACAGATATTAAATAAATGTTGGTTTCCACCAGCACAATGAAAGCTGTGGCAGCAGCCAGACACCACTGGATCCTTCTCCAACCAAATTATTACCTCAAAAAGAGAGAAACAAAGCCCTTTCTTTTCTGAAAACAATATTGTTCTATTATAGTATTATCTATATGCATAGTGCATTACTGAGAAGCAAGTAGAAGCTGAGGCCCTTGCCTGGAGCTTTCACTCTAACATTTAACACAAGCAGAGGACAAAGCTGAGAAATGAGAGACATCAGAACTTCCTGCATATGTATAGTTCTGAGTGGTTTTGGGACTTCTTCCTAGATGCAAACAGATGGTGTTCTGCCACTAAACTACAACCTGCAGCACTTTCAAAGCTATACCAGCCTTCTGGGATTCTTGAACAGTTAACATAGGAAGGGTTAAACTAAAGGTGGGAAAACTCCTATGGCTTGCTCACTGCCACTAAGAGTTTTCCGCTACAAAATGCTGGTGCTCTGGACTTCTGGACCTGCCATTTTATCTTCAACTTTGCCCACCACTGAAATATACGCCCAAGAGCTTCCCTGAAATGGAATTTAGTCCTTAGGCTGAAAAGTGACCTGTACTTAAACGTTCCAGAAATACTTTAATAAATTTTTATTTTTATCATGGAATCACAGACAGGGGCCATGTGCCCTGAAACAATTTAAAAACTGATAAAATTGTCAAATGTTGGGGGTATATAATTTAACATGATGCTTAAAATATCAAGTAATTTACATGGGTATTTAAAAGCATTACATTCTTCCACAGCTTCCTATAGACAGCCCAAAATTAGCAACAGCTTCCACTAAAGGTTGCTCCAGCAAAGACCATGAGCTACATATCTGCAATTTGTCAGTGCCAGGTAGAAACAAAAGAGATGAATGGAATTTGCAAAACAGCTATGTATGTGATGCCAAACAATTTGTTCTATCAAAGCCAAAGAAAAGAATTTGTGTCATTGCAATCAAAGAAGGCTGTTGGCTTTAACCGCAGGCAGAAGGCTCCGAACTTACACTCTCCTGTACATCATCCACTGCATGGCTCTTCTCATCATTTCCATTGTAATTCTGGATGGCTTCAGTGTATGTCCTAAGGAAAGTGTCCTTGATCTGAAAGGGAAATTTAGTCAACACTTTAGCTATCTTGGGCTGACACACAGAAAATTCTTCCTGGTACCTGAACCCTCAGCTTCAATGAAGCTGCCGCACTACTGCCAACAAGAGAACACTAATGTGAAATGCAAGGGTTTAGACAAGCAATGGGAGCAAATGAAGTGTGCTACTCCTGCCATTTCTCCTCAAACATACATTCAGCAGTGGCAAAAGTTATCTTAGAACACCCAGCAGCACTTGGTGCCTGCTCTGGGCTGCCTTTCATTCAAGTGTCAAGAAGTCAGAGGTATCAGGTAAAGAACAGAAACAAAATATGGCAATGGAAGAAAGAGACAAAAGGACTGGGCTGGCTATTCAGGTATCCTGACAGTTCTAACTTCATTTCTCTGAATTAAGTAGGTTTTCTGGGGGATTTGGCCATTTGCTTGGAAATACACCATGCCCATCCTACAATGAGTGCACAATACAGAAGTGGAATTTGACCCAAGGATATAATTCAGCTTGCCAGGAGTGCCAGTTTTGTTTTTGTTTTTTTAAAAACAAGCATTCAGCCTTTCTATAGCTTCAAGAATAAGCCTGAAAATGCACAAGCAGTGTCTGTTGAAATTCAGTGAAGCTAGAGAGAAGAGAATATTTTCAGGGTGTTTTGAGACACAGGTTTTCTACTGGGTACAGAGCAACCACAATGCACTAACCAGCTGTTCTGTCAGTTTCTCCTTAACACAGGACTGAATGATTTGTGGTTCTCCAGATGTTTCGGTCTACAATTCCCATGGTCCCCCACCACTAGCTATGCTAGCTAGGGCTCAGAATTGTAGCTTAAGCATCTGGAGGGACGCAAGTTGCTCAATCTTGCCTTAACATTTTCTTTGCTAAGGGAATAGATGCAAATATCAATAAGCAAATAGGAGAATGTTATATGTAGAAGATGACATCTGGATTCCCCATAAATGTTCATGAATAAGCCAGGGTAATGATGCTATACAAACCAGATCTGAAAGAAGCTCTGGGGCCACCCTGCTGCAACATTCCTTAGCCCTTGGCATGATAAGCAAAAGCAGAAAAAACTCTTGCAAAGAGGCATAGGAAAGTTCTCTGCTTGTATCACTTTTATTGGTTTAACAGATATTCAGAAGAAAAGGTTTTCCTACTTCCTCAAAATAGCAATGGTGCAGGGAAACATATGGCTCACACTGGATCAAATCAAGGATTCATCTAGCTCAGCATTCTGTTCACAGAGTAGCAACCCTGCTCTCCACAAGCCATGTATGAGTGCAAAGGCATCCTGCCGCCCATGGCCCCCAGTCATACTGCCTCCAATAACAGAGTTAGCATATAGCCATCAGGACCAGTAGTGACCAAGTCTCTTATCCTCCATGAATTCATCCAATCACTTTTCAAAGCCATCCAGATGTGTGGCCATCACCACAATTGTGGCTGTGAATTCCATAGTTTAACTATGTGCTGTGCAAAGAAGTAATTCTTCTTATCTGTCCTGAATCTCCCACCAATTTATGGGATGACCCTGGATTCTAGTATTATGTGAAAAGAAGAAAAATGTCTCCCTATCTTTTTAGCAACCACCAGCAGGAAGGGTACTACTTACTGAATGTGACCCCATTTATTCAGTAATCATAATGGTAGCAGTCATGCAATATCCCACCATTTGCACCATGAATCAATGTAAAATAGTTGCTGTATTGGGCAGAGAGAAGATCTACCAGACTTTGTTCTGATTTGAATTTACCAAGGATGTGACCTGTCCTTCATAATGGCAGCCATTCCATAAATCAAAAGTCACTGGGGAGAAATCCACCAGCAACAAAATAAACCTCTGGAAAGAGTATACATGCCTTCCCATGGAAATCTAATGAAATCTTATTAATACTAGCATTTCAATACAACTGCTTGGCTAGAACTCAGAAGATCACATGGCCACTTCCAAAGGAAGTCTTGTGTTTTTTGAGCAGGAAGCCAAGTCCTAACCTGGCCAAGATGTAACAAGCTACTTTTTAGGAGTGGTTGAAAAGCAGTTTGTGATGTGGCACAATGCCTGCTTTTTAAAGAAAGGAAAGTCAGAACTCCAGTAAGCTTATTCAAGCACTTAAGCAAGCCTAAAATAACTTTGTTTGGAATGTAGCCCTCTTTTCAACCTTATATTCTTTGAATAATGTTTCTGTCAGACAATTTTCAACCATCCTTATGAGAAATATACCACAATACATATGAAATGGGCCAAGAGACACTTGCATTATAGACCCAAATTGTTTTCTTATTTCATTGTATCTCACTAACCCAATTTTTATTCTCTCTTGCTCTTTTTAGTTTTACTGTTACTTTTTAGCACAGGAAATAAATAAGATTTACAAGGCAGCAAAGCAACAAATTTAGTTTGGCTTTGCATTCTTGGAAATCCTCTATGCATTCTAAAAATCTAATGCTTATCTGGCTGAAGTAGCAGCATTTATGGAAAGACTTTAAGGTATTTTGCAGTCTTCAGCATACGTAACAGGGTAAAAGAAGATTCTACATGATGAACATATAAAGAATTTTAGCTCAAAAGTAAATACTGAACAGCAAAACCCTGGAGGGCTTTAGCTAAATCCTTTCATTTGGAATGATAACAGGTTTTCGGACTGCACATCTTGCTGCCAAGTAAAACAGCTGCATCACCCAGAATGCATATGGAATTACTGAACTAGGCAACCTAGATAATAATATCCAGAGCCCTAAGAGGCTTCAGCAAAAGCCGCTTGGAGCCAGGCAGCCACCACCTTTACCGACACGTAATTTATACTCACCTCATGGCGGAACACAAATCCTGAAATGCCAGCCACTAGCTCAGCCAGGAAGACCAGAGACAAGAACATGGCATACTGAAAGAAAGGAAGCATTTAGAACAGATTTCTCACAGTGAAGAGCACTTTCATCCAGTCTGGATTTTTAATGTAAACCAACAACAGCAACAACTCTGATATCAGCCCACACTGAATATTTTTCTAATCAATACTATATGCAAATGCAGTGAAAACACCGGATTTACATAAACATCAATGCTACAGAACAGGGGTGGCCACACAGTAAATGTCAGATGTTTGAAAGGTGTAAGACCTGAACCCGTATTTATTTATTATTTAATTATTACAACCAAACAGACATTGCTGCAGTTATCAGGCTAGGTCTCGTGCATCTTCATCTTGACTGTGAGACACTGAAAATTTCTGACAAAATTGCTTGGACTAATTGAGTAGCACGTATTTCAGCTAATGCAACCCTCCACACACTTACCTGGGAGTAAGTTCTGCCAAACATGGTAGGACTTATTGCTGAGTAAATTTCTATTAGGGCATTCTATACTTTCAAGCCGAAATGATTACAATCCTTTCCGAGTGGGACCTTTCTCTTTCCTTTTTAGTTCAGAATATCAGAGGAAACTGAGAGGCTGTGCACTGCTACCTTGGGTGCAAGACATTGTCCAGCAGCAGAATTGGCTGGAAATCTTGTTGCCAGTGGCCGTGCCAGAAGCTTCAGCAAGGACCCAATCCTCCCGTGGAATGCAGCTGTCGTGCAGTCCCCTCAGCTCCAGCAGGGCCCGCAGAAGAAGCAGCCCAATTTTGCATGCTGGCATCAGCCTCAATTCCACACCTTGTCTGATGGGGTGCATCAGATTCTGTCCCGTTCCTTCCCTGCTCCATGCCAGAGGCAAGTAGAGACCTACTATACCATAGGCTTTTTCAGCACCTCAGCAAGCCGCAAAATAAAAAGTTGCATGCAGCCTGTGAGCCTCCATTTGGTCACCCCTGCTGTGAAAGCAACTGTTTTTGAGCAGCACAGGAAAAATATGTACAGAATATGTATATAATAAAGGACACAAGCTCAGCAAAACAGTGACTTTCAAAAGGTTAAGCCGCCCCCCACTCCCCTTAATACTGCAGCAGAAATGGGAGGAAAAAGGAAACAAGAAACCCTCAACACATGCTGGGAAATGGTCGAGTCTGGTGAGTCAAATGTGTTGAAGGAGAATGCCATTCCACATAAGCCATGACCAAAGGAGAATCTAGGCAGCAACTGAAGAACACTTCTCCTGAAATCATTCTTCAGGGGTCACTAAAAACATGCAAGAGCTATTCTGGAATACTTCAGCAAGAATGGTTCAGGAATATTGAAATGGTTCAGAAAAATGGTTCAGGCTATTCTGGAATACTTCAGCAAAAAAGAAATGGTTCAGATGATTGGACAACCCATGATGGGTTGCTATGATAAATGGCCGTTGTGTGTTGCAAACAGGAGTCATTTCATCCTTGTTGATTGATTGATTGCATTTATATACCACCCCAATAACCCAGAGGGCTCTCTGGGTGGTTTACAAACATGAAAACCCCAAATACAGTGCCCAATCCTAAACAAATAAATAAATTGGCTACACCATGACTAAGTATAAAATAACATAGTTAAAATGCATTAAATGAATAAATAAACAATTAAAATTAATTAACTTTAAAATATTGGTTAAATAAAAAGATCTTGACCTGGCGCCAGGCAGACCTCTCTAGGGAGCGCATTCCATAGTCAGGGCGCCACCGCAGAGAAAGCACTCCTCCGAGTACTCTGTCTCCTAACCTCTTTCAAAGAGGATTCCCAGAGGAGGGCCTCTGCTGCTGATCTTAGGGGGTGGGAGGGCATATAGGGAAAAAGGTGTTCCTTTAGGTATCCTGATCCCAAGCTGCTTAGGACTTTATAGGTAATAACCAGCACCGTGAATTGAGCCTGGACTTCAATGGGAAAACAATAGAGCAGGTAGAGGACTGGGTTGAGAATAACACCCAATCCCCAACAGCATCCTGGCAGCTCTATTTTGTACCATCTGAAGTATCCAGACTGTCTTCACAGGCAGCCCCATGTAGAGCGCATTACATTAGTCCAAACTGGAGGTAACCAGTGCATGTGTCACTGTTGCCAGGCAGTTCTCCTCCAGGTAAGGATGCAGCTGATGGATCAGCCGGAGCTGAAGGAAAGCGCTCCTTGCCACCGTTGTCACCTGGGCTTCCATGGACAGTTCCAGTCGAGGAGCATTCCTAAGCTGTGGACCCTGTCCTTTAGAGGGAGTGCAACTCCGTCCAGGGTAGGGCCCAGGTCACTTACTTGGAAACCCGAATCACCTCGATAGGACCTCCGTCTTATCTGGATTGAGCTTCAGTTTATTGGCCCTCATCCAGGCCATTACCTCGGCCAGGCACTGGTTCAGGACAGCCACTGTCTTACCTGGATTAGTTGAAAAGGAGAGGTAGAGCTGGGTGTCATCAGCATACTGATGACTCTGCAGCCCAAACCTCCTGATGACCTCTCCCAGTGGTTTCATGTAGACGTTAAATAGCAAGGGGGACAAAATGGAGCCCTGTGGTACTCCATGGCAGAGTTGCCATGGTGCAGAGCCAAAGTCCCCCAGCACCACCTTCTGGAATCGACCAGCAAGGTAGGAGCAGAACCACTGCCAAGCAGTGCCTCCTACTCCCAGTCCCGACAGCCTATCCAGAAGGATACCATGGTTGATGGCATCAGAAGCTGCTGAGAGGTCCAGGAGAACCAACAGGGATGCACTCCCCCTGTCCCTCCCCCTGCACAGGTCATCATACAGGGTGACCAAAGCAGATTCAGTACCATAACCCGGTCTGAAACCGGACTGAAATGGGTCCTGATAATCAGTTTCATCAAAGAGTGTCTGGACTTGTCCCGCCACCACCCACTCCAACACCTTGCCCAGAAACGGGATGTTGGCCACTGGTCTATAATTGGTGGCTATCTCTGGACCCAGGGATGCCTTCTTTAGGACAGGTCTGATCACCGCCTTCTTTAAAGAAGCAGGGACCCAGCCCTCCCTCAGTGAGTCGTTAATAACCAATCTCGTGTTCATCTTTGGTAAGTAACCATTGAAGGGCAAGAGTGGCTGGATGTACTTGTCCAAGCACCTTGTCCACATCATCAAGCCTCATTAACTGAAATTCATCCAATAAAGCTGGACCAGATGGAGTTCTGGACACCTCCCCTAGAGGGACTATATCAACTGTGGAGTCCAGCTCATGACGAACCTGAGCAATTTTCTCTTTAAAGCGCTGGGCAAAGTCATCATGGTGGGCAATCTATGGTGGCACAGGATCTTTTTTAGGGTCTGGATGTATTAGCCCATGTACCACTCGGAAAAGCTCTGCTGGACGGCACTGTGAGGAGGCAGTGGAAGAGGAGAAGAATTTCTTCTTCACCATCCTCACCGCCACAGCATAGGCCCGATAATGAGCACATAAGTGTGTTCAGTCAGATTCATCCGGTGATTTCCTCCACCTGTGCTCTAGTCATCTCCCAACCCGCTTCATCGTCTGTAATTCAGATGTATACCATGGAGATGAACGGGCTCTGCCTGGCAGGAGAGGATGCTTAGGAATGATCATGTCAATAGCTCTGGTCATTTCCCCATTCCACAGCTCAACCAGACCATCAACAGGAGTGCCAGCTTTATCAACTGGAAAATCCCCCAGAGCCCTCAGGAATCCATCCGGATCCATCCGGCTCCGAGGGCAGACCATCATAATGGGGTCTGCACCCTTACAGAGGGAAAGGCCAGCTCCGAGCTCAAACCTCACGAGGCAGTGATCTGACCATGACAAGGGAGTCAGACACAAGTCCCTCACTTCCAGGTCACCCTCTTCCTGCCCTGTTGAGAAAACCAGGTCCAGAGTGTGACCTCGTTCATGCGTTGGGCCAATGACATGTTGAGACAGCCTCATGGCTGTCATGGAAGCCATGAAGTCCTGAGCTGCCCTGGTCAGAACAGTCTCACTGTGGAGATTGACGTCCCCCAGGACCAGCATCCTGTGGGCCTTCAACACCAGGTCCGAGATGATCTCCGTCAGCTCAGGCAGGGAGTCTGATGGGCAGAAGGGTGCACAGTACACCAACAGGGCGCGGCGACGTCTGCGGCAGCTGGCCGGTCCACGATGCCATCCTGCAGTGTCCATGGGCTGTTCTAGGGTTGTCCCCCGTGTTGGCTTATTATATTGTCCAAACTCAAGCAATGCAACCCACTGTGGGTGAGACCCAAGCAGACAGAAGCCTGAAGGCAAAAGTAGCAACCCCGCCTCCTGCAAAAAAGCCCTTGCCACTCTGCTTATGTGGCTGTTGGGTGACTGTCACTGTCAGTCATCCCCAAAGTGCCTGATGGAACTTGGGGATAGCTGGCACAGACTGCCCTCCCCTCACTGTAACTTCTAGCCAATCTCATCAGACAATTACAGCTTGCCTCTTTAAACTTTTTTAAAAACTGGAGCTGAAGAGCCTGCAATCACAATTTCCTTAAGCATTGCATGAGCCCAAGGCTCTGTTTCTTCCTGCAGTTTTCTTGTCATGCAAAACCAAGTCTTAAGCAATTCATTTTATAGGCTTATCTTCACAACTGTCTTCAAACTATATTGAGCTTGCTATAAGAAGCTGTTTTCCTAGTACCTATTAAGGCTTCTTCCTTTATCTACTTTCTAATCTTTTTCAAATGTCCTGAATTACTATTGGGAATCGCTCGAATTCTTGGACAGTCTTCCCAATGAGGTAATTTGTCGGGCAGAATTTCTTCACTTCTCTGAAATCTCCGCTTCAAATGTAAATCACTGTTATTAGGCAGAAGTTATCTAGTTCTGATATATGAGGTAATTCCTTGCCAGGGTGACCCTGAGGTAGTAATTTGATGTTCTTCATGCTATCTTCATTAACTTGGGAAAGGGGAAGCCCTATTAGCATAAACATCCCTAACTTGCCTCCGGCTTATAGATTGGTCTATAGCTCCTGCTTGTGTGAAAGAGAAAGGCAGGCAGACAGATGCCCTGATGAGCACAGGGAATAGTATTCATTCACCCACTTTGGGGCCATTCTTCTTAGGCCTACTTAGGAGGCGCATGCCTAGTTGGAAATGCTCTGGAGTCCTGGGATCATAGACCACTGCCATTCTGAAATGGCCTGCAAACAAAATCATTGCCATGCATGCTTGTCCTGTCGTCTGCTTGATAAGCATACCTTAGTGGAGTGCAGTAACTGTGGGAACAGTGCTGAGTAGCGTGACCCTGCATTTTGCAAATTTAAGAACGTAAGAACCATGCTGTATCAGACCAAACGCCCACTGAGTCCAGTGTCCTTTTCACACTGTGGCAAACCAGTTTCTCGCGGGAAGTCCAACGTAGGCCATGAGTGCGATATGATTTTCCTGCTCTGGTTCCCAAGCAACTGGCATGCTGAGGCATAACGCTTCTGATACTCGAGGTAATATCATGTCTAGCAGTCATTAAATGTTTTACACTCCATGAGTTTGTCTAAACCCCCTTTTAAATTCATCCAAGTTGATAGCCAGCACAACTTCTTCTAGAAATGAATTCCACACTTTAACTGCTCACTGGGTAAGAAGTACCTGTCCTGAAACTTCCAGCAGCCAGCTTTTTCAACGGCCCCTGCTTCAGGGATTATGGGAAAGGAAGAAAAATGTCTATTTCCTTCTTCCACACCATGCATAATTTTGTATATCTCTAGCACATCACTCCTTACTTGCTTTCTTCCAAAGCTAAACGGCCCAAATGTGGTAACCTTCCCTTATAAAGTGGTTGTTCTAGCTATACAGCATTCTTTTTCAAATGTAGCAACCACAACTTCAGACAATATTCCAAAAGTGTTCATACCGTAACCTCATATAAAGGTAGTATGATCCTGACAGTTTTATTTCTCATTCATTTGCTAAGTATACCCAATAAAGAATTTGTATTTTTCCCAGTAGCCTCACACTGGGTTAACATTTTCATGGAGTATGCAACTCAGTCCAAGATCTCCTTCTTGGTCAGTCATCACCAGCTCAGAGCACCTCAGCATATATGTGAAGCACAAATCTTTTGCTTCTTTTTGTATCACTTTACAGAAGTGATACACTTGCTTTCACTGAATTCCATTTTCCACTTTAACGCCCATTCTCCTAGTGTGGAGAGGCCCTTCTGGAGCTCTTCACAATCTGTTTTGGTTTAGCCACCTTAAACAGTTTGGTGTTGCCAGCAAACTTGGCTGCTTCACTGCTCACCTCTAACTCTAGCCCATTTATGAACAAATTAAGAAGTACCAGTCCCAATATAGATCCTACCACTTCATCCATTGAGAGAACTGTCCATTTATTCCTTTCTGCACTTTAACCAACTACTGATCAATAAAAGGATTGCTCTTAGTTTAAAATATCTGTACAAACTTCTTTGCAATAAGAATGTAAAAATGGCCTTGCTGGCTCAGACATAAAGACCCATCTAGCTGTGCATCCTATGGCAGCATCTTCTTTCCCGCAGTGGCCAACCTAGAAGAAGGTCACAAGCAGCACAGGTGTGCAGTATCACTTGCATGCCTTAATGACTGGTATTCAAAGGGATGCTGCCCCCGATCCTGGAGGTGGTACAAAGCCATCATTCTACTTCTGGCTGCACAAACAAAGCACAAAATATACATTCTGTCCCATCTGTAAACAGGCTGGGATGGATAATAATTTCTATCTTACAGTGAAAAAGAAAAAGAGTATGTTGTCACTTTCCCTGAGCCTTAGAGAGATTGCTAGCTTGAAATTGCACTGCCATGCTATTTTTATGGTCTTTATTGTTTTAGACTATGTTCTGGCATTTTACTGACTTTGTATTTTTATTGAATTTTAAATGATGTTTTATTACACTTTTTGGAACCCACCTTGTAAATTCCATTGAAATTATAAGAGGATAGGATTACATTAAAATGAATAAATGAATTGAGATATAGAGGGTATTAAATCAAAATAACTGGGAAGGTTTCACGTTCGGATGGATCATTGCTGAAATATCTATTCTGTGTTAACTCATTCATGCATCACTCATCAACTGCACCAGCACAATTATTGTCTACATATGTTTTTTAGACAGGAAGAAGTCCTTAAGCAGGGGATGGTTCAGCTTAAGTTTTACTAGCATGGATAGTTAGGTGGAATGCCAAAGAAGAAAAAATGGGCATTGCTTGACCTACAAATAAACAACCCCTGCAGTAAACATTTATTTTTTCATCAGAGACATTTAAACGAAAGGACAGGTACTTAGGAATAACCAGGAGCACGACTGAGCATGGAAATGAGTTGCAGTAGAACCAATGGGACTTGCTTTCACAGGATGGCTGCAACCTCCATGGCTACATGGAACCAATGTGGGCAAACTCGGGGCTTTCTACAGTTTCTCTAGTAGCTGGTTCAGGAATGGTTTGTTTTATTCTCAGCTTGTTCAAGCAAACTAGCGGGGAGCTGCTGCCAGGGAAAACTCTGCAGAAATCTGCCATGACGTACACATTGATTTCTTCTAGATGGACTGCAAGCTCAGGACTGCAAGCAAATGTTTATGGATTAGCAGAGGTAACCCTGACAACTGAAGGGCACAAATTTGAGTATGTTGGCAGTTTTTCTCTCATCGTTATCTATCTTACTGTCATTTTTGCACATGACAATAAGCCCATTTTTTCTTATGTTTGTAATAGAAAATCTAGGCAAACATGTATATTTAATTTTAAAATCTTTCTTCTGATTTCTACTGGACTGCATTAACCTTATTTACACAAGCACCCCTGTATCTTGAGGCTCAAGGCATTTTACAACTCAGTCTTATGAGAGAAAGTCCTACTGAGTTCTGTGGGGAAATATGTACAGCATTGCAGCCTTCATGCTATTTACTGCTAATGGTCTTCTAAAAAATCAGCATGGTTGTCCAGCACAGTTCTTGCACCTCCATTCAAGGCTGATTTCCATTTCAAAATCACTTCAGAAATCTTAAAAATTTGGAACGCTGTTTAGTGACAGTAGCTGGACATCAGTGTACCTTAATCCCCTTTATTCTCTGACTCTGACCTATTTCTGTGAAACTACCCTTGAACCAATTTGTAAGAAAAGTAATTAAAAATGCCAGGAAAACACTTCCAGGTTTGTACATTATTGGCATATTGGAATTACTTTCTTTATTTTAAAGATACAGAGAAGTGAAGTTTACCAAAGGTTCCTTTTTAAAAAATAACTTATTCAGAAAGAAAATGATGTAGAATGGAAATGTCAGTTACCTATTACAATGTGCCCAACTTTAAAAATCTTTCCACACACAAACTACTCAGTTAGAACCCTTCTTCCTGACATACTACCTTTTCACAAGCAGAGTGTTGATACTCCAAAATTCCAAAGAACTTATCTTATCTTATGTATATGTGTGGTGTCTATGTGTTTTCCAACCTTTCGTTATGGGCTTGTTCCTATAAATCATTCCTAGGATCTTTTTCCAATAGTAGAACACTTTCCATACAAAGATATCATTAATGAATGCTCTTCCTCCTAATAATGCAATTACACTCTCTTGCTCTGCATGTGAGTTTCTGAAACCTGCTTAACATCTTTTTAACCCTAACAAAAACCTGCCGCTTTCCAGCATTCTGCTATGGAGTTATTTGACATACTCACCAGTTTCAGCATCCATGGACTACCACGGCATGTGGCAAAGCAACCAAACAATCCAAAGACAATGATCGTGGTACCCGTCCCAATGAGAACATATGGGGCATTAGTGGAGTTTTCAGCAATAAGAGATATATATGTGCCTAAAGTCAGTTTTCCCCAGACACCAACAGCAAGAAGGATAACACCAGTTATCTAGAAAAGAAGAAGTAGAAAAAGGCATGGTCAGAGGCTGTAAATATCAATAACCTGTAATGCCGAGGATGGATACATTTTAAAAGCATAAAAGAATTGCAGTTGCGGTCACCAAAACAGATAGAAAGACAGACAGAGCCATTTAACACCACAGGAGCTGGCAGGACAAATGTTTGGAGGAATGTGGGAAGTAGTGCCAAAAGTCACTAAGCAAATGACCAGCAACCCACACAGCCATTTTGGAGAACAAAAGTATCTGAAGAACTCATTAGGTCTTACACCAAATTATTTGATATCTCCTTCCTTGTGCTTCTTGTATCAAGACGGTCCAGATACTTCAATTGGTTCAAAATAGATCTGCCAGGCTGCTGACGGAGACTGGGCGTTATGTTCACATGACTCCAGTCCTCCGTCAGCTTCACTGGCTTCCCACTGAAGTCCGGGCCCCATTCAAGGTGTTGGTGATGACCTATAAAGCCCTTAACGGCTTGGGTTCTGGTTACCTGAAGGAGCGCTTACGTCCATATATGCCCGCCCGCCCCTTGAGATCAGTGGGAGAGGCCCTTCTCCGGGAATCCTCCATGAAGGAAATTAGGAGGGTAAGTACTCGGAGGAGGGCTTTCTCTGCGGTGGTGCCCAATCTATGGAATGCGCCCTCCAGAGAGGTCCGCCTGGCGCCATTGTTATTTGTTTTTCGGCGCCAGGTGAAGACCTTTTTATTCAAATGTTATTTTAATTGTTAATATTATTTATTCATTTTATTCTTTGGCCAGGGTGACTTAATTTATATTGTTAATTTATATTGTTTTATTGAATTCTATTTATTTATGGTTTGTGAGCCACCTCGAGGCTTCGGCGAATGGGGCAGCACAGAAGTCCCCTAAATAAATAAATAAAATAAAATCATGTATGAAATGAAAGAGTTTTGGCTGTTGAGCAGCATACAAATTATTAAATGAAATCTTGTTAACATGTGAGAGAATTCAGAAGAAAAATCAAAGGAACACTTCACCCAATGCAAGTTTTGCAGTTACGACGGAAACTACTATTAAGCAATGCTGGTTTAAGTCTTTATATGTTGTACCTTTTCAACAGTATGTATATCCATGAATGCTAAATTTGTGGTACTTTTCTACAGGTAGGAGAAGTCAAGAAGTAGTGTCCTGTCGGGCTTTAAAAACAAACAAAAGAAAACTTAATATTTACTAATGAGCACCTGCAGAGGTGTGAACCAGTGAATAACACAAATTCTCACATTGCTTCAAGTGCCAGGTGAGGACCAACTGGTTGAAACGCCCTGAAGTACATGGCAACTCAGAGGTATATTTGCCTTCAACACCACTTACTCCTGCAAAATTCAGCACAAGGGGGAAAGTGGGTTTGTTTTGACTTTCAGGAAGGAGCTGTGAATTGCTAAGGTTTTGTTTTGTTTTTAAAAACCTCAGTTTCTTCTCTGTATCACACCACCAAACTATATATAATAGACTTGCTTTTAAAGGACAATTTCCCTGCACACCATTTCCAACTCCTCCCACCCTTGCATTTGTGTCTGACACAAAATCATGTTTTCACCATAATGGAAACTACTGAATTCATGTGCCCAAACAGTGGTAAACATATTTTGCTATTTTGCATAAATACAATGATAGCATTCCCTGATAAATGGAAGAGGCTCTAGACCTGGTGTCCAGATAATGCATTATACCCATGTATAAACCCTCCTTTTTTCTGACTCTTTTCACCTCTTAACTGATGACACAACTGCTACAATTCAAGACACAGCTTCCAGCACTTCAGCGCTCCAAACAAACATCTTTACACTCCAAGAGACTGGATGAGAACATTGGAATTCATTGCATGGCTCTCATACATTCTCATGGCTCTCTCTTGCTCCTAGCAAAATGGGTATAGTGACACTGAACTACTGTGCAGAACTGGCATAGTTCACATTCTACCAGCTGCAGCCACCCCATTCAATACAGGTGTAATAATGACAGGCTTTATCTGCACTGGCAGGAAAAAACTGAATGTTTATGGACTTGGGATGGAAGAGAGGAAGTATAACATTTTTCTTATGAAATAGGACCATCATTATTGGGGATACATCTGTGTCTTTGCTGTTGCCTTTTGTTTTAGGGAAGACACAGTACTGCCCAATGAGAACTACCCTAAAACTCTGGATTGCTCTATTGTTTTCTGTTCTCCACCAGGGAAGACCACAAGTTGGCCAAAAAGAAAAACTGAAGTTCCTTCAACAGGCAAAGGTGTTTTCACACTGTTTATGACATCATTTATGCATATTAGCTCATTTTTTAGTGGGATATATTAGGGCAATACTGCCCCCTCCTGACGGTGGTAGAAAGTTCCGGGGGGGGGGCAGAGATTTGTTGTTGTAAATTTGCAGTAGGACGATAGAGCTCCTACAAAGAAAGAGGCATGGGAGCGCAAGGGTTGTCACTCAAGAGGGAAGGGGATGGCAGCCCGAAAAGCTTTGGAGACCACTGCATTAGGGTCAAACAAGACTTGGCAGAGGGGCATGCTGCATGAGAAGGATGAGAGAAATGTCCCCACCACCTTTTTGGTTGCACTGAAAAATGAAGTAAGAAATTCTAACAAACTGTTATTAGGGAAAAACACTGTAAAAAAGGAGCTTACTCATTTCTTACAAATGGCCGGAAAGAACAGCCTTGCTTAAAAAAATTCAAAAGAAAGCTGTAGGTATGGGCATTACAATGCATCAGACAGGGGTGTGAATGCCCCCTGTTCCTGCCCTACAAATGCCCATAATATTATCTTCACAAGTTCCATATCTGTAAACTGTGCAACTGCATGAACATGTTTTGAACCCAACTCGCATACACTTACTCCTGTGCCCACAAGTAGGGGAATTCAGCCTGCTGTTTGTTACTCTGGTGGGTATACATTTCAGAACAAAGTGAATGCATAAATAAAATGGGAATGTGTGACACATGCATTCATCAAGGACTTTCCAAATACATCAAGGCAACTGATTCCCATGCTCCTTTTGTTCATCACTCACTTATTACCACCAATTTTACAAAGCTTGGTCTGACTGCCACTTTGGTTTGGAGAAAGAAAAGCACAGCATAAAATATTTTAAGTTAACATTGTAAAACACCACCAGCAAGTGATCCTTTTCAATCTAGTTTGCTTGTTGGTTCTTAATAACTATATAAGGTGTAGTATTATGCATGTTTACCCTGGAGAAATCCCCTCAATTCTAAGCATTCCCCATTTCTGAATTGTATGGGGAACCAAAGAAATAAAATCCCTATTAGGTGTGAGAAGGCAAACACAACCACTTCAGTTTAAAACAATGAAAATGTCTCCATCAGTTCCATGACAAACATTTAACACAGCATACCAAAATGAATTATAGTCCTTCCCCCTTAATTCTAATAACTATTTTGTGGTCTAGCTTCCCCAGCCTGGTGCCTTCCAGATAAGTTGGACTGACAACTAGTATCGATCGTGGGGGTGGGGGGGGCGTGCTGTGATCAATTTGGTGATAACATATCTTGTCATCAAGTCCGAAAGTTGTATTTTTAGGAAGGAAGAAGAGGTAGGCAAGGAAGACAGAGGAATCAGGATGCTTCTGATCCTCATATGTAAAATGGAAGGCAGCCCGTGAACAGACATTGATTCTGTCAAGCTGAGGGCCTGAGCCTTTCCTTCAGCCTTCGTCATCCTCCACTAACAGATGCTAGGAAAGACTTCTCCCTGACACAACAGACATAGATCTGATTAATCATTCTAGTCCTTTCTCTGATCTGAATCCTAGCATTAAGCTCAATTATACTTCCAAACTGGCCCATGTGCCATGCTCAACAGAAGGAAGCATACCGATAAATATTTATCCCTGTACCGTATGAGGGAAATAGAATACCCTACTAAATATAATGTGATTTTTAACTTGGTTCTTGCTTTTTCATTATTCTATAAGCTCTGTTTCATCCCACTGCATCTTTTTATTAGATACACTGCCTAATTTCCCTTTGTATAGATAGGCTGCGGGTGTATCTGGCTTGTACAGCCAATGCAGGAGTTTGCTTGCCCAACTTGTAAGTATTCCTCTGCCACAATAGTGTCTGAGTTGCTTGGTAACTAAAGCTTGCCAGTGTGCACCGAATCTGAACATTCGGAAATTAATAATTTGGACATGACATGTAGCGTGAAAGTAAAAATTCTGAAATTGTGATTTCAGGGTGGCTTGAAATTGCTTATTCTAAAACTACTGCTGAAGTGTGGAAGATTTCTCGTAATATTTTATCTTAAGAAAGCCACTTTTAGAAAAAAAATGGTTTATATGAATGCAGGGTAGGGAGTAGGGAGAATTCAGTAATACTGAGCTGCCCTTCAGTATCTATTTCTTTAAACTTGCAATTATCTTTGATCAGGACAGGTGGCATCTGCTGTGCACTTAGCATTTCCATAGCACCCACATATTCAAAACAGGAAGCCTTCTGATGTATTAAATATGTCAGAGACAGTCATGTTTCTCCAGCCTATCTCCTATTGACTAAAAAGCAAAAAAGGAGTCTTCCTAGTTACATTACATTTGATTGTTAAAGTAGTTTGGGCAGTCAGCCCTGCTCACCTGACCATAAACATAGTAACAATGCAAAATATGGGCCTTTATTCTTTTGCCATATCTATTGTTTTCACTGACCATCTAAAGATACTGACTAGATTGATATTGAGTGTCTTTAAAACAACCTTGTCTTGGATGAGGTTTAGTGGATGAGGTCAACTCAAACTAACTGCCACAGCCGAAAATAAATGTATCCAGATTCTATTTATCCAGTAGTCTCTCACTGATCCACATATTATTCTGGTCACTGCAATCGGAGGTGCTAAAGGATAACAGTAATTCTTCCCATTAACACAACAAAAACATCCATAAGCAACGGCAGGCAAGCAATCCAATCTGTTCTTTTGTTGTTGTTCATTTTTTAAAAGCTGTATTATATATTCCATGTGACAAATGCCAAATGACGTACAGGCAATCTGCTGGTAAAAGCGATTCTACTGGAGAGAGGCTGCACCTAAAGACAAGAAATGCTTGTTCTTCATACTCATTACATTCTCTGGCTTTTCAGTTGAAAATGTTGGGAGCAATGCCAGTCAATGTGTGGGCTTCATTATACTGGCACTTGGCCACTTGGAAACAAGCTGACCACCAAAGGCTTTCACTAAGCAGCCTGTGTGTTGGGATTCTGGGTCAGTACTCATGTGGCATTATCTGGGGCACTGCCTGGAGTGTTCTTATTTATAGCAGTCCACTGACCCAGGAATTTGGACAAATTTCCTTGTAAATGTAGCATGGGTAACAGTAAGCTATCTGTATCATCATGGATGAGTTCAATATATTTCATGGAAATGCAGGCACAAATCACCCCTGGATCAGACATACTTATAACTGAGGATTCACACCTTCCCCACACAGTATTTTGTGTCTAATTGATCTATATCCTGTTGTCTTCTTTTTTGAAGGACACAAGGCAGCTTCCATCATTCTCTTCCTCCAGCACTCAGTCTTATGCTCACCACAACAGCCCTGTGAGGTAGGTTGGGCTGAGAGTCTGTGACTGGCCCAAAGTCACCCGGTTGGCTCCATGGCCGAGCGGGGACCCGAATCCAGACTGCTCGCATCCCTGACCCATGCTCTTAACCACTACACCACAGTGGCTCTCTATTGGCTGCAATTTTCAAGAGTAAAATGGAAGATCTGCAGTTTTCAAGAGCAAAATGCAGAATTTCTCCTTCGAATAATTCCATCTCTGTATATCCTCTCACTTCCTACTGTGGCACAGTAGGACATGTGTTTACAAGGATAAACACAAAGGTGAGCTGCTATTATTATTCGGTCTCCGTGGCCTAAAAGCATAAGAACTTGAGAAGAACCATACTGGATCAGACTGCGGATCAAGTGTCCATCTAGTGCTGCATCCTGTTTGCAGAGGAGCCAAGCAGCGAACCCCTGGAAATTGACAAGCTAGACAGAAATGCAACAGTGCTGTCCTGCCCATGTTCCCCAGCAACTGGTATACATAGACATACTGCCCTTGATAATGAAGCGAGTGTATAGCACTCAGGACCAGTAGCCACTAATAGACTTCTCTCCCATGACTTTGTCCAATTCCCTTTTGAAGCATCCCCAAGTGAATTCCACAGCTTAAGTATGTGCAATATGAGAAAGGACTTCCTGTTAACTGCCCAGAAACTCTCACCAATCAGCTTCATAGAATGAGAAAAATGACTTGCTTATCCAGTTTCTCCACACCATACATAATTTGGTATACCTCACTCTATATAAGATGCATCATAGGAGAAGAAGAAAAAGATTGGAATTAGCAATGGAAATCATAGATCTTTGTAGCAAACTTAGTTCTCTTGCTGTAGCTTCTTTTGTAGTGAAGGTGTACTGATGACCAACAAAACACTGGAGCTGAGTGGATGGGAGTGGCGTAGGCAAACAGCCCAGTGAGGACAGCACATACTCTGAGCCACATGGTCTGACAGGCTGAGCAGATCAGGAGCAAGAAGAAAAGGTATGGAATATGCTGGGGGGGGGGGGGGGTTAACTAACTGGCGAAACTGTGCACTACAATATTTTGTGCATTTATATTAACTATCTGTGACCTGCAAAAATTCAGAAAGGTGGCACAGAAACAAATGGCCTGGTTCACAGATCATGTTAAGCCACTACGTGCTTTGCTGAAACCAGCCTTATTGCTGTGTCTGAAGCCATGTCTGCAAACAAACAATTGTTTGTTAGCCAGTTACAAATTACAGGCAGAAGCTATAGTTTGTGGATTTGTTGATGGTTTACAAAGTCTGACAAATTTAAATATTGGCTTGTCGTGATATCTGGATCCAGAGCCATGGTTGTTCCCTAGCTGTTGTCTACCCTGCAGTTTATTAGTTTACAGGGCAGTTCAATGGCTAAACCAACAAACCATGGTTAATATACACCATGACATATCATGATGCACAAACACAGCCAAATCCATCTCCCACTCAAACAAGGCATGGGGGGGTCTTTAGGTCACACACAGGTACATCATTTTGCAAGCCAGCACTCTGAAGTGCTGAAATCCACAGGGGAACCTAGGAGATGGGCCGGACACAGCTCAGTGGTGCCGCTGGCACACTAGCAGGTTCAGCATGGAGTGAACATCCAGGACAGCACCACCTTCCTTGGGGCTACACCCAGTGCCTGCCAGAGTGAAGCGTCTATCACCTTCCTGTTATCGCTAATGACTTCACAAGTACCAATAAAGACTTCCCACTTACTCAGGCAGAGCCCATGTGTTTCAAATGAAGTTTTATGCAGTGTACATGTGCTTTAATGTTTTGCTTAAAGGGAATTTTAATTAAGCCTAGCCGAGGACTTTCAGCTTGCATTTTGCACTGATTTCCTGAATCTGATGAAGGCTGAGAAAGCAGGAAAAATAAGTGAACAACTGATCCCAGAATTGAGGGGGTGAAATAAGAGCAACAAGTAATTAAGTGATGAGTCAGTGGCCTAGAGCAAGCACGTCATGTTGGCTACAGAAGGGGGTAGCCAAAGGCTAACTATAGCCCAGCAATGCAATCAGTGTGTGAAGAGTGCTCATAAATCAAACGGAGGTTATAACTGCCCTAGTGTTAAAATAAAACAGAGCGGCTGATTGCTGCTCAGCAACCACCGAATAAATCTGGTACAACCACATTTCAATGCACATCGGGGAGAGTATTAATTTGCTATCTTCACTATATTTCCTCTGTAACAAGGTTTTATCATCTTTCCTTCATTTGCACCGAGAAAGGTAATCTTTTATAAAAAGCACAGCACTGCAAACATTTCTGCTGACTCTGATCCTGAAGGTTGATCTTCTGAATATTAATACATCAGGATGGCACACACGCTTCACATTTGTCAATTAATTTCTATTTTGGATGAGACTGTGCTTTTAAATTCTAAAACCCCTTGATGTGGTGAGTCAAGGGCACTTCGTGCATAATTAAAAATAAAAGATAGCAAGCATGTAATCAAACACCAGAATAATTAATGCATTCATGGACATTAAAAAAAACAGTGGTGTTTATTTGGCTCTGAATAGAGAAAAAACAGGTATTCCATGCCACAAAAAAATTAATTTCTAACAACCGAACTGGGGCCATTTTAACTTGTGATATTTTTTTGGTTTCAAATGCCTTTATCTGCTTTATGTACTCTGCTTCCTGTAAAACAACTACACTGGGTCAGTTTGTATAGTTGCAAACTCATTCAGTCTGAAATGAAAGCAGGTTGGGTAACTAGATGCAAACAAGGCCATTTACGCAAACAGAAAAACAAATCTATATCCCAGCAAATAAAACTGTTGTTTAAAAGTATGGCCACCGAAATCAAAGATACTTTTTAAAAAATGTGTTTAAAGCAACATCTAATGGTGCAATGCCTTACTACTGTGAAATAAATCCAAGTGAGATGAATGGTACTTACCATTAGGTAAGTCTGCATAGGGCTGCAGGCCTACAGATCAAACCTCTCATTCTGATGTATAACATTTTATTCAGAACAAATCAGCAAATCTAATTATGAATCACTGATAATTTTGGTACCTCACATATTTCCACTCTTACCTTTTTAATAAATATGTGCATGGGCTAAGGAGGATTTAAGTTGCTGGCACATCCATCTGTATTCTGTATCTTCAAGCCAATTGTACAAGTTTACATTACATGAAGTTCCTAATTAATCCAGCTGTTGTTAATTTATACATTATTTCTACACAAGGATAATTCTTGTATCTGCAAGCAGATGGTATCTAAAGTACCTCTAATCTTGTGTTCTGGTCTGAGCAGAAGCTCATGGGGCCTCAGTGCAACTAGGCAGGCCACCTGACCAGGTCTAAGATGACTCAAGCCTTTTATACTTGAGTTCAGAGAGCTCCATCCTAGACTCTTCCTCAAAAAACTGCAGCCCTAAAGCAGGGGTGGACAGCACATGGGTCAAATGTGCCCTACCCCACCTCTCTGTTGTGGCGATGAATTTGATGGTCATTTTTGAATATTAACAAATTGTGCTACAGGGCTATGTAGAAGCTATGCAATGTAAAGCAGGCAAATTTAGCTTGCAAACAAGTGAAATTTAACTCAAGCACTACAGTGCCTTGCAGAATAATTCATTCCCTTTGACTTTTCCTCATCTTGTGTTACAACCTGGAACTACAAAAGGGATTTAATTGGCATTTTTTCTTGTCTGTTGCATAAATATCCACTCTGAGTCAATACTTCATAGAAGCATCTTTGGCTGCAATTACAGCTGCAAGCCTTCTTGGGTAAGGCTTTGTGCATTTGGATTTTGCAATGTCTGCTCATTCTTCTTGGCAAAACTGCTACACCTCCATCAGGTTGTTTGGAGGCCACTGGTAAACAGCAATTCTCAAGGCTTGTCACATTTTCACAATCAGATTGAGGTCTAGGCTTTGAGCAAGCCATTCTAAGGCATTCAGTTTCTTGTTTTTAAACCAGCACAGCATTACTTTGGCTGTGTGTTTTAAAGATCATTGTTCCACTGGAAGGTGAACTTCTGCTGCAGTTCCAGTCCCCTTGGGGAGTGAAAAGGGGTTTCCTCTAGATTCGGCCCCCTGTCTTGTCCTCAATCCGAACACTTTCCCAATTCCTGCAAAGGAAGAACATCCTCACAACAAGATGGTGTCACCACCATCCTTCCTGTGAGGATGGGGTTCCTAGGGCAATGAGTGCTGTTGGCTTTGTACCACACATAGGGTAGGTTTGCATGACACAATAAGCCATGGTTCAGTCTTATTGGTGTGAACCTGTTGTGCCATCTGGACCCAGTTCGGGAGTTCCTGTGTGGTAGGATTAAATTCCTGAAACCACAGAGAGAAATCACAGATCTTTTCCAAAGTTTCCATGCTTCACCATAGCTTCTATAAGTTGTCCAGACCCCAGACTACCATTTTACCATTGTTGGCATGGAAACACATGGATTCTCCTGGCAAGAGTGGCCATGGAACTCACTGTTTCTAACCTCTGATCTGGACTTCAACAGACGAGTCATTGTTTGCTTTATTCCCATTGGCTATGTAATATGTTCATCTCCCTGTTTACCTTGGGAGGGAGAAAGGGGGAATTGTGACAAAGCTGTTTATTTTTATTTAATAAATAATCTCTGTGGGGGCTGGAGTGGCTGGGAAGTCCAGTGGACATGGAGGTACAGTCTGGAGGGTGAAAGAGAAACATACCTCAGGACTGCAGGGGACCAGTCAGGAATGAGCTGCCGTGATCTATAAGCTAGAACAGGGAAAAGACTAGGATTTTGTTTAGGGGGGCTGCTGGGATGCATGGTGAGACTGGAAGGACAGAGCAGGGGGCACTGAAACTGTGATGCCTAGGTAGCCACACGATCATCTGACAAGTAAGCTCAGGTACAAATTCATGCACTGTGGAAACGGAGAAGAGTTGTTTGCAGCCATTGTGTTTTGCAGCAAGGACAAAAGTTAACCTTAGTCTCATTAGACCAGAGAACCTTCTCCCACGTGTTTACTGTGTGTGCCACATACCCTTTGGCAAATGTCAAATGGACTCTGATATCAGTTTGTTTCAGGAATGGGTCTCTTTTCATTGGTGTTCCATAAAGGCCAACTTTGTAGAGCATTTGGGAATGGTATCCTATGGACCATTTCTCCCATCACAGTTACATCTTCAGAGTCACCATTAGCCTCTTTGGTTGTTTCTCTGACCAATGCCTTAAGGGAGTCAGTGCATTTTGGTGGACAGCCTTCTCTAGGCAGAGTTGCAGATGAGCTATATAATTTACACTGTATAATAACAGATTTAATGGTTCTCTGCAGAATGTTCATGGTTTGAGTTATTTTTTAATAACCAATTCCCGATTGGAGCTTTGCACAACTGTATACTGGAGTTGTTGTTATAGTTCCTTGGTCTTCAAGATGCTGTTTGTTTAGATATGCCCTCCAACAGATTCTGGGGCCTTCTTGAAATAGCTGTATTTAATTTGGGATTCTGTGGTAGTGGAAGGACTCCATTCAACTACTGGGAGTATGTGGCTCCTACAGGCAGTGGGTTGCACCAGAGCTTATTTAGGCATGTCACAGCAAAACTGATAAATACTTATGCACCCAAGAAGTGCTGCTTTGTTTCTGTTTACTTAACTTTTGTACCAAAATAAATATTTTGCACATTCACAGTGTTGAATAGCCTGCATATATCAAGTGATAACAATGCCAATTAAATCCATGTCAGTTTCAGGTTCTAACACAACAAAATGTGGAGAAGTCAAAGCAGGTGGATATTTCTGCAAGGTGCTGCAAAATGTCATGGAGCAGTGCTTACAGAACACTATACTCCCCCTGCCCCCTGGAACTACCATGGACTGTGCAACGGCCCACAGAGCGGCACCAGGGAGCAGCCCAGAGCGCCCACAGGGCTCTGCGTTGAAGGCTAGCGCTCCTCCATCTCTTCAGGAGCTCATGCTGGGTGTAATGCCAATGTTGCCACACTGGCTGCATGGAACATGGCGCTCTTGGAGAACTGTTTGCTAGTCCAATGTTGGAGTTAGGTTTGGAGTCCACCAGTGTTGACCCAGGTTTTGCAGTGGTGCCTGGCCCAGAACCTTCACTTTTTCTTCAGCTTCTGAGCCAGTGTTGAGGTCACTGCTGGACACCAATAGCATTTCAAGCCCAACCCTCAGCTACCCCAGGGTGCCTACAAACCCTAAATTGCATTTAGAATAGGATTTAAAATTCCCTTCTCAGATTTACTGAAATTATACCTCAAAATCACTTCCTACAGCAGCCAATCCTCTGGGTTGCTATCAGGAAACCAAAACAAAGTATTTGCAAGGAGTACTCCTAGTTTATAAAGAGAATGCCACAGAAAACTCAATTTGGGATATTCATATGCAGCCATCTCAAAGACTACCACTGTTTTTAGTACACTTTGTCACAACAGTCTTGTGAGACAGGTTAGGCTGAGACAGAGAGGCTGTGCAAAGACACAGTATCTGACCTTGGACAAGCCGGAATCTCAGTGTGGGTGCCTCTAATCCTACCCACTGTGCCACTCCACTGGCTCCTATAAATGACATATAGCAGAAAGTGCATCATATGGATCGTGATGCTTCCATTGTACAACACTGGAACAAATAAAGTGGGAAGAGACTGAATGTGTATTTCTAAGAAAGGAAAAAGAATGAAGCAGCTAGACCAAGTGGTGCATACAGAAAATCTGTTCTTTGAACTCTTGAGCCATTAACAGAGTAAACATTTGAAATTTGCTCACCGCTTTTTGCTAAACCACATCACTTGGCCTGCCTCCTTCATTTTTGCATTTGTGCCATCTTGTCCAAGAACTTCACAAGTAATAAAAATCCATTTCCTGTGTACCTCCTGTGGGATGAATGATTTGTGTGTAACATATGACACAAGCAAGCCAAAACAATTGTTGTTTCTCAGTTGCATATGAGGTCCTACACAATGTTTTTTAAATAATATTTGCATTTTTTTCTATGCACTGGAATTTACATCATACAACAACTAAAATAGTACTGTGAGCTAGAACATGTGAACATGAGCATGTGAACTAGAACATTTTAAATTTAAGTATTTCACAGCCTTCTCATTGAACATGGTAATGGTTTTCTTTATTAGGATTAGGATGAGAACAGAAAGCTTTTATTCACCAGGATATATTGATGCTCCTTTAAACTAGACTTCATTTAAATTAGAAGCTTTATGAGTAGCTTAACAACAGCTCCCATTCAACTTCTGCCCTCTCGTGGCAGCTTTGCAAATATGGAGGAGAAAATATTTGCAATTTTTCCAATGCTAAGAGATGCAGTTTTAAATATTATTGATGGGAGGGATAAACAGATTATACCAATGGAAACAAAATATCTTATTTTGGAGCAAATATTGGCCATACTTCACATCATGCTGTCAGAAAATTTGTCTATAGTTTATTTTTTATTGCTTTACATCTTCAATTCCTTTCCGACCTCTTCAGAAACAGCTTTAAAGAAAAGCCACTGAATAAAATAGCATGTTAGCTTATATTGTTTCAGAAAAAAACATCCGTACTAATTCTGTTAGAGGAAGAAAAACTTGAGAGACACTCTGCTAAGCTGGCAATTCTGTGGAAAGATGCAACCTCCACCGTTTAAAAATAGCGTATTTCTATCCTCACATGCTTGTTCTTTGCTATTCCTTAAAGAGGTCTGATGAGAAGACAAATCTATCAGAGAACAATTTATGACCAGGTTTATACCAATGGAAGTGCCTCTAAATATGTCAAAAATTGTTTTGCTACACCAGTGAATAAAGGGAGGATCTTCTGATCCTCTTCAGCAATCAGAGGAAGGGAAGGTGTTGTTTTTCACATGGAAACTTCCCATTTCCTAAAAATCAAACACCACTCAGACCAAGATGCTAATCTTGTTTCAAGGGACCAAAACTGAACATTGCTTTGCATAGGCTACATGGAGAAAAACTGAGAAGTGCACCACGGTCAGGAACATGATCCATTGTTGCGATCCTGTGTCTTCCCCTTCTAAAATATGTTTAGTTTGAATACGTGCCTTCCTCAATGCATCACAAACTCCTTTCTAAATGAGGTTTCTCCTGTCTTTCCCGCATTCCATCCCACATATATAGTATTTCACCACTTATTTATTGGAGAGAATAGACATTATTTTTTCTGTCATAATTACAAAGGAGAAAGGAGAACTCCTCACCTAATGTACTGAATGTTCTCTACCTTGTATTGTGATACATTTTTCAAAATATGGCTCGTCTGAGATTCTGTTAACAAAGAACTTGTGCAGAATTCAGCAAACTTTGTATTACAACTATTTGCCACTTTGGTCTATTATGCAGGAAAGAATGCAAATACCAAACCTTAATACCAACTAGATGCTTTCCTGAGAAATATATAACTTAACTGCTGCCTGCTTCTACTTGGTTTCACTACAGAATGTTCCTTTTTTTTGCAATGAAGCTCAGCAGCTCTCTTCAGTTATGGTCTTTAGGAAATAAGCAGAACCCATTATTTTCCACTGTGCATACAATTTTTGTTGTTGTTATGGGCTGTCAAGTTGCCTCCAACTTATGGTGACATTACAGCAAGGCTGTGAATGCATACCCTCCAAAATGTCCTGTCCTTCACAGCTCTGTAAACTCAAGGCTGTGGCTACCTTTATAGAATCAATCCCTCTAGTATCCATTCTTCATCTTCTCTTTCTCCTTCTCCTGAGTTAATAACAAACTGGTGCTTTTAAAAAAGGAAATTAAGAATGCATACATTTACTAAAATATAATAAATAAAATACCTAAAATGTGCATAACATAGGTAATAATTTTAATGTAAGCAGAAAGAAAGCTATCTGTCTGATATGTATCTGAGTCAGAACAAGCTTCAGGGCAGAAATCAGAGAACCCTGAGAAACACAATTTTGCTTGGAAAGGGTCCTCCATAAAGGTGTCATGTTTTAAGAATCTGCATGTAACTCAAATCAGTAAACATGTGGTCCCCATTGCACGTTTGCAACTGGGAAGAAGGTTGAAGGTGAACTTAACTCTTTCCATTTCAGGTTTTCAGTCCTAGCTGGGTGGGAGAGGCAGGACTGTTTAAAACTGCCAAAGAGGAAAATGGCTGTAGGACAAACCTTCCTCTCCCCCACCACCCGACAGCTTCAGATCTACCAATACAAGTTTCCCTTTGCCCCTTCAGTAGCATGACAATGGAAACACAGGGTTGTGCATCCCATGCTTCCTGATCTATGGCTAAGAAACTACTTTCTTTAAAAACAAAAGAATCTTCCTGACCAGGCAACCTCAGTGGCCATTGAAAAAGAACTGACGGAAGCCACTCATGGCAAATGAGGGGAAGAGGGATTCCTTCCGAAATTTCTCAGCTATGGAAGTTTCCCAAACTGAGGCTCCATGCAGGTATGAAGCGCATACGTATGATGCCCAGAGACCATGAATAGGAACATGGGTTTGTAAATTCCATGCTTCTCCAGTCTACAGAGTTTCAAGATGGTGACTTTCTACAAACATAGGGAACAACTTCTCAATTGATGATGGGGTACATGTGTGGATATTATTAATGCAAATAATAGTAGTAGTTATACTTTCTCAGAAAGCTACTGTTATCTCTACTGTTTACAATACATCAAAGAAAAATTGGCACTCAATAGTTCTGTAGCAGGATCAGCCAGGACTGTATTTCCAGTTGAGTTAACCTGTATTTCTAAGGTTATCAAGGAAGGGTTATTATAGGCCCTGCTTTAAAAGGGGAAATGATAGCAACAACTGTACCACTATCAGTTCTCCCACAGGTTCTCTCTCCAATATTTAGTATTCTTGCTTTAAAATATTTTGTACAAACTGCATGGGTACAGTTTCAAAATGCAACTTTTGTTTCCCCCATACATTCATACTTGTTTATCATATCAGCAGAGGCTCTCAGTCCCTGAACAGGTAACTGGGTGCTTTATCTGATGCTGTTCAGTTTGATAAAGTAGGGAAAGTTGTCTTGAAGCATATGTCATTTATGACAAAACCATACTTCCAAGTCAATACTAATACAAATGCTCTTTTATTTGAATACCTTCCTCTAATGTCTTCTATTGCTGAAAAAAATCAATATTCAACCAGAGATATCAGAAGGGTCAGTGAAAAGATTGAATGGGATCTACTTAATTGGTCTTTGCCCCTGTTAGCACAGAGTTCAACTGAAGTCAAACACACAATTCCCAGCTCAGCAGAATATCAGACCTTTTATTGTTCTGCCAAGTCACAGAGCAACAGCCAGTGCCCTCAAGCACTTTCAATTATTTTTATAAATTGGTCTCAGTACCTACTCTCCTTAGTTTGCAATACGGAAGAACATAACTCATTGACAGAGCACTGCAGAAAGTTCAGTCCCTGTCTGCAGGTTCTCTGGTACAGAGAAGAGAAGAGAAGAGAAGAGAAGAGAAGAGAAGAGAAGAGAAGAGAAGAGAAGAGTTCAGAGACACTAGAGCAGGGGTGAGTTCCTTGTGGCCCTCTAAATGTTTTGGCCTATAGCTCTAGGCAGCATAGCCAATGGGGAGGGTTAGACAGGAGTTAAACTCTGAAACATCTGAGGGGCCACAAATTGGCCATCCTGGCCCCAAAACAGAAGAGGAGCTATCTTTTCTGTTGCAGACCTTGGTGCAGGTGTGTAATCCGTCAGGGACAGGGTCCTCTCAGCAGGCAGGGCAGGGCAGGGCAAAGAGTGAGTGGACCCATTCCTTCTCTCTCTCCTGCTTGTTTTCCTTCCTTGCAAGTGACTGCCAGGGAAGGAACAGATCATTCTTGCCAGAGGCCTGAATGAATCCCAGACAAAGGGATTTTGAATTTAGGCTGAAGGCTACATGAAACTAAACTGACCCCACAGGCCTGGCCACCCCTACCCCAGAGAACAGCTGCTGGCTAGAGTAGCTAATATTGGGCTAATCCCACTTAAGGCAGCTTCCTATATTCAAATATTTGTGGTCCATGGTTTTGTACCCAAAACTCGCCTTTCTACCTGATTGGCCAGTTTCATCCATAGTTTCTAGAACATTTCTCACTGCACCACTGTTTTATATTTTATATTTATAAGCTCAAGACAGATGATGGCTTATCGACACTATCATCTGTTTGTGCACACAACAGTTACACATTTGTTTCCTATATGCTGTATAAGATCTAGACAGTATCATACAAAATTTATTGCACTTTTGAATGTTTGGAAAATAGTATCCATAACGGAAACTGTCTAGACATTGAGTTGCCCAGCAGGGACACTGACCGTTTGCTGGTGCCTCGGACAGTGGCTCAACAGATGGCAGGGGAGTAAGTACAGTATCTCTGATGGAACCAGCTCCATGGAAGGAATTACTTTACCCAAAACATTAGCTCTGTCATGAGTTTGAGGGGGTAGAGCAGCTGTCCCAAAACAAAAAGGTTAACAGCTCTATGGGAGAAACAGCTGAAAGCACCCGGGTCACAGGGTGGACCTCCTCCTGGCTGTGTATCAGCAATGTGTTCAAAGTTCCTAGGAAAGCTGCAGAGGAGGGGTGTTTTGTACTTCCTTTGTACAAAAGTGTTTCCTTTTGTGTCAACTAATTTTCCCTTCACCAGAATTCCTTCTTATGAACTCTAAATGTGCCAAAGGTGGGGATACAACGATACAGTCCCATGCCATGCAGCCTATTGATTTGAGCCAGCCACGTAGGGTTTGTTTACTGGTGGGGAGCCGCTGTGATTGGCTGCTGTGCTGCACCATATCCTAGCAGCTGTCATGGCCATGGGAAGGGCAGTAGTGAAGCAGGGCTGATTATTTCCCTCCCCTCATTTGAAGTCAGTGTGGGACTGGTGGAAAGTCACGCCATCAACAAGAGACTGCTCTTGGACTGGAGAAAACAGGTGTTTTCCTTCTCTGAGCCTTACCATCTCACCTAGGACACTTCTCCATTTTAGCCATTTCATACAGCGAGGTGCCTCCACTATATGTTTTGTGCCAGCAGTGTATCTAATGCTCCACAAACACAGCAGTGTTTCCATTGCATCCTTTGGCCCTCTCCACTGGCATAATCAGAGAATAGCCATGCTAGCTGGGGCAATGGGAACTATAGTCCAAAACTGCAGGAAGCTACTAAGTTGGGGAAGGCTGCTCTAGATTCATGGATTGCATAATGATTTTTAAAAAGTGCTACATCATGAAATAACAAGAATGTTCTTCTATTGATTTCTAGATCAAAAGCAATACTTCGGGATGGACAGAACTATTTCACCTGCAAGCCTAATTGTGCACAATTGCTCACCTTTTCCCATCACACTTGTTGCCGTTGTCATACAGATCTGCTGCTGCTTCTGACCCAGGGTCAGACTAGATGGCCCGGGAGGCCCCTTCTGACTCACTCTGTTTCTTTGTTTCTATGTCTGTGCCCTTTCACCTCTTATCAAGTCTTCTTCCATGGAATAATCACAATGGTTATCCCAGCCAGGTGGGAATCAGGTAATGATGGGATGACATCATGAAGTAAGCAGGCCATCAGGCTGAGTTAATGGTGTTATTATCCCTAAGGTCAGATTAACCACCTCTTTTCTGCAGAGACTTGCCTGTTTTCCCTATGTAGAACGCATGCGGACATTACTGGCAGAATATGCCACAGAACGAGAATAAACTCACACAGAGAGGGCTTCAGAAATGACAATATTCAGAAAACACTTCTGCCTCCCAGCCAGGGCACTCCATCACTGTTCTTAAAAGTGCCCACTGCAGAACAAAGAACCATCACAGGGAGATTACAGCCAGCGACTGCTGCCTTGGAATTCAACAACAGGTTTATTTCTATCTCTGGAGGCTCTAATAGACATAATGGTTTTTAATACCTTGTAGAATGGTTGCTTCTGGTAGTTCGTGGCATCTGGTCTGCATGTCATTCTAAACCACAATGGATTCTTATAGTGGGCAGCTGCAGAATGGCTAAGCATGACGTTTAAACTCAGAGGAGTTTTTCTGATGTGAATTATATTTCGCAAACAAGCATCCTCAGAAGTCATGGATTGCAGCAGGATTTTTGGGCTGGCTTGTCCTGAGGATGATGTGTTGCACAGCAGAGCAGTTTTATTGTGCGTGGTCAGAATGGCTAGATAGCAGCCCACGAGAGAATCAAAAGCTCCTGTTGTGCCTCATTATTTCACTAGAGTCACTACTATTTCCCCTCATCCCAGCTCAGTGCCCTCTGCCTCAGGATGTGGGGATGTTTTACTAGAAATCTCATTTTGTGTAGTCTTCCCCTCAGTTTTATTGCTTTGCTTTGAAATGTGCATATTTTTGGCAATTCATTTCACTTGTCTGTCCTGAAATTTACATAGCTTTCCCCACCAGCTTTACCTTGAAATTGTGTATGATTACAGTGAAGCAGGTTATCTTTACCAACTTATTTCCCATTCTGCCTTGGAATTTGCATATCTTTACCCAGTCAGTGCTTCTTCTTCCTTGAAATTGCTTATGCTTACGAATGTGCTCATTGCTCTGTAACCCTCATGCACATACGACAACTAGCAGTGGAGAACAGTGGAGGGAAGTGATAAACACAAAGGGGAAAGGGAGCAGGAAGCAGCCAGCAGTTGCAGGAGAGAAGAGGCTTTAAGGCTGATGTTGGTGTCATCAGTTTACTAGAATACAAATCAGCTTTTTTTAAAAAAACTGTTTACTAGTAAGGGAAGGACCCAAAATAGAGGATGAAACTGAGGACATTGACAAGAGAGGGATATCAGTATGCTTGGCTAAATATAGGTCTTCTCAGCTTCTCCCTATAAAAGGGTTCTGAGCATATCAAGGGCTCAGAAAATTCATTCCATTCGGCAATCTGATCTGCACGTGGGAGTTTTGCTTAGGGAGTCCCAAGAGAAGGATGAATCCACAAGGACACTGACGAGAAGGGGCTATGGCTGTGCTGAACTCAACAGCAGACAGGCAGTCTTATGGTCCTGCATACTTGTGCAAAATTCCACACACACACAATCACACGCAGACATGATTCTGTGTTCATAAGGGCCCAGACTTCCTTTGGCAATTTGATGTGGGGGAAGGAATTTCCTTCATGAGCTGACAACCGCATGTGAACCAATTGCAGAAACATAGAGCATAGCCATGGGAAATGAGGAAACAAGAATGCCTGCTACGAAGACCTCTGGGGTACATGCCGGCACTGGCCAGAGGACTGGGAAGGGCCAAGAGAGAAAAAGCTGGGCACTGCCTGTAGGAAGCTGCAACAAGCCACACACCCACCATGCTTCATTGTCAGGCAGGCTTAGCAGGACATTGAAATTCACCCCATATGTGTTGATTGGCTTATCTAAGCCAGAGTGTTTGTGAAATCAGAAGCAACTGTACTGTGAATGGCTACTGTTAACAAAGTGATTGTTACTGGTACCTTCTGCATTTAGAAACATAGAAACAGAGCGAGTCAGAAGGGGTCCCCCCCCCCCGCCATCTAGTCTGACCTCCGGCACCAGCCGGCTCTGCTCACAACATGCCCACCATGTGCACGTCCAGCCTATCCTTGAACACCCTCACCAATGGGACTTCAACAACCTCTCGTGGAAGCCCATTCCACACCCTCGGGGTCCTAACTGTCAGGAAGTGCTTCCTGGCATCCAAACGAAACCTTGGCTTCCTGAGCTTTGCTCCGTTGGAGCACGTCCTGCCTTCCTCTGCAGGGGAGAACAGGTCTCTACCCATCTCCATGCGACATCCCCTCACATACCTGTATGTTGCCAACATATCCCCTCTCAGTCTCCTCTTTTCCAGGCTGAACAGACCCAGTTCCCTCAGTCTCGCCTCATACTCCATCCCCTGCAAACCGGCCACCAACCTTGCGGCCCTACGCTGCACTGACTAACCTGGCTGTATCCTTTCTGTAATGAGGAGCCCAAAACTGAGCACAGTACTCCAGTTGCAGGCGCACCAGAGTTGTATAGAGTGGTAGTAATACCTCTCTTGATCTAGAAGCCACACTTCTGGCTATGCAACCAAGGGTGGCGTTCACCCTCTTGACCACCACATCACACTGCTGACTCATGTTTGGCCTGCAGTCAACCAGTACCCCGAGGTCCTTTTTGCAAGTGCTGCTCTCCAGCCACTTGTCCCCTAACCTGTACTTATGACACCTATTCCTATGCCCCAAGTGCAAGACCATGCACTTATCCACATTGAACGCCATCCTGTTGTCTCCTTCCCATTTCCATAGTCTGTCCAGATCCTTTTGGATCTGGAGTACCTGCTCCTCAGTTGTGGCCAATACTCCAGTTTTAGTGTCATCTGTGAATTTGATCAGCAGACCATTCACCCCTTCTTCCATGTCATTGATGAAAAGATTAAACAGGATCGGCCCCAGAACAGAGCCCTGGGGGACCCCGCTTGTCACTGGCTACCATCCCGACGATTCCCCACTAATGATAACCCTCGGCTTTCGGTCAGTCAACCATGCCCTAATCCACCGGACAGTGCTTTGGTGTATCCCAAAACTCCTGTTTCTCCACCAGGATATCATGGGGCACTTTGTCAAAGGCCTTGCTGAAATCCAGGTATACCACATCCATCTAGCCATCTCGAAACCTTGTCATAGAATTTCCACAAGGTTTGTCTGGCAGGACCTGTTTTTGCAGAAGCCGTGTTGTGTGGCTGTCAGCCTCCCTTCCCTATCTAGCATCACTAGATCTCTCTCTATTATGAGCCTTTCCATTGTTTTTCCTACAATGGACATAAGGCTAACATGTAATTCCCCATGTCCCTTCTACTACCCTTTTTGAAAATTGGGACCACTGATGCCCCCCTCCAGTCCTCTGGAACTTCACCCGTTCTCCATGAGGCCTCAAAAATGAAGGCCAGCGGGCATGAGAGAACCCCTGCCAACTCTCTAAGTACTCTAGGATGTAACCTGTCAGGGCCTGGCACCTTTGTAATGTCCAATGCCCTGAGGAGCCCCTTGACTTCAAGGGGGGTGACTCTAATCTGTGTCCCTAAGTCCCCAGTCTCATCTAATCTCCTATGCGGATATCCCCCATCCTGCTTTGGGGAGAACAGAGGCAAAACAGTCATTTAGCATCTGTGCCTGCTCCCTCATATCAGTCACTGGATCTCCTTCCTCCTTATTTAGTGGTCTCACCACTTGTCTCCCCTTCCTCTTCCTATTTACATGCTGAAAAAAGCCCTTTTTGTTGCTCTTGATATTCTTGGCAAGTATCAGCTCGTAATCAGCCTTAGCCTTGCGAAGAATCCTTCTGCAACAGGCCTCCTCCTCCCCCCAGTATACCGTTTTGTCTATTTGCTCCAGTACCCATTTCCTACGGAGGTTCCTCTTTTGTCTAATCCCTCTAACCACCTCCTTTCGCATCCATGGTGGTGCTCTCCTTCGCCTCCCCACCTTACTGACTAGAGGTATTGTCAAGGCTTGTGCCTCCAAGACCTCCCTTTTGAGTGCCATCCACCCCTCCTCAACTCACTTACCTTCCAGTATCCTATCCCAAGAGACTTTCCCCAGTCTGGACTTCAGTTGGTCAAAGTTGGCTCTCTTGAAGTCCCAGCTTCTAGTGTTCAACCTACTGCATGTCCCCAATCCCCTGATCTCAAAGCAAAGGATGGAGTGATCAATCGCATCCAGAGCTCCCCTAATCTGCACTTCATCTATCAGCTCCTCCCTATTGGTCAAGACCAAGTCAAGGATGTTTCCCCCCCTCGTCACCCCTCAGACCCTCTGTGTGAAAAACCCTCCCTCTATAGCTTCTAGGAAGAGATGTGACCTGGCTGTCACCGCCGAGTGTGTCTCCCAACTAATATTCGGGAGATTGAAATCTCCCATAATTACAGTGTCTCTCCCCTGATATATCCTTAGAATCTGGCCTGTCAGGACATCATCCAGGGTCTCAAGTTGACCCGGAGGGTGGTAACATACCCCCACTGTCATGTCTCTTTCCCTGTCAAAACCCCTAAGTTTCACCCAGATTGCCTCTACCGAATCCCCATCTGTGCTGCATTCTCTCTCACTGAATCCTATCCCTTCCCTGACGTATAAAGCCACGCCCCCACCCCTCTTTCCCTTCCTGTCCTTTCTAAAAAGGTGATACCCCTCTATGTTCACATTCCAGACTTGCCTTTCATCCCACCAAGTTTCTGTGATTCCCACCAGGTCTTACCCTCCTTTTCTCAGGAGAGCTTCAAGCTCTTCCTGCTTATTACCCATGCTCCTAGCATTGGTGTACATGCACCCCAACTCCTTTCCACAGCTTCCTTTCCTTGGAGTTCCCAGCCTCCTCCTCCCTCCCATCCTCCCTGATACCTGACCCCTCTGTAGGAGTCCTGTCAGTCCCTGCAGTACCTCTAAAACCCTGTTTAATTTCCTTCCGAACACAGTATTTACCATTTTCCTACCACGAGCATATGTACTGTGTGTGTATGTGTGTGTCTGTCTGTCTGTCTGCCTGCCTGCCTGTATCGCTGAAACTCTTGGTAGCACTGTGCACCTAATGAAATGGGTTATAGTCCATGAAAACTTATGCAAGAACGATTCGGTTAGTCTTTAAGTGCAACAAGACTCTTTGTTGCTTTTGTTACAATAGACTAACATAGTTACCACCCTGGAAATTATAAATGGAACAATATGCAAAAGAAAAGATGAAGCAAGGTGGCAGAGTCTACATTATTAGTGAATGGCAAGTGATCCATTTTCTGCAATAAGCTGCACAATTCGTATGAGAGGTAAGTAAAATCATACTGCAGTATTCATCTCCATAATGTTTATGGAGATTGTTGTCAGTACTAACTATTCACTTATCAGTCTGCTACAGTGACAGAAACACAAAAATAAAAAAGTGTGGCATTAGACCAGGAGTTAGAGAATGAACAGCACAGAGTGAACACCAGAGATCAATGTCATAAAGGAGGACCAGTAGTATCCACCCCCCGGCCCACCCCTGCCTCCAATTAGTGAATGATTGGCATTCCATTTGTACAAAAAGGCCAAATTCTACTCTTCCCCAAAATTTCCAATCCAAATATTCCATTCAGGTCTAAGTGAAATGAGGATTCTGCCAGCTAGTCAGGAGATTAAGTCCCATAATGATACGCAGACATTCTGATGACTGCAGTCTCAACATACACCAGCAGATGGCAGTTTAAACAAGAACTGTGTCGACGTAAGAAAGACTTCCTAATATTTTCCCTTTCACAAATCTTCATTACACCTTTTCCGTTTGTCACGTGTGTTCTTTTTTAATGCAGACAATGAAATATTTCACTATGAACCATATCTATTGCATAAACATTGCTTCAGATATACTTATTGCAGCAATATTTAATTCTGCCCCTGGCAAGCATATTAAAGAAGGGATAATCTTTAATTTTGGGAAAGACCCAGGCTTATGGGAAGCAATGCTGTACGTGTTACTAGCCCTTCTCCATAATTCTGTGCAAGGAGCTCACTGCCACCAGCGAGGTATAAAAGGAAAGATACTCTGCAACTGTTCAGAAGCACTTTTGGGCTACTAAACCTAGTAATAATTTATGGTCTCATGCCTTGAGCCAGGATTTGGCTGACTTTTCATAGCTAAAAAGAGAGTACAGTACTTCATAGTGTCATGCTGAAATAAATCCAGTGTTCTCTTTAACAAGGACAACATTGGCTATTGTTTGCAGTGGCAGGCCTGAAATGTGGAGAGTAAAGGCACAGTCACTCTTGGTGGGTGTCTATCTGTGCAAAGAACACATGTGATGTCTACCAGCAAATCCACACAAGAGCTGCTCATAAACGTGCTTCTATTGCTGCCTTTTAAGAGAATGGATTTGGATCCCCACCGTACAGCGATCATAGTCAGAGTGCCGATTACAGGCTCATATCTAGGACCCTTGCACAGAATGAGCAGTGGGGTTTTTTTTTTTTTAAATTATTTTCTTAAAAGAAAATACAGAAAAGAGAAAAAAGTGAAAGAAATAAGATGCCAAGGGATCCTACACAAATATAACATATAATTTCATAACCTAGAAAATTTTTGAAAGAACAACAATTTCTATCTGTCAATCAGTACTTTCTTGAAGCTTATAAAAAAGATAATTATAGTTCTAAACCAATAAATTTTCCAATCACTTCGAGTCAAATATAAATCATCAACAATATTTTTACGAGCTCCAATTTGTTCTGTACTAGTTAAACTGCAAATAATAAAATTTCCATTTATCATTAAATTCCTGAATGAGCAGTGTTGAACAGAATCAGCTGCTATGTTTAAAGGGGCGAGGAGATGCTGGGGGTAAGCCATCTTCCACTTGAAAAGTAATATACTCAACATACCACTAGTTATGGCACTTTGGACTCTACTTATGGTCCCAGGAGCACCAGCAAGGCTGGTCAAGCTTGCCAACTCTCCTTTTGCCTTTCTAGAATTCAAGCACCCATCCTCTTATCTACCAGCACCCCGTGCTGAGAACAGCATCCTCATGAGTTCTCCCTTACCCACAGGAATTTTTACAAGTTCTTGCAATATAGAAATGCAAACATCAAACAGGGCCTTGCTATACTGTATGCCTGGAATGCACATGTTACCTTAGCCTGTGGATAAGATAATTCAAAGAAAAATGTGTTCCCTTATCCCTTTTCAGACCTTCATGTGGCTATATGACAGACAGGTGCGCAGAGCTGCTGACACATCTGCCCTGCATAGCATAGATGTGTTTGTGAGTATTTAGGAAAACAGATTCATACACGTGCAAGCTTATATATTTGCCTGAAAGGTCCATCCCCCCCCCCCCCCGCCACCCCATACACACACTGGTTACTGTGAAGATCTCAGCTCAGCCTGGAGGGAACAGCAAAGCCTGAGCAGGGGGAAGGATGGCAGATTATTTTATTGCCCCTGCTAATTACAGCATGCTGCATTTGGGCACTACAAGCCCTCCCTCCATTATACCACTGGTGACTTTCCTTTATAGCTGTGCTGGGTACTGCATGATAACCAAGGAAACCCATTGGGGGCTGGTAAATTATGGTGGGTGGTGGGGCAGTGTTCATTTACCTTTCTAAGCACCGTCAGTAACAATTTCTCTTATCACTTTAGCATGTCACAAAGTACATGTTACTTTGGGTAACAGTTTATTTTGTGAGACCTACAGAGGAAAGTGTATGAGGGAAGCCAGCTTTTGGGGACACAGTCAAGCAATTATAAAATAGCTCTAGGTGAAGCTGCAAGCAAACTGAACTGGCATGCACCTGCTTCTCTCTCCATGCATTCAGTAAACCTATTGGAAAAGCTGTACAGGGTACAGAGTTGGAAAAGGTGTAGGAAAGGGCAGCCAAAATGATCAAGGGGTTGGATTGACTCCCTTATGAGGAAAACTTACAATATTTGGGGCTATTTGGCATAGAAAAAAGGCCAATAAGCGGAAACATGTTACTGCTCTCATCTGCCTCATCCAATATAGCCAGTGGTAATGGATGATGCAAGCTGTAATCCAGTGACATCTGAAAAGCTACATCCAAACACCTCTTAATGAAATTTGCCATCAGTAGTAGTCACAGGCTCTGCTTTGGGCCTGTAAGTCTAGTTTTTATTCCTAAACAACAGCCCATTATATACTGGCTGTAAATCATGAAGCCTCAAAATAAAGAACCATGAATAATATGTGACCTATACAAACTATGAGATGCTAGATAAGGTGAAGAAAATGTGAATCCTTTCTGGCCTATTTTGGCTGAAAAGGATCGAGCTGTCCAGGGGCAAGACTGAGAGTAACAGCTCCACTTCTACTTCAGCACCCCTTTCTCTGAGCTTTCTTCTCACATTCTCTTCTTAGGCTTCTCTGCAGATCAGGTAGAACAGGCTGGGATCTGAGCAGATGCCAGTGGCTACTGGGGTTGCTGTTGAACTTGTCTGTGTTTGCTGAACTAAAATGTTTAATGAAGAAGAGACCTGGTACTCACAGTATGACTATATGGATCCTCTGACCACATACTTGCAGCAAAACAGTATCATACAGTATTTATCTACCTAGCTTTTCTGTAGATGACCCCATGAGGGGGTGTTGCATTTCCATCTGTTCTGGTTCAGAAAATTATTACCTGTCTGACTTTGTCAAACAGCCACTCTAACACGTTTTTTGGAATGGCAGAATCACATCAAAAGGACATGCTATAAGAGACAAGCACTGTGGCCAGAATCCCTTGGGCCAAAGTTAAGCAAAAGCAAATAGCTTCTAAGGCATACGCTTTAATGATTTCGCTACACAGAGTTAATTGCACCAGCTGTATCTCAAGATTACAGTGGCATGAGTTATGATTGCCATTCCAGATCTGAACCTAAGGAAAAGAATTGCATCCTGGTCAAGTTAGAAAAAAGTATTCTTATCACTGGTGCAACCCAGCTGCAGTGAATCCAAGAGCCCTACAGCTGAAAAACCATGACTAGGGCACCAGACTTAGGCCCCCATTAAAGGAGGCATGCAGTCATCTTCACATCTTCAGTTTGGCCTTGTGGTTGCTACATATGCAGTGTTAGCATGACATAGCTGTAGCCACCCAACCTGATGTGCTAAGAGCACACATGTGGACATGCTGATCAAGCAAAATAAGTCACTAAGTGGATGGATGATTTCTACATATCTGGAATCATGCTTAAACCAGGCTTCACTCTTTATGTTATACAACTTGCTAGCAGCACCATTACATCAGTCCTATTTGGATGCAGCTCTAGTCAGCTAACACACAGTAAATTACCAAGCCCAGCTGGAATCTACAAGAACTGAGCTTTTGAGAGAAAAAGAAACGCTCAGCAGATGAACAGTTTCTTACCTCAAACCAGCATATATGGTACTGACCCGGGTACGGTACTGAATCTGCCTTGGTCGCCCTGTACGATGACCTGTGCAGGGAGAAGGACAGGGGGAGTACATCCCTGTTGGTTCTCCTGGACCTCTCAGCGGCTTTCGATACCATCGACCATGGTATCCTTCTGGATAGGCTAGTGGGATTGGGGGTCGGAGGCACTGCTTTGCATTGGTTCCGCTCCTATCTCAATGGCCGATTCCAGAAGGTGGTGCTGGGGGACTATGGCTCTGCGCCATGGCAGCTATGCCATGGAGTACCGAAGGGGTCCATTTTGTCCCCTTTGCTGTTTAACATCTACATGAAACCGCTGGGAGAGGTCATCAGGAGGTATGGGCTGCGGAATCATCACTACGCTGATGATACCCAGCTCTACCTCTCATTTTCCACCAATCCAGGTGAGGCAGTGGCTGTGCTGAACTGGTGCCTGGCCGAGGTAATGGGCTGGATGAGGGCCAATAAACTGAAGCTCAATCCAGACAAGACGGAGGTCCTGTTGGTTGGCGGATCGGGCTTCGGTGAGGGTGAACTGAACCTAGTCCTGAATGGGGTTGCACTCCCTCTTAGGGACAAGGTCCGCAGCTTGGAAGTGCTCCTCGACCCAGAGCTTTCATTGGAAGCTCAGGTGACAGCAGTGTCGAAGAGCGCTTTCCTTCAGCTTCGGCTGATCCATCAGCTGCGCCCCTACCTGGAGAACGACTGCCTGGCGACAGTGACACACGCGTTGGTGACTTCCCGCCTTGACTTCTGTAACGCGCTCTACGTAGGGCTACCCTTGAAGATGGTCCAGATACTTCAGTTGGTTCAAAATAGAGCTGCCAGGCTGCTGACAGGGACTGG
>NW_025335941.1:7103051-7277883 GCF_004798865.1 Varanus komodoensis | reverse complement strand
TATTTATTTATTTTATTCTTCGGCCAGGGCGACTTATTTTATATTGTTAACTTGTTTTTATTTTTATTGTATAATATTTTAATTGATATATTTGTGAGCTGCCCCGAGGCTTTGGCGAATGGGGCGGCATAGAAATTTTCTAAATAAATAAATAAATAAATAAAATAAAATATAGTATCTTTGAACCAATTCTTACACAACCAGCCATCAAGTTTCATGTCCCACCAAAAATGCACAGAAACCTCAGGCTGCTTCCTTGTAAAGAACAGTTATATTGCATGCTGCCTTTAGATTATCATGAACGAGCTTTTTTGCCAATGAGCCACAACTAAACCATAATAGTTTTATCTGAACCACAGATTAGGGGTATAATCTTTGGAACAAGCCAGGATATTAAACCATGGTTTGAAGCTGGTTCAATATTTTGGCCTGCTCAGAACCTAGTGACCAGTATGGTACAGTGGTTAAAATGCTGAACTGGAACTCAGCATCTTAGTTTCTCCATGGAGCTCACTGGGTGATCCTGAGCCATTCACAGATTCTTGGTTTAATCTATCTCATGTGGTTGTTTTTGTGAGGATAAAATAGAGAGGAGGCGAATTTTGTAAGTGGTCATGAGTTCCTTGCAAGAGGAAGAAAAGTGGGATATGAAAGCAATGTAATGATAATAACTGGAGGTTTTGTGTTTAATCATGGGTAATGCAAAAGGAAGAGAAATTGAGTTGCCCTTGTGGGAAAAATGCTTCTTTGTGCTTTAGGAAGAGGAGCTCCTTGGAGCAGACTAAAGGCCTAGCTAAGCCAGCAATCTGTCCCCACTGTGGCTAGCCTGATGCCTTTGGGAAGCCCACAAACACGAAATTATGTGGGATCATCAGCCATATCATCAAAAAACAAGCTTCAACAATTCTACTTGCCTGCTTAATTGTGGGAATAAAGCCTGGCTACTCTGGTGAATGAATGAATCAATCTTTAATTGATTTAAATTAAGATCTTTAATTTTATCAACTTTTTGCAGTTATTTATTCAAAAGCAAAAGGTCTGGAGAAAGAGGTTGCCATTCCAGGCACTCTGAAGGGGAAAGTTAGACAATATTGCTGATGGGCATTCATTTCATGTTTAAATTCCACAAGGTGAAGATAAACTGGGCTACAAAGGGACCCAAATGATGTTTTAACAGGAAATAAATATTAACAGAATACTCTGGAAAGCTGTTACTTCATAGTAAGTGCTTAACAAGGCTGTGTTTTCCTCTAGAATGTTGTCTTTTTTGCAATACAGGGCAAGCCAGGAGTGATGATTTTATTCACAACTCTTTTCCAGAATACTGTGGCAACTCCAGTTTAGGGATACAGGGGCTTTCTCACAACCTCCTTCATGGCTCATGATGACTGCAGAACGTCAAAGGCAGCCTTGAGCAACATTTGGTCCCATTTTGATTGGAGGCCATAAACATGCCTTGCTAATGAAATCTGGCTGTCTGGTTTAACTCCGGTATTTGGGGAACAACTATATTCTGTCTGACTACATGCCTACTGTGGTGCTTTAATGCTAAAGCAAGGCTGTGGGAACAAACCTCCTTTTTCTTTATTGCCCTTCAGCCATGTACGCTAAACTTATCACACCAAACCTGTCTTTGCATATTTTCTGCAGTCTGGAGAGTCAAATTGCCTTCACAGAATGAAAGCTATTATTGTTACACTTATATGCCAAACTGAAGATGATCAGCTACTGAAAACAGCAGCACATAAAATAGAAACTCTAAAAGGCTGCCACACAGATGCTTCCTTAAACAGGCACAAAGCCAAGGGAATCAACTCCTTAAAATACTCAGGGGACTGTTGCCTCTTCCCCATTGATTTGCTAAAAGGGATGAAGCAAGTCCCAGACAGTAGATGCTCAGGTCAGGACTGGAATGGAAACCTCGTTCTGTCAGTGCTGGCAGCTTCAGATCTTGGGGGTCCATGGGCAAGAGGCTCTCAATGGACCTCCTTCCAAAGCAAGCCCACCTCCTCCTTGCTGCTGTTATTCATTCACTTAAGCCCTCCCTTTGGGTCCAAATTCACAGGGGAGAGGGCAAAGCATGTGGGGACTGCTGCCCCTTTCTTTGGTCCCCTCATGCACACTTGCTCTGAGGAATGAAGGGAACAGGGAACAACAGCAAGAAGAAGCAGGGTAGCAAGCTAGAGGAGCTGGCGTTGGCTCTTCTGCTGCAGTGTTGGTCTTGGCATGTGCCTAATGATGCCAACAGCTGATGCTGGCCTTGCACAACTTAAAAAAAGCACAATAAAGGGGAGCATGTGCTTTTTACAATGTGAGGAAAAAGGATACTTCATACTTAGCATTTCTGTACTGCTTTTAAGCTTTCGAAACACATCACCCATTTTTTTTTACTTATAAATCTGTTACACCAGACTTCATCACCTTGGTGTTCTGGGCCAGCCCCTCCATCAGATGCAGCTGTTGGGGTTCATGGTCAGAAATGCTAGGACTTGTATTTCAAAACATCTGGAAGACACCAGCTTGGGGAAGGCCATATAATAACACTGCCTAGAGATAGGGATCTATCACAAACAATGTTTTCACAGGAAACTATCACAAATGTTTTCACAACAATTTGGTTTGCTTTGATAGTTCTGGGACCATAAGATTACAGTGTCAGTTTTGTTCATAAGGCAGTAAACCATATAATTATATCAAAATAATCACTGTCAAATGTAATTAAACCTGCTTTCCTGTTTCATTAAAAATGTCAGGGTAAGGACCAGGGAAAAGATTCAGCTTTAGTCTTTAATGGGCGAGCATTTCAGTAGCCTAAGAGCAATGTATTTTTGTTATCACTCAAACAAGCCAGAACACACTCATTTGCAGAAGGCAGAGCAACCAAGATGCCTTGAATATTAATGGCACTTCATTCTCAGCTTGATGCTGTAACCACACAAAATGTCAGCCCCCTCAAGCTAGAAAGACAGCCTGCCTTTTGCACTGCTGCAGCTGCGACAAGAACAGGTGCTTTTAGTTGCTGTTTTATGTGTTCTGTTCCCATTCTCATTTTATTCAGCCAAGGGCAAGACAGGGAGGAAGAGCACTAGAAAGGATAAGAGGCAGTTGTTAATATCAAAAGCAAATAATTCCTTTCAAGAAAGAAAGCTGACAGCCCATCTATTTTCCTGGCTTCACTGCAAATGCCACTTTCACTGAGCTGAGATGCAAACTTCTACAATTTTGATTAGAGAAGGAAGAGCAACAACTGTCCCCTTTCCCAATCATAAATATTGTGAACATATTTACCTGTTAACAATGCTATCTTAATATTCTGCTTTACAAAAGGTTGCTCATAACATTCTTAATTTGAAGGAAAATACGTGTCACAGAAAACTAAGCACAGAAGCAAACAGCCAAAGGGAAAGATGTGAATGAATGCTCTGTCTTGTGGCTCCCTTTTGGAAAGAAAGGAACCCTTAAAGTATAATGAACGGCTCTGATTGCTACTCAGCACAGAGGTTAGAAAGTCTTCCACAATGGAATAAGAACGAAACTTTCTTCAGAGTGTAAAAACAGAAGCCCTCAGGGTGACAATTTATTTATTCTTGCATTTTAGCTCAGCTATAGTTCAGTATTATGTTGAAAACCTAAACTATGTCTGAACTACAGTTACTGAAAAGAAGCCAGCTTATGGTTTTCTGTTAGCTTTTCTACAACTATAGTAACGATTTGTCACAATTTGTCCAGGTTCAGGTGACAAAGCAAACTGCTATACCTCTAAAGTGGAAACAAACACTTCCAAACCGCTTCTCATGGCTGCAACAGTGGAACAGCCAAGACTTGTGCATATAACCATAAACCAGTTGCATGACCATGCATGGACATATGAACAGAAACCAATGTCACGCAAAGCAACTTTTCTGCATCACACACATTATTTTTAGGCCCTTTTTATTACAGGAGCTATGATTTCCTTGTTTCTCAGATGGGAACATTTCCTCAGCCAAGCAAAACTGAGTTACATAATCCAGTTAAAATTGGGTTGGGGGGAGGGAATCCACCTAGATGAAAATTTATTACCTTAATTTTATTATTACATTGACTTTGCAATCTCTCTTCAGCATTTTCATGGTGACTCTATGGGGGCTAAAAGTCATTATTCTTCACTTGTGGGTTGCCTCTAACATGACAGCCTTGTTTGCCAGTCAGAGTTTCCATAAAGCAGCTTGGTTCTGCTCACATTGTCTTCACTCTGGGTTCTACAAGCTGACAGGACAGGCCTGAAGTGCAAACTGATTTAGAAACCAGCACAGCTTCCTATTCCCTGTACTTATGATTTCTAGAGCTTAACAAACTGATGCACCATGGTAAATATCCGTTTAAAGTATGCTGTTGTTATGTGCTGTCAAATCATTTCCGACCTATGGCAACACTATGAACGAAAGACCTCCAAAATGTCCTGTCCTTGACAGCCCTGCTCAACTCTTGTAAATTCGGTGCTGTGGCTTCCTTTAACAGAGTCAATCTGTTTCATATTTGGTCTTCCTTTCTGCCTTTGTCTTCCTCCTAGCATGATTGTCTTCTCTAGGGAAATTTAGCATAGTGATTAAGAATACAGGATTTTGCATTTTTTGCATTAATTTCTATGCCTCGAAGAATTATATGCATCTTAATTCAGCAATAACATCTCTTCTAAATTGTTTGCAACTCCATTTAAACCTCTTTCTCTCTACAAGTTTAGGTAACTGGTATAAGTTCCTTTGTAGTCTGGCTCGTCCTGAACGGCCATGTTCACCTTTCTTGGAGAAGGCCATGCATACCTTCCACAGGTACTCATGATCTGATTACTTTCAGAACTGCCCTTGAAAAATGTCTGGAAACTGCTGGCATATTTTTGATCATATCTCATTACACATAAACACCATGTCAACACTATGGTTTCCAATTTGTTTCTGAACCTAAATGTTTGGGATCTGGCAATCTGAAGGACTGTGTCTTCCTATAAATGACTGCACTACAAGTAACCTATAACACACTGTAGTTATCATAGGAAGTCTTATTCCATGTGCTTCTGGCATGTGGAGGGTCAACTTTAAGAAATAGTATGCTCACTCTAAACTACAAAATCTGCTGTCTTGGGAGATCTGACTAATGCCTTCTCCAGATGCATTCAAGGTACCAGGATGATATTTTCTCTGATCTGATCTGTATAAGTTCATATTTTGCTTTGTGCTGCTGTTGAGGTGTTTGTTTTTATTGCTCGATTGCTATTTGCGAATGGGGCAGCATAAAGATGGTTTAAATAAATAAAATAAATAAATGTGATAGTTGGTTGCTTGACACATTTGGTGCAAATATTTTATGCCTATATATAGATTTAATTGCCTAAATGGCCATTGAGTTCCAAGCTGACTGCTGGACATCTGTAGATAAAATGGCAGCTCTTAAAACAGTCTTTCCCTAGCCGGTATCTTCCAGATATGTTGGACTACAGATCCCATCAGCCAGATGCAAAGCTATTGGGCATACTTATGGGGTGATGGAAGTTGCAGTCCAAAACGCTGGAGCACAGCAACTTGGGAAAGACTGTCCTCGTTTTTTCAAAGTAGCATATTCCATATTGTTTAATCCCTAAAACTGGTCCTGAAAAACTGAATCTTGGGAAAATACAAGAAACTTGGAGAAGAGCATGATTTTCCCTGGGGAACAATCCATCACTGGCTAGGGAATACTGAGAATGCCAGACCTTTTCCTGCTTTTTCATGTAAAGCTATCTGAAATTTGGCTAATGTTTGTAAGAGTTTTATACTGGAAGGGGAAAAAAAAAAAAACAACACTTTCCACCAAGGAATGGCATAATAAAATCTGAGCCATCATTACAATGGATAAGCTCTCAAGTCAGTTGAAAATGTCAACTCCAAAGTCCCTGATATTTCACAGAGAAATTGTTTGCATTATTAACATACATGGGCTCTTTGAAAACTTTTCAGAATTGATTTCTAAAACTTCATCGTTATACTTCTCAATTACATTAATCAAGCTAATTTACCATAGAATAAATATCCAACTGCTGGTATTTTTGCCCCCAAAAGGAAACCAGAATTTGACAATCCTGTGCATTTTCTAATTGTAATTCTGTTTTTTTCTTTTTTTTTGGTTTTTATTACTTTTTGTAAACATATTATAAATGCAAAACTTTTTAAAGGTTTCAGGGAGTGAAAAGAGCCTTCACTGCTGGTAAAGCCAGAAGCACTTTTCTCCCAAGGGCTGAGAGTTCACACTGGCAGCCTCCCAAACTGCTATGCTAACCATGGAAACAGCAGAGAGGTAGGTAAAATATGGGAGCTTCTGGCTACAAGCAGCTTCTTTCACTCTTGCCTCCATTCCGCCTGGCTGGTTTATTTCCCAGAGTCACCTGACCCACACCTCCCAATCAGCAGGGCAGAGGGAGGAAAACTCTCCTTTCCACCCTTTCTGCCTTCTCTATGAAGATAAATGGGATGGGCAAGGATTGGCAGTAGGTTGCCAGAAGGAAACAGGGAAGCTGCTGTTTTCCACTGCCTTGCCTCCTAAGGAGTACAGAAAGGGAACATTTCAAGGGGAGGAAGAGTAATGAAAGGTGAAGGAATATTGTCTGCTTGACCATCTCCTCTTTCACTATGATATTTTCCGGTCCCCGACCAAAATATGTAATGAAAAGGCACAATAAATGGGTGCAAGTTCAAGTTGAAACAGCACGACTGGTACACAGTATTATGAGACAAGCACACATGCCAGCATGCAGTTGGTTCCATCAGGTGCTCCATCGTGCTGGCTCACATACACAATTATATCAAGTACTGTCCAGTTAATTATTGAAATAGTTGCATCTCCAAAATCATGCAAAGAGGCTGCTGAAGGTATTGTGAAAGACAGCTAAATGAAACCACAGGTTTCCAAAAGCAAATGACTTTAATTTGCTTCAGTTCCACAAGCTGCACTTAATTACCAAGTGCTGAAGAGCAAATAAATTACAGAGATGACCTGTCTCCTTTCACATACACAACTTCAAAGTGGCAGCAAATGTTTCTCTGCCATGTAGGTATTGAACCCTACATTTCCACATTCTTCTAAGAAGAGCTGAGCCAAGCTGAGCTGCAATGTAGTACTTGTTTCCCTCTGAAGTGTGCTTGTTCACTGGAGCAGAGGGAAGGTACCTATGGACTATATCCAGAAAGCAAGACTATTTCCAAGAGTCATGAATGTATTTATTTGTGAAATGAAACAATAAAGTCACTTTAAGTATCTTAACTTATTGTAGTGATGTCATGAATGGCATCTGGAAATAACTATTAATATAATTGCAAGGTGGTATGAGGGGGAGGGAGAACAATATCATTTTTAATAATATTTAATCTTTATTTTATTTATTTTGTATTAAAAGCTTTTATATCCCATCCCCTACAGAACATCTTGGGATGGCTTACAATAAATAATCTTGCAATCTGAGTGCACAACTGATATGTCACTTGGAGGAACATAGTCCTGTATAATGGATTAATAATAACTATGCAACCCCAACAGCACGAAAAGGCCCTTTCCTTTTGAAAACGCATCCCTCTCTTCTTTTAAAACCAATGCATACGCTTCATGGTTCCAGATATATGCTTGGAAGTATAATGGTAAAATGATAAATGGTCAAAACTGAGAAAAAAACCTTTCAAAAAGAAAAGTATAGATTAATTGTTTTTCATCTGTCATGCAGTATAATCATTTATCTAGACTGTTCTAAGTTGAAAGCAGCTTTTCTACATTAGAAAGAAAAAGAGTCACCAGTGATATTACAGAATAACTACAAGATGTTGACTTACTATAATAATGTCACTGAAATACAAATTTATTTATGTAGCTATTCATTGATGTCCCAGCTGTTAACAATAGTGCACTTGTGCAAACCAACACTTGTGCAAAGTAACAAATGCAATATAGAAAGTGATTTGCTGCAGAAATTTGACAGCAGCACCAAATTTCAGTCACTGCTCTTCCCAACTGTACTGGTTCTGTTGTGCAAGTATTGGTTTACACTAGATCAAATCAATATTGCAAGTGTAAGCAGATCCTTCCCCATATTTGTTTTCTGATGTTGTCTTCTATATCCCTCTGTGTAAGTATAAAGCATGACCCCATATTCACTGATCTATGCAGCTTAATTCAGTAGAGAATAGTTAAATTAAGTTAGCTAGACTAGAAAACTAACTCTCTACAGAAGGCAGCTTGCATTACTCCAGCACATGGAAATGTGGGATTGCAAAAGTCTGATGGGATGTTATTATGGCAAGTAGTCTGAATTATTGTGTATAAATAGATTAAGGATTATCTTGATTTGTATGTTGTATTTTCTCTCTTAGTATATATGCAAAAAATATTAGGTATAGGATGAGTCTACTTACTTTTTCAATGAAAGTGGGATTTCTTAAAAGGTGGAAAATTATTCCTGCTCTACAGGCAGTGCAATCCAATGTGGCTGCCCATTTGGGATATTGCAGGCATCCTGTCAATGACAGAAGGAGCATGGAGGGGGCTCTGAAGCCAGATTCCCATCTCCAATCTTGGAACACATTTCCAAGGTCTGAGCTAGAACTCCAAGTTTTCCTGTGCCCATATAGACTGCATCTAGTGGCCATACAGTTGCCCTCTCAACCACTTGAACAAGCTGATATATGCTCAGTGCTCACTGCATGGTGGGGTGCCATCCCACTTTTTCCGGGTGGATCTAAAATAATTCCACTTCTGTGTGTGTGCCATAAATAGAAATGAAATAATTCCAATTATGCCTAGGATGAAGTTTACCTTCTTCACGGCAGCCATGCAATGGGCCAACATTTTCATCAAGTTGTCCATCACTACCCCAAGATCTTTTTCTTGTTCAGTCATTGCTAGTGTCAATCCCATCAGCATATATTTGTAGCTGGGATCTTTTGCCCCAGTTTGCATTATTTTACACTCACTTATACTGAATGGCATTTGCCATTTTGAGGCCCATCCTCCCAGCTTGGAGAAGCTCTTCACAATCCCTTATGGATTTGACCATCCTAAATAGTTTGGTATTATCAGCACACTTGGCCACTTCACTCCTTATTCCTAATTCCAGATCATTTATGAATAGGCTGAAAAAATGGTTCTAATACTGAATCCTACAGGACTCCATTGGTTACATGTTTCCCTTGGGAGAAACCACCATTTATTCCCACCATCTCTTCTCTTCTTCAACCAGTTAGCAATACATAAAGGGATCTCCTCTTTTATTCTGCAATTGTTTAGTTTGCTAAGGAGCCTTGGGTGGGGGACTTTGTCAAAAGCCTTTTGGAAGTCCAAGAAAACAATGCCTACTAGCCAATGCCCCTCCAAAACTTCAGATGACCCCACTCAGCAGTTTCATGTTGTTGTTGAATAGCATGGAGAACAAGACTGACCCCTGAGAACTGGAAAATCTACCAGCTGAGCAGTATCTCCCAAGCACAACCCTTCTGGAGCCAACCCTGGAGCAGTACCCACCAACCCCCCACTTCCAACTCAGACAGTCACCCTAGAAGCACGCCAGGTACAATTAAGGGTACTGAAAGCTGAACTGAGATCCAGGAGTAGTGACAGGTTGCATTCCCCCCGTTTCTTTACTGGCACAGGTCATTCATTATACAGGGCAACCAAAGCTGTTTCTGTAACTTACCATGAACCTCAACTGAAATTGAACCAGATAATCAGTCTCATCTAAGAGTGGCAAGAACTAGCTGATCACCAACTACTCAGAGACCTTGCCAGGAAGGGAATATTTTCCACCAGCCTAAAATTATTTGGATCCTCTCTCCACTGTCTCTTTCAGGCAGCAGGAGACCTTCCCCTCTCACTGAGAGGCATTGATCACCTCCCTGGCCCAGTCAGCTGTTCCCTGCCTGCTAGCTTTTACAAGCCAAGAAGGGTACGGAACCAGTATGAACATGGTTGCATGCACTTGTCCAAGCACATTGTCAACATCCTCAAGATGAAACAACTGAAGCTCACTGGAAAAACTAGAGCAGGCTGTGCATTGGGAACCTCACCATATTTAACCACTGCAAAACTGGACTCTAAGTCCTGGAAGATTCAAGAGATTTTAACCTGGAAGTACCTAGCAAATGCAAGTGCACCTAATATGAACGCCATGAAAAATCACATTGCCATTATAACAAAACATTTGTATTCAGTGAGGAAATAATCACTACATTTTATGACTTCACTTATTAGCTGAACTGTAGTATGACAGCATATGCCATAAGTATGTGACATTACCAATTATTATGTATCTGCCTTTTAGTGTAAAACCCAATGATTAAGACTAGACATAATAGTGCAAACTGACCAAATGCAGAGACTGGACTAAAAGAAGCTAAATAAACATGAAGTTGCATGTAAAGACTAGAAAGCTTTTTTAAAAATTAAAAAATGAGGCTGTAATTCTCAAAATGCCAGATACAAGCTTCTTTATGTGCATCCTAAAGATCTACACATATAAAATATGCACAACCCTGTATAAGATAAAGGTAAAGGTGTCCCCTTGACATTAAGTCCAGTCATGCCTGACTCTAGGGGGTGGTGCTCATCTCCATTTCCGCAGACAGTCTCCGTGGTCATGTGGCCACCATGACTAAACACTGAAGTGCACGGAACGCTGTTACCTGCCCACCGAAGTGGTACCTTTTTATCTACTTGCATTTGCATGCTTTCAAACTGCAAGGTTGGCAGGAGCTGGGATGGGGCAACGGGAACTCACCCTGTTGTGCAGATTTGAACCGGCAACCTTTCAATCAACCAGCCCAGCAGCACAGCGGTTTAAACCACTGCACCACCTGCAGTCCCACAACCCTGTATACATTAATCTATAAAGGTAGCTTCAGGTTTTCATGCCTTAGCCACTTCCAGGTCAGATCATCAGGGTCTGGTTTGCCCATGGCCCTCCACCCATGACTGGCCTTGATAGCATCAGGCAGTGGGACCCCAATCAAAGGACTAACTACAACTCTTTCAGTGGGCATTTAGACTTGAGAATTTCATTCATCTTTGCTTTCCCTATATGTGTGGAAGGCAAAATACAACTGAAGGAAACTCAGCCAGCTTTACCCCTTCCCTGTGCATAGAGTCCAGACCTCTGGATCACAGAACAGAGATTACACAAGGGCTCCTTTACCAGCTCCTACCCCAAGCCCTTGGTAGTCAGAGGACAGAGTTTTTGGTAAGGAACAAGGCCTTGTCTGAAGCCCTCTAGGTCAAATGGTTTTGGAGTTGGAGGGCAAGCCATGTGGCACAGCTGCTCTGTCCTGTAAGAACGTCCGGCCCCGCTGTCCTATCTGTGGCCTTCAGCAATTGCCTTTCTCTTTTTAATGGAATGGCCAGCCCACCTCTGAATGGGACATTCCACTTCCTCTCAGGTCTTCCATATCATATTTCCAAATGTCGCTCTACCATTCATGGCTAATGAAATGTTAAGCCCTCATTGGGCTGCTTTATTTTTCTTAAAACCTGGATGCTTGCTGTGGTCAGCTAGTGCATGCTGATGTCTCCATCTTGATTCTTAGTGGCCCCATTGTCCCAACAGTCTTAGCAGGAAACCCCAACTGAGATTGCTACTTTAAGGGATGATAGATTTGTCCATCACCACACTGTAGAATACTAAGAGTTCAGTGTAAAACTGGAAGACTTCTATATTGAGGGAATCAATACATTTTACCTGTATGTTTTCCATACTTTACAATTTTTCTCTTTTAATGTTAAAGTTTTTTAATATTTCTATTTTTATTGAGCTGGTTTTAAATATTATTCTTTCTAAAGATACTTCCTGATGAGAGCACATTACATTAAAAGAACAGAATTCAGGGCTGTGGTTTATATGACATATTTTAAGCACATTAAAGCAAGTAGAGCTTGCTTTGCATGAAATGCTGGTTACAAACACAGTCCTACCTCCCACCCCTTGAGGCAAATATGCATTTTTAAGAGACATGAAAATGATATAATAAAGACATAATTTCCTGTGGTGCACACCTGATTTATTTTGTTCTAGAGAAATGCACTAGTTCAGAAACACTATGAAAAACAACTGGTTCCTAGTATACTTTCAGACTCAGTGCAAAATGATGGTACTTGCCTTTAAAGTCCTAGAGAATCTGGGGCCAGATATCTGAAGGATCACCTTTTCCAACATAATTTCTGCGAGCTCCTGCCATCTATCATAAGAGTTAGCAATGCTTTCCCCAGGAAGACTACCTGGTACCCACTCTGAGATCATTTCAGCACCAGGGAGGTTCTTCCTGTTGCCCCTGTCTTATACAGAGTCAGACCACTGGTCTTTCCAGCCTAGAACTGTTTGCACTTAATAGTAGTACCTCTCCAAGATTTCTGGCAGCATTCTTTCCTAACCTTACCTAAAGTTTTGTGGGATTAAATTTTAAGCCTTCTGCATGCAAACCATGTATCACTGAGCTACAGTTCTCTATCTAGTTTTTTTTTTTTTTTTAAATTTAATGTAGAGCTGGGCCAAAGTTGTTTGGTATTTCATTTGGTATGGGAAGGATAGATGAAAATGCCTTCTGAAGATTAGATTAATCTTTAGGTGTGGTCAGTGTCTAAGAATGCTCTGGTGGTAGGCCTGCTTATTTTAAAGACTGTCATGCCCCTGAAGTCCAGCAGTGGCCTGAACAAGGATTCAGAACCTGAGGAGCCATTAGTGCTCACAGAAGCAGCATCAGGCTTGAGCATTACCAGAGACCACCCCAGAACTGAGATACTACAGATCCTAAATCGGAAACCCCTGAGCCTGAACCAACAACAGCAGTCCCTAAGCCTATATTTAGCATTCATTCAGTACAACCCTCTCCAAGAGTAGCTCAGTCAATAGAGTTGGTAAAGCAAAGGTGGCAGCATGCCTGACACAAGCTCTTGAAGAGGCTGAGGAGTTCAGTGAGGAGACTGATTAAGTAATATCCAACATTCCCAACTCTCTGCCCCACAGGCAGTGTAAAACTCCCTGAGGGTGGAATGAGCTTTATTTTGAGGAAAAGGAAGAGGCAAATCCAGCTTGTAATCATGGGCTGAAAACCTTTCTCCTTCACTGGTTGGAAAGTGAAAGGAGGAGAGATGTACCAGAGTGCAGGACATGGTATAATCCAATAAAGTTGTGACAACCTGGGTTCAGGCTAGGTTTCCTCACTGTCAGAGCAATATGACAAAGGAACCAGTTGCCTGGAAAGGTTGTGGGCTCTCCCACACTAGAGACATTCAAAAAGAAACTGGACAGACATGTGAATGGGATGGTGTCCTGCAATTGTGGGGGGGAGCGAGCTGGACCTGATGGCCTTCATGGCCCCTTCCAAATCTACTATTCTGTGATTTTACTAATGACAGGTTGGGTTTTTTACAACAACAATAAAACCTTGCTGTCATTTCAGTGAGTAGCTTGGCTGCCCAGTGACATTCTCTTTGAAATTTAGGACAGAACACCATGGGATCAATGTTATTTCATGACATAGTGTTATTTCCATGTGGCCTTAAGGCAGCATCAAACATTTTTCTTCTTGTTTATAAAAGATCTTACTACATATTTCAGGCACACCTCCACCCCACCTGAAAGTTCTTCGAATGCACCTGTTCTCTGAAAGCTACAAATGTTTTCCCTACCCTGCTTTCATGGGTGTGTGATATTCAGTCTAGCCTTGGATTTATGCTGCTCTTATCTGCTGTCCATATGGTTAACGTTCTCGGTATGCATTTCATTATTTTATTTGGTGCCCTGAAAATATTTAAGTTCAAAGGTAGTCTATAAATAATTCAAATAAATAAACCTTTGAACAGAAATAGTGATATGATTTGTGCACACATTTCAGGGACCACAATGCATGTATCAGAGAAACCATCCCTTACCTGAGAAGCAACAAATATGCATGTGTGAAGTAGCCTCAAGTATTTTTCCAAATAAATGAACCACCCCTGAAGGAAGACTTTGACAATTGGCACTAGATATACTCTATGTATGCAGATTTGGAATGATGCACTAGAAGCAGAGTCAGACCTCAAAACCAGCAGCGAGAGGGGTAATTTTGTGTGCTGCACGTCATTTGACCTCCAAAGCAGAGTCACACACACCCCAATGCATGCCCCTCACGGAAGTGCCTAAGTTGTAGCTTGTGTTTGTTGAATCTCTTTTAAATATGCCTCACTTTAAAAGGTGGAATGTGGGACAAGGCCACAATACAAAATTTAGTATTTTAACTTATGCAGAATGAAAACACTAACATGCAAAATAAGGCATTTTAAACCTCCTTGTTCCTTTCTCCTCCACATGGAGAGTAGAGGACATACTAATAATAGCACCAGAGTTCCTGACAAAACTGATCTTATGTAAGATTTTTGCAGCCACTTGGTTTTTGCTAAGAAAGGACAAAAGAAGAGTTACAATACTGTTCCCAAATTTAGAACAGGAAGCAAAAAGGATTGCCAGACAGGATTTTTTTGAAAAGAAAAGACACTTCAGAGTTTTACATTTCTTCACTGAAATGTGAAGGATTCTAGGTAGCAACAGAGTTCTGCAATGTATTTATTTATCACACACACACACTCTCTAACTTTCTTCCATTGTGGCTGTCAAGAAGACAGAATATGTAAGATTCCTAAGTGGTATGCCATGCAGGCAATGATCAGGTAACATGTTCACTCAGAGAATAACCCAAAATATAAAAGCCATTTGTTCCTGTGGACTGTGAATGACTTCAATAAAGATAATTGTTAAAGAAAATCCTTTCTTTTAAAAAACAACATGATCTAGACAGTCCCAGAAATAATATGCATGCACAGACAATAATAATATAAAGAGATTTCCCAAATAATAACACAATAGTAACACAAAATATATGGGCCTCAATCCAGCCAACCTCAACCAACAATGAGACTTGAATGAGTTACTGCTTAGCTGTTCAATCCATTTTAATTCAAATTGCAGTGCTATCCTAAACATGTTTACTGAGAGGTAAGTCCCATCAATGCATTTAGGACTGCAACCTGACTTTAGGTGTGTTGGAGCAATAATCCACCAAAGCATCAAAACCACTAAAGCCCTCTTATGTCATTCTTCTTACTGTGGTGACAGAAGGAGCAAGGAGAGCTGCACTTCAGCCCTGCCCCCTTTTCTCATCACAGTTAAATAGAGGGTGACTGTCTGGAGGATTCTTCATTTTGTGGGGAGTTCCCATGAACAGAGGAGGCTCTCCGCTTCAAACAGTCGCCTCCATGCATGCCAAGCAAGAGGTGACAAGGGGCAGAGGGCAGGGCCAAAGTGATCCTCTCCTCAGATATTCTTTCACCACAGTAAGAACAACAACTAAGGAAGGCTTTATTTAAGAGCACCATCTGGGGCCAGTTTGTGATTAGGCTAATAACAATCCTGAGCTGCTTCATGATATATGAAATGTCAAAGGTTAACTTTTAGACAGATTACCACAAAATGATTTGATTTAGAATAGGGAGATCTGCAAGTGCTAAACCATATGATTTAACTTAAGCAGTCAAGCTGAATGATCGGGCATTCTGCAGTGTTATGATTAGAACATTCAATACCTGTAAGGCCAAGCTCATGTGCCACAGATATCCATTCCAAGGCTCTGACCTTTTGCTTAAGAATTTACACTTGATATTTTATCTCTCCCCTTGCTTCCTTCCTTCCGTCCATCCACCCATCCTTCCTTCCCATCTCTTTGTGCAGAAGGGAGGGAGTGGAACCATTTTCATAAGAGTAATAATATGCAGAGGTTACATATGGACAAAGATAAAGGAATCTAAAGACAATGTAGTATCACTAATACTAATACACTTAGCTTTACAACTTGAACCACTTAGGTATTCTATGTGATAGACATTCATAGAACCATAGAATAGTAGTGTTGGAAGGGGCCAGGAACCATCAGGTCCAAACCACTGGTATTGCAGGACACCAAGTTACACCACCCCATTTAGATGACTGTTCAAACTCTTTTTGAATGTCTCTGGTGAGGGACAGCTCACAACTTCCCTTTTGCTCAAGAATATAGTGCTACAATGTCCCACAGGAATAAGGCATCAAGTCTTTCATCAAAGATGCCACAAGAAAATCTGTTGAGATGCTCAGCTTGGTGCTCAGGGCCTATGCTAGTGGTGACAGAGAAGCCAAATCTACTGAACACAACACACCAGGGATGGTCAGTGGCTAGCAAGAGAACTTTCAGCACCTGGATTGTAAAGGAGAGTGCTGGATAAACTCAACATGGGACAGTCTTCTACTGATAGACTCACTGGTGAATGCCACGTCAATATCTTGTAGTGCCCACTCACACAACCAAGTCCTAAGACCTCCCGCTGTCTTTGCGTCTGCTTAATGAACTTCAAGGGAAAGGAATAGGAACTAATTTTATGCTCCTCCCAAGCCACAAAAGAGCTTCCCCCATCCTCTTCCCTGGCAACCCCATTAGTTTTGGAAGGAATCCAAAAAGCCAATGAAAATACAAGATAGGAAGACTGGGAACAGTAGGAGAAAACTAGCCATGTCTGAAGCCACCTACTTTTAAATCGTACAGAAGTGCAAGAAGCTAAGAAAGGCATTCACAATGATGAGCCTCGGTGGCAGCCAGAAAGTGAGCCTCAAGGTGCTTCCGTACTCCTGTGTGCAATCTCCCACTCCCACCGTTTTTAAAAGCTCACAAATTATTAAGAGGTTGCTCTGCTCAGGCACAGCTCAGAGACTATGAAGAGCAGTGCTATAACTGATTACACCTGAATATTACACCTGCAATTGGTTCATGAGTGAATACTGCAGCTTTCTGATAGTTCACAAGAACCAAGCTAAACGTCCACTGACTGCACCAAGCTAAATGCACCACTGCTTTCCTTCTTTCCATCCAGGCACATTGCAGCGAAATAGACACTGACCTCTACCAAATCCATGGGCACAAAATACTTGCTGAAAGCTTAAAAAAGTCATATTTCTAATTCTTTCTCTTTCAAATCAAACTGCTAAAGTATTTCCTGAATATCTCAGAATATCTCACCGATCAAATTAGTATCAGTTCAGGAATCCCTTTATCAACTTCAAAGGGAGAAATATTACCACATCAGCAGAGCTCAGCAGATGCTGCTTAATGTATATCCATCTGTCATGGAAGACAAATTATGCACTGACATGACTGGAGTTTTAAATACATGAGGACAGGCATTCCCTCTTATCCTTTAACTCCCTTTGCAAAACAAAAATTCAGCAAAAGCTTTCAACAAGATGGTTATCTACAATTTACGGGCAAAGTGGTCATTATTTCTGACAACTCTCTCTCCTCCTATTCAGTCATCCTTTCTTATGGGTTAGTGGCACTTTCCTATGTGTAGTGGCAGGAGATTGTGATTATGCTGGCTCACCCAATCCCCTGTATTCATCCAGTGCCCATTAGTTAAAGACGGTGTGTACATTACAGCTTATGCACATAAACCCCAAAATGGACTGGCTCTAGTTGTGTGTTCTGGACACCCAATTGTTGCATTATACAAATCACACAATTAGAGACAATATGTGCTGGGGACAATGCACATTTATACTCCAATTCATGGGCATTAAGCACAGCAAAATGGGCAGGACCAGCTCGTAGGACGATGATTCTCTCTCTCATTCTCTATATGCAATTCCCACTTCCAAAAGCCCAAGGGACCCCTTGCACTGGCCAACTGATGATAGTACTAGAAGTGCCAACTTTGTTTTTTCCATTAATTCTGTGGCTGCTGCACAGAAAATGACAAAACAGAAAGTTAGATATTTCAGGGGAGAAATTACTTATTATAGGCAAAGGCTAAAAGTTCAGAAATGCTATATAACACAGTTTTCTACATTAAACCTTGAATGGAAATCTGCCTTTTTTAGTTCAAGTCCAATAACATTTAATGCTTTTATTCTCAATAGGCTAGAAGCTCCTACATTGCTGCAAATATATGAAGCACCTTTTGTTTAATGCTTATTGAGTGGCTTAAGCAACTGAGCCTGGAAATTTTATTAGGTGTTCATGAATGTGTGTGTGCTTGTCTAACACCTTATTTCCTGTTTTTATATTTATGGTAATAATGAAATTATTAACCAGTGCATTACTACTCTTCTTTTGCCCAAATAAATAGATCATATTAAGCAAGACAACCTGTAGACCTCCAAAGCAGGCTAGTTACTAAAGATAAAGAGGGGGCAATTTATATTTTTAATTGTAGTTTGACACCAGCTTTTCCACAAATACTTTGCTACCTGATTCACATACAAACACAGATTTTCATTTCCAGTCCAGCTCAGTGTTTTGTTCCCTTTCATGACTACTCAGCAGCACAGAGAGAGCGCATTCATTGTTAGAGTGAAAAGAACTACGGCCTAGAAATTCAATAAGCTGAAGACCCAATGAAAGAGCCATGCTCTGATGGGGCAATTCAACACCAGAATTTTAGCAGCAACAGCCTCGGCACCTGATTCTCACCCTCCCATGTGTTTACCGGATAATAACAGAAGGAAATTGGCTACCCAGTCAAACTGCAATCCAGCCAAAACTTGGGCCAAACTAAGAGCCAAAGTATATGTTACATGTTATGTGGAACAAAAGCTCAAGACACTTTTAGAAGAGACAAGGGGAAGCAGAACCCATAGCCAAGAGGTGCTTGACAATTCCAGTTTCACCAGTCCAAATGAACTCTCCCTCCAGTGCTTTTCCCACACACAAAAAGTAAACAATTTTAATAAATAAAAGTACAAGTATTTATAAGTAAATAACAAAAAAAGTAATTTTCCTCCATTTGACAGTGTGTGCTCAAACTGCAAAAATCTGTATATACTTACTTCTTGGCACAAATCAGAGTCAACATGTATTTCAACAATGAACACAGAAATACAGGCATAATGCAATACAATATGGATATGTTTCTTCCATGTAAATTAATGGAGGAGGCAAGGCAAGGATATAAGGACAAGGGTGGGAAGAAATCTGTGAATCCATAGAGCTCATTCAGTCTGACAAGACTGACTCTTGTATCTGTCCTTATTCACCTTTACCAATGTACTAATTCCACAAGAAAATGCAATTTAATTCTTATGGCTAGGACAGAACAGATATTCATTTCGTTGATCCTGTTCCCAGGATTCCATAATCACTGTTAAAAATAGCATCCTGTACATTATACTCTGCTCTAAAGCTGTATAGTTACTGCCCACCATTTTAATGCAGTCTAACAATATGCAACCTGGAGTCATGGAGAAAACACAGGATGAAGTGTCAATTGCATGTTTTAAGCGAGCCCAAGCTTGTAATTTCAGAAATTACCCCTATTGAAGCGAAGTATCAGCTCTCTCCTGATGCATGTCAAGGCAGCTGAAGCAGTCAAAATGATTATATGTTCAGCAGAAAAGTTTTATTTAGAGTAGCTAAGCGGGGGGAAAACCCATCTGTGACTGTGTCAGGAGAGGGGTGCTGGATAAAGCTGCCTCTTCCTTGGAAGTTCCATGAAGAGCAACACCAGAAGGACAGTGCACTCACAGGGTCTTTATTGCCTCTTTACACTTTCACCGGCTCGTTTCCCACAGCGCCTTGTCCTGGCCTGCTCTGGCTCCCTTCCCTCCTGTTGCTAGGGCAGCAAATGGAGTCGCCCTGCTCCCCAGTCTCCGCTCTGAGTTTGCACTGGCTCTCCTGCCAGCAACTGCCTTGCCCGCTCTCCTTCAACCACATGCGTGTCTCAGCTTTCTCTCCTCTCTTCCATCTGACCCTTGCTCACCCCCCTCTCTTCTCTTTTATCCACCCTCTTGCACCACTCCACTCAACCCAGGTGTTCCTGTCTCAGTCCGCAATCCCATACAGCTGTGCGCCCGCGTGCGTCTCCTGGCGGTTGTCTCCTCGCGAGTTGCTCTCCCACACAGATTCCCAGCCTTGCCCTGTTATCTTCGACCCTGCTCTGTGGAAGGCCCCAGGAGAAGGGGTGAGCCCCCCCTGCCTCCTCACACCATCACACACACTGTACTCATGTTCTTGCACTTGTGCTCATACAGAGCATTTCAGAGCAGTTTACTGGGTCACAACTACCTTAGATTTGCCCCAGCACTGCTGCCACTTGCCAGTGTCAGGGTGTCCATGATCTAAGCCTCTTGCTGCCCTTAATCCTTGCTCCTGGTAGATGTTAGTGGGGCTTAACAGCTAAACTATGGGCTGCAAAAGGATTCTGGTCTGGCATAGAGACTTTAGTACACAAATAACTCTACATGGTTTGTTGCTGGAATAAAAACTATACCATTTGACACCCTCCCCAACAAGAGCTGGGTTTAGACATGGCAGTAAGCACCCCAGGGATGTCGCAGGGTTGTTTGCTAAACCAGAAACCAAGCTGAAGTGCTAAGGAGTGATGAAGCAATGCACACACTCATCACCATACAGCTGCAACTAACCATGGATTAATTAATGGTATGTATCAGGCAAATAACCTGACAACTCACCCTGAATACTGTTGGCTAGCAGCTTCGTTTCCAACAGCCTACCATTGGAGCAAGTTTTAGAACATGGCATAACATCTCAGCTCCAAGGATTACTAGATTATTTGTACCCCTTTCATTCTGGTTTCAAATCTGACTTTGAGACTTTAGAAGAACGATAAGAAGGCTGGTTGCAAACCTTCTCACCTGGACCCCAAGATACCCAAACTGTTATTTCAACTGAGACGCTGTGGCAGGTGGACTGTAGTAAGACCAATATTAGCAGTAGGGTTAGGTTTAGCCATCTATTTTCTACAATTAAGGTTGATCAAGCTTTTATATTTAATCATATCATTTTACTGTAATGTTGACTTTGATGTGCTGATTTTGTTCCATCTGCGTATGTATTTAGTGGTGTCTTATTCTGAAATTTGATTATTTCTTGGGTGCTGTCAAACGAACCTATGCTATGAAGCAAACAGGCTTAGTATGTCTCTGCTGAGCCTGAAACTTTCAATGGCATCAACTACAGCATCCCTTTTGGGTGCCTACCAGGAATGGGTCTTGGAGGTCTAGCTGTAAGTCTCCACTCATACTTGGAAAGCAAGTCCTAGAAGGCAGGACTGGAGAAGGGTTTCTCTTTCCTGTGGCTGCAGGCTTGCACACCATGTGGTTCCACTAAGTTTTATCTTGCTCTCTATTCTTTGCTTAACACCTGCATAAAAGCGCTGTGAGGCTGTACAGCAATTTGAAGGTGCTGTGGAGAGGCACTCCCTCTTAATGAGCAGGTTGCTGAGTTAGGAGGCAAGCTTTGCTCCAGGATATACCAGGAATGCTTTCCAGCACTCCAGCTGGTGTGCCACTGTGTCATTTCCTCGTACAGGTGCATATTCATATGGCCATGGTCAACTTTAGGGAACTACAACATGCCATATGTGGGGCTACATTTTTAGAGTCAGGAAAATTAAAGCTACATTGCTTACTGAAGCCTACTTTTGTGACTGCGATGGAACATGTAAATCATACCAGCTTCAGCTCCCAGTCTGATCCATGACAAAAAAGAGTTTGTGATCTGGATACCTACACCTTCCTGCACATTTCAGCCTTCAGAAGGAGGCTCTGCTCCATGTCCCAGCTCTGTCTGAGGCACAGTTCAAAGGAAGAAGAAACAGAGCCTGGGGAAACAATAACCACACCTCAAGAAATTCAGGTAGCCCACTCTCTGCTTTTATAAGCATGTAATTTTTCCTGTACACACACTTTCCACATGTATGCTGGCTGGCTGCTGTTCTTAATGCTGTTGCTGCCACTTACCACTTTGCTTTCATCTTTATTCTTTTTGATTTTTTAAAATGTTTTTAATATATTAATGGTAATAACCACCTTAGGAACTCCAATGGGTAATCAGAAAGCTACTTTTAACACAAGTATTTTATACTTTACTTGCTTACTAGAACTATTCTCATATATGTGGATAGAAATAAGCTGAACACACACACACACACAATGATTGAAACAAAAGTACTAAGATATAGTAAATAAATGTTTGAAGATGAACATTTCACTATATAGTATTTAAAGCAAATAGGAAAGCTGCTGAAGTGATGAAAAGAAGTCATGTCAATTGACTAGAACTTCATCTCATTAATGCTTAAGATGAAAAAAGCATGGCAAAAATTGAATGTTCAGTCAAAAAATTTTAAGTGCCTCCCTCCCTTTTTTTTGGTAAAAATTCAGATCACTACCATGCAAAAAACTATTATTTCAACATTCAAATAAAATCTTGAGTTTGTATGCAGTATTATGTCTATATAAAGAGCACATCCAATTATCTACAGTACACAGGTTTGCAATGCAGTCTTTTCCTTTTATTCCCAATATTAGCATTCCCTGTTTGGAGGAGAAGGCTGTAAAGTTTCCATTCCCAGAGCAGTAGCTCTGTTTATACTCAGTTGACTTATTATTTAATTCCCCCTAGATCCCTTTTTGCTTGGTTTCTGTTTTACCACAGTTTCCATTTGCTCAGTGGAAAGTACACTGCAGATGTCACTGACTCCAGAAGCCTTTTACCTAACATTAATGCATCCTTCTCTTTTCCAGGCAAACAAAGCGAAGTGTCTCCTTAGGAATTGCTAGAGAGGAAACAGGGAGGTAGGGAAAGTGGTATACCAGGCAGGGAGACCTGATAAATCTTAAAGATCAGCTGGCTAGGAGGCAGAGAACATCAGTGATGCTCAAGCTAAGATCCCAACTTAGGCCCATCATCGTTATTATATGACAAGAGGCCAGGCAGGATTCAGAGGCTATAACTGAAGATGTACATAGATGTAGCAGATTTTAAACATGCCACTGGCCTCCAAGATATTGTTTGCTTAAGCTGTGGTTTATGGGAGCAGACCTGGATCAAACTATTGTTTCTGATCACAGCTGTTTCTAAAACCATAGTTTAAACAGGCCACACTTTCCCAAGTTCAGGCATCATGTGTTAGTTTGACATGAGGAGTGGAAGCTTTGAACGTTCTCCTGTGGCTTGCAAAAAAGACAAGCGAAGAGTGAGCGTGAAGCTCACTGCACTTCATTCATACAGCACAAAACCAGTGCTTCCCATTATATATGAATCATGCCATTCTTTGAATTCTGTTTCCCCCTGAATAATTACATTTCTAGCTGAAAGAAACGGAAAGAACCTTGCCCCTAAATGCATGATCTTATATTTTATGCTTCGGGACTTAATTTTATTTCTGTTCTTCTACTCCATTTCAAAAGGTCATCTAGATGTTCTTTCATATTGTCATGATCCTTCTTAATATAAGCAATTCCTCTGAGTCTGATGTCATTCACAATTTCTCCTAGTACTTTCTAATTCCCTTATGCACTTTAACAAGGCTATTTGGGGAGGAAGGAACCAACTGATCAAAGGAACACTACTCATTCGCTCTGTCTAATCTTGTAGTTTCCCACTGACCTGATCCATCTACAATTCCATCATCTGCTTTGAGCTATGGATATGGTGAGGGTACATGATATATGAAAGGTGGCTGTGTGAGACTTGAATTAATTTCAGCACCACAGACAGCAGCTGTGGATCTAGAGTATGACAAGCCACTGGGAGCAAAGGCAGGGATTTAAATTCTAACCTCTCCCCTCTCTGAGCTGTATCTGTTGCTTAAAGGGTCAGCACCCTTTTCCTGCAGGTTGATTTCAGCTGGGAGCTGAAGGTTTGAATGATTAAGTTAGGGAGTATTCCTCAAGGTCTCCCTGTTCACTAGACAAGTCTGAGGGCCAGCACTAAGAGTCAAGGGGCAGTCTCCTAGGGGTTGTGGGGAAAGGATATGGGATCTAAGTCACTAGGCCCCAGTTCAGAATGATCAAGAACTGATTCTGGCATTTCCTCAGGTGACACTGTTGCTGAAGGCTGTAGTCCCCTAATTTCTGTTCCTGGGAATTGTTCCAACACATCTGAAAGGTACCAGCTTGGGGAAAGCTGTTGTAAGGTATTTGCCTTTTAGTAAACTCCCAAGAAAATGACCTGATTGACAGTTCACAACAAGCTACCATGGGTTAATAACCCTCAGGGCATGTCACCACATGTTGGGTAACATTTTTAAAATGCAAGGCACAGCAAGGGAATACTATGGCTTGCCGAGTCCTGAGAACCCAAACAGGAATTGGGTTCAAGCAGTTGCTATGATTAATAAGCACCCAGAACTCATGGGTTGCTTTGAGCTTGTGACCTGTTTGTTAACCATGCCAGAGACCCTGCCATGGCCAGGTTCACCTGACTCAACAAGCTGCGGTGAGGTCACACTGTGGCTTGCATTTTTTAAAATGTTGGCCTGCACACAACAACCACTTTGGGTAAATTAACCCACAGTGGCTTCTCACAACATGAGAACAAGAGCCATGCGGATTTCTTGCTTCTAGAAATTTTTTTGACAAATTTGGCATGAACTTCCCTTATTAAATCTTCCTTTAGCTGTTCTTTCCATTGGCATTTCTTGTGTGTCATAATAAAATGCAAGTGCTGCATTTGAACTTGCTTTACTTGGGACTGAAATCATAATCTCAGGTTCTTTTGAAAGCATTGATTTGACTTTCATAATGAGAAGGTCCTGCCCTACGGCTTCATTAAGCAGTATGAAATTTAACAGCAGTCTATTTTTAATGAAACTAAAATATGGGCTTGATTTGAATTTAGAATGAGTGAACAGCTAAAATGTTAAAATATGCAAATAAATGAAGCTACACTGGTTAATTCATTTAAGAACCAACCTAGAAATAATAAAACAAAGCTGTCCCAAATGGCAATTGTATTGAAACAGACTACTTTACAAAATTGGACCCTTAAAAAGTGCTATCTAATTAGCACTGTTAGTTATCAGGCTTTCTAGACCTCTATCTGCAATCAATTTCAGGATCAAGACACAGTTTAACATTTTTTATATGGAAAATGATGAGTTTGCTCTTTTAGAATGTATGTGAATAGACTCCAGTTATCTTAGCTTCAAAGAAAAACGCAGCCGTGTTAAACGATGGAAAAGTCCCTTTTGATGAGAATCACAGCATAGGAGAAAATACCAAGAAACTCTTTATATGCCAGAGTCTAAAAATGACTTTAATAATGAATGCAAAGCAACAGCTCTACAACAGTTTGTTTTTCTTTTCTTCATATACACAGTCGCCATATTTTAAAAATAGAAGTATTATTTACTTTAGAGAGAACTAGGGATCAAATTGGTCATAAACTGAGCAGAAGTCCCTTTTATTATTTGGAGGACAAAGGAAAATCTTCAACTGTTTGGAAGTAAAAAAGCAGTGGCCATAGAAACATCATATTCATGCTAGATGTCAGCAAAATCAGTAAGTGAAGTTAGTGTTTTACCATGTTCAAGATCCAAAAATCAATCAGCAGCTCATAATTCTCAAAAAGCAATTTCAAGTCAATTTGCAAAAATGATGATGATGATGATTAGTGTTGCTTCTAAACATTAAAAAGAAGGTTCAGGTTCAGAAGATTCTTAAGAACATTGTTTAAAAATAAAATCATGTTCACTGTGCAATTTAAAAGGGGACTGCAAAGCAATGAGGCTAGCACAGAGGCAGTATCAAAACTAAAACCACAAATGATGTGGCCTGGAGACCAGCTTTGTGAAATTGGAAGGCTTGGGCTCAGCACTTTTGGTATTACATAAACTTCCCCACCTACTCAGCACTTGCTGAACAACCTTTAGAAGCACAGTATTAAGCAACAGCCCACATTACAGACTAGTAAATAGCCTGGTATGTGCTAGGCTTTATATGTTTATATAAACAGCAGTGCGACCTGCTTTCCCCATGAGTGACAGGAGAAGATGTTGCTATAATTGGCTGTGGAACAAGTCATCCAGAAGGCAGTGTAAGTACTCCCAATCAGGGCTGCCTTGCTCTGTCTTTCTGACACACCATCATTTCCAAATACATTAAAACTGTTGCATATGAAGCCAGTGTCTAAAGACAGAGGCTGCACTTTGATTTGCCATCACACTGAACGATGCAAAAATGAGATCACAGTCCCTGTCCTTTTGAAGTTTTGCTTGGAGGAAACACAGAAAACAGCCTTCTACTGAGCCAAACCACTGGTCCAGCTAGTTTAGTCTTGTCCTAGTTGACTGGCTGCTGTCAGTTTTCCAGCCTCACCGGGAAACAACAGGAACAGACCTTGTTACCTACTGTGTAAAGGGGATAAATATATTACAAAAGCCTCTGCATTTGCCCTTGCAGCCCAGTAACCTAGATACAAAGCTGTTGCACAAAATAGGGTTTGATGTGCCGGGGATCATCTGTTAAAATGTGTGTTTTGTTTGTGACACACCATCTGACTGACCAAAAGAGATGGCAGCCCTCAGCTAGCAGCAGGTCCACCTCTCTCAATAGGATGCCACAGCAAATTAAAAAATAAAACCACCTTTATCCTGAAAAACTGCTCTACAACTGAGCTACAGCCCATCCCATACAACTCTATTATACATAATAAAATGCTATATAGTATTCGTTCTTTTAAAAGGAAGACAGAACTTCGAAGGGAAGCAACACATCAAATACTGAGGGACGGCTTGGGAATCTGCTTTCCTTTACACCTGCAACAGAGGAAGCTGCATCCTGAAGCGATGCAAATGATGTTCCTGCCCTGCTCAAGCAGCGACAGATGTCCGGGCACACCGGAGCTCAGTGAGAGCATCATCTGGGGCCTTGAGAAGGGCATTTTAGTAAGGCACACTTCTCTGCTTAATCCTTTGCTTCTATGCCCTATTTTTTTAAAAAATCAAAGTGTCATAAATTACAAATAATTCCCATCCCCCACAAACACATTACGTGTAGCTTTTTCTTCCACCAGCTGAGTGGTTCACTAATTGGTAGAAATGCATTGCCAGGGCAATAGAAAATTGAAGAGATTTTTAAAACCCTCTAAAGAATCCCCAAATGCTTCCCAGCTCTAGCCTGTGCATGCTGCACAACGACCATTCAATGAGAGCTCTAAAATAACTTCGCTTGTCATATTATATATATACACAAAATTAAGAGCTAAGGCTTCATTATAAGAGCTTTAAGAAGCTCTAATTTACAGCTGGTACCAGATGAATTTAAAATGAATATACTATTAATCTGCCTGCCCCCTAGACATGAGTCCCAACAGAGCATAAGACAACTAGCTTTAAATAGAGAGTGCCAATTCTGCCATGCAAGTTACAGCAGTAACTTTGCTCCAGTGCTGATTTGAACAAAGCGTACTTATGCATACAGATTGCTGCAGTAGAAATATTCCAAAGTTCGGGTTTTGTTTTTTGTGTTTTTTCAGCATGGAAGGGAAGCAAGATGGTATTATGAGGTACAGTAAGGTAGCCAGGTTTTCATAAGCCTTATTTTCTTGCTTTCCTAATCATCATTTTGCTAGAGTTTGGTCGTAATGCAAAATTCTGGTTTAATGCAAACTGCTATATTTGTATGAAAGCTGGAGAATAATTCTTAATGGTCTATTTGTTGTCATGTGAAGCATTTTGGAGTAGCTTGACTCCAAAATATTTTGCATGGTAACAAGGAACAATATTCTGCTGCTGGGAAAATGTCTTCCTCCTCCCTTTTAGGACTGCAGCTATGCTTCAAGGGAAGAGGGAATTCTGCAGGCAGGGGAAGGGCTGAAGACTTTAGCATCCTTCCTAATGGAAGTGCCAGAGCTCAATCCTTGTGAGACCTGCTTCCACTGCAGGATACATGCACTTAGCAAATCTCGCTGTGTTGCATGCAGCTTACTCTCAGGTGTTTAAAATCACATGCTTAAAATCATCATGTGCTTTTGAGCATAAGCATTAGCAATATTTAAAATCATTACTCCAAAAAAAAACCCCATGCACTAAAGAAGTGAGGATCAACCCAACTGTTTAACTATATATTAACCACTATGGATTTACACAAAGAAGAAAGGATAATAAAGGCATGTTAAGATGTAACTGAGCCACACTCTTGACTATGGCCTAGGAAGCACACACTACAGAACTACAACGGTGGCCCCTGCTAAGCCTATGCATTTCCATTAATACTTCACTGTCCTTACCCAGAAAGCATCTCATCTTTGGGCAAAACTAGATGTCAAGTCACATGCATTTTGGTTTAACTTGTGGGGCTTACTGTTGTTTGTTGTTGTTGTGTGTGTGTGTCTGTGAGGGAGCTGGATAATTATTAGGAAATCAACAGGAAAGGAGAGGGAAAGCAACCTCTAGAGTTCTACAGAGAATCTATCATGTGAAGCTGGCATTTGGACTAGAAAGTCTCCCACTTGCTTAAAAAAAAACTGGCCATTACATGCAAAGATAGTTTTAATATCACATCCAGTTTTGATGTGATCTTAAACCCTCCACCTACTATATAATTCACATGGAAAAATCAGATTCATATTTCTTAGGATAGATTCACATTTCCTTTTCAGTCTTTCCATTTGTTGTAATTTCTTAAAGTTATTTTGTGGTATTGGAAGAAGGAATTGGCTGATCTGCTCAATGCAATGAATGTCACAAATATTACTATGATTATAGGGTGAAGAAAGCGGGAAGAACAGCAGCAAATTCAGCAATTTTAACCAAAAGAACTATAATTTTAAAGTTATTCAACCCAATATAAGCTACACACACAATCAGTATCATTTTACTGGATAATATTATACGTTGAGAATTAGAATGTTAAGAATTTATCTAAGCATTTCTCAATAATAGCCCAGAACTTTAATGCTAACCATATTTTACTGTAAAGAAATCATACATATTGTTCTTGATATCGAGACCCCAAATGCCTCTGAGATAAAATGTCAGCTCCTACTTAGAGTTCTTGCTGTTTTTAAGCTATCATTTCTGGACAATAATACAAAGCCACCATATATAAACAACAATTATTTTGGGACCATAACAAAGAATAATAAACTACCCTGGCTCCAAACTACATTAGACTCTTTGCCCACTTCTGCAGCATCTGAGTCACTTATGGGGCACAGGAGGTGCTTGCCAACATGATTGTACTCCCATAATTACTGCTTCTGTGTAAACCTGGCTTGCGATGGGGTTCTTTCTTTCTTTAACACATTCAAAAGACCATGGTGATTTCAATATGGAGAAGCTTTGTGCAGATCATGGGCAGTGGTTCACCTTGAAGAACTGGTTTGGCAACCATTCTACCCTGTCTCCAACATACTCTTGAGGGTGTGAAGGGAAGCCATGGTTGCATCCTGCCATACATGTCGTGTTGAGTAGAGAATTGGATTAGATGACCTCTAGGAACCTTCCAATTCAATGACTGCAGGCTAGTGTTACAGCCATATCAAATTGCAGTTTGGCATCAGCAAGAGAGCTGCAATATTGAGATGATCCATTTCCAAGTGGTTTTGATGCTCATAGAGTTAAATCATATTTCAGGTCTGCATTCCAGAAACAGCTCTGATTACATTCACCATCTCCACTGCCAGCCATAAAGCATCATAAAACATCTCAATTAATCACAGCACTCAGTGATTTAAATTTGATCTAATTAAGTACTGAAAGTAATCCAAATATCCAAAATTTTACAAAGGTTATTACTCTTGTGCCCTATAAGCAAAGTGTACAAGATAAAGGGAAAAATAAAGACACAAAGCAGGTTCAATATTTAGGAAGCCACGAATGTGCTGCTAAAAATCTTTGTTGCAGCCAGGGCTCCATGAGGCTGAGAAAGTTTGAACCCCTCTCCCATGAGTTTCACAGGATGAGAGGAAAGTGTGGCATCGCTCTGGGGTCAACAGCATTTGCACCTGAATTTCCTTTGCAATTGATCTAGGAGCCTATGGAGGCCAGTGAGCAAAGCTTTCTCACAACCACCTAGAACTCTGCATACAATGCTACCCATATGACAGTGAAACCCACCATGGCTAGAGCAATGGGAACCTAGTGCTTCAAGAAACTACTGGAAATGGGCTGCAACACTTATTTCCAGAACAAATCCGGTCAGCAGAGTTAGCAGAAGGAAGCTCTGCTGACCTGTTCCATTCCAGAAACAGGCATTTCAGGTCATTTCCAGGAAGTGCTATTTGGCTGCTGCCTCAGCAGTGGATCCTGCTGGTGCAACACAAACAGCGGAAGTGCTGTGAAAGGAGCAGCCATTGCCCTTTGAGGGCACAAATGTGATGTCTGGCAACAGCCACACTGCTCAGAAAATGGCTGAATGAGGCACAAATCTGCAAAATTGAGAAGGTATAACAGTAAGTCGTGGTGAGTATGTTGCAGATGGATTTTGTGTAAAGAAGCACAAAAGTGAGGGGATGGAAGAGACTAATTTTCTTCAGAGAACACTTCAGGTGAATAACGTGCATGTAAAAGAGTAAAATGTTTTATCCTTTTCGAATTCCATTCAGGTCTCAGTTACCTCTTCTAAGACTAAGAACAGTTGTTGCAAAACAGAAATTGTTACCAAAACTGGAGAATTGTTTGGTAAATATACCAGGCAGGGAGTCAATCCTGCATAAATTCAAAATATTTTTAACTAGCAGTTGGCAAAGTTATGGGTAAAGCAAGTATATGTTACTAATTAAGTTATTGCCATCTCCTACAAAACATCACTGTAGAGGCACAACTGAACAACTTGATGTTATGTGATTTGCTTTGTCACTTGTTTTAAGAAGTTTAATAGTTACTTAGTTCATTCTGAACAAAGTTAATAAACATTAAGGATCTACTTCATGAAGCAAACAATGTAAATTAGGAAAAACGAAAATTCATGTTCATATTTGCCATGGGGTGATTCTGAATAGAAAGAAAAGCAAATGCACTATTGTTATTTCCATTTTTGATAGACTTATTCTTTCATATTTGTTCAATTTGTTCACCAATATTTTGAGCATATATCACAGTACAAAGCAATTGTATTTTCAAAATGCAAGGTTGGGCAAGGTTGAGAGTATATTGATCTTGAGCTGAAAAGACGATCAATACTGTAATAAGAAAATCGGGCAATCCAAGTCTAATTTCCACTTCCACTACCTTTTAATACTTTTAATGGGTTTCAAGTATATACACCCCCAACTGCTGCATTAAAACAAATCTAAATTAGAGAGGTACCTCATGAATGTTCCCTATATTTCAAACTCTTCCATCTCAGACATTTCACTAACAGCCAAAAAAACGGCAAAAACTGGCTTGGAAATTTACAGCTTTGGGCATGCTTATTTAAACATCAAATAGGTGTAGTAAATGGTTGCATTTCTCCACATACTCTTTTCCCCCTTTTTCTTACTATCCCTATATCATGTCCTTTTTGGCTATTAAGTACTGGAGCATACCTTATTTTATTCATTCATTCATTCATTCATTCATTTTATTGATCAATTGATTGATTGATTTTCTATCCTACCCCATTAGCCAAAAAAAGGCTCTCTCAGCCTTAGACCTTAGCCATACGAGAATCTCAGATAAACATTAATATGCATTTTTAACAGGCAGTTTCTCATCCAGCAAAAGGACTTTGCTTGACAATACTAATTCACCCAATCAGCTCTTCACACTTACACTTTGTCATGTTCTCTGGTATCAATCCCTCCTTGCGCTCAAAGGTGTGGGATGCAATATCCAATCAGTTAATGTTTGCTACTTCAGAATTTTCCAGGCTGGGATAGAGCTTTACAGAACTCTTTAAACTTAAAGAGCACCCCCCCCCCCACACACACACCAATGCAGTCTCCCTGTCCCCACACTGCAGAGCCAGCAGCCACAGAATCAGGTAATGGCCCTTTAAGAAGCAACCATTTCTTCTGCTGGGTTGGGGCTAGCAGGTCTTGATCAACCAGCCTTCATAAAGCTTCAAAGGCCTCTACATGTTGCTCCTCTTTGACTAGCAAAGTCCTAACAAACAAGTCTTACCAATGACCACCCAGCATCTACCACTGCTTTGAACTGGCCCCCATGAGAATACTGAGCCAAACTAAGACAGAACAGTCTCTGGCAATTTGTTGCTGCATGCCCAATCCCCACTCCTGCCTAATAAAACCATAAAGGCAGCCTAGAAATAGAGAACCACCACCACAAATGCCACTCTTAATGGATTATTTCTGACAGAGTACACAGAAGGTAGTCCCAAGCACAGGGATTTGTTAGATAGTCTACTATAGTATAGTCCAGTCTTTCCCAACCACAAATCCCAGAATTCCCATCCAGCAGGGCAACTGGTGTTGCAGTCCAAATGTGTCAGGAAGGCACAAAGTTGGGGAAGCCTGGAGAGTCCTTTGGGTGTTTCTGAAAAGTAAGTCCAACCTAGATGTTGGATGCCAGCTCCCACCCAGTCCTGGTCAACAAGGCCAGTGGTCAGGAGAGATGGAAGTTGGAGGCCAACAACATCTAGAGGGCCACAGGTTACCCACCTCTGCCTTCTGGTCCCTTATTTCCAGTCCAGCCAATTTCTCCCATAACATGCTACATAGCTGTCACCAATGTAATAGTCCCAATTACACAAAAAAATAATCCATGATCTGTCCAAAGATATTTCTCTTTAAATCAGATCATACAAATGCTGCTGAACAAAGATATTACCATTTAAACTGAAGTCATAGGCATACTTGTTCAGGAATATGTTTTGTTGAATGAGACATTTTGAATAAACATGCACTGAGTAGTTTAGCATTTAGAGAACTTCAGTTATTCGATACTATAGAAATGAGGCAACATCAATAGTAGTGATAGTTAGCCTAATACTCTGTAAATTATCGAAATCAGACTTGCTATGTCCAAGATTCAGTCGTGAAAGGAGAACAAAGGTCAACTAATCATTGTAGCCAAGGATAAAAGGAGAAAGTGGAATCAAAATTGGCAAGCGGCTGTAGACAGAAATCCAAATGCAGTCCAGAAGCACCTTCTCTCTATCCTGCTAGCAATATATCCATTCACAAACATACTGGGACACTTTCTGTTACAGCAGAGAAGCTACAGCCAGTCCTTGGCCATACACATCTCTTTGAGGAAAACATACTGTGGACTAGACTGGACCACATACAGGCACAATCAACAATGGTGATTTTTATGAAGCAGGTGATACTTTTCCCCAGCTGCTGTGAAAACAGGAACTATAACCTGCATTTGTGTACCACTCATATCATGCTGACTTTTCCTGTGCAATCATAGGCAAACACATGGTTGATCAGGAATTGCAGTCAGCTGCCTGTGGCCTGGGAAGAGCTTCCTGTTAAGTGAACTTCAGAGCTGCAGAAAAATGCTTCTCCTTCTCAGCACTGCCATGACCTTGCTACCTTACATGAAGGTTCATAACAAAAGAAAAAGGACCATCACTTTTGCTACCCAATTTGATCTTACCAAAAAATGTTCTTCTTCTTCCCCCTCCTCTCTAAATAAGGTATCTCCAAATTATTTTTCAGATGTGTAATATGACACACTGATAAGTATTAATTATTATGTAAAAAACATAGCCCTATACTAGGGTATCAATGATAGTTTCCAGTTACCCAATATATAAGAAAGCACTCACAGTCCAAAAAGCATGGGGTAGATTAAAATATATAAAACAAAAAGGGTTTGGTTTAATTTGCATAATGCATCTATACCCCACCTTTCTTCCTTCATGACATTTGAGGCAGCTCTTGGGGTACTCAGGTAGGCTGGGTACTGGCCAGACAGAAACCTGCTGAGCTCCAACAAGGTGGCTACATCATGTGTTCCCACATAATCTCCTCAAAGCATAGTAGTCTTGAAATAGGCAGAATTGTGTCACTTACATTTATTTCAATCTCAAAACATATCCAATATACTCCATGAAGTACAGAACAATTATAATAGTGATAGATTCTCTGTGACAGGTGCCCATATCACACATTCTTGAATGCTAAAAATTAGAGGAAACACCACATTTTTAAAGCACATCTACTTCTTTACAGAACATTTCAAGCATCCTTGGAGGTTAGAGGTTATTCACTCTACCTTAACACACGTGCTGTGAGATTAAGCTCCAAGATACCAAGAAGCCTGCTTTTTCTCTCTATTCCACTGGTATCTCTGATAAAGTCTAAAAGTCTATAAGAGTCTATAAGAGCAGAACTCCCCCACTTCCCTAGCTGACACAGCAAATTTGACATTTTAAATTTAGGGTTCTGTGTCCAGACATTTAAGAAGTCCTTTTAGCACTTGCATTCATAGATCTTAAACCAAAAACGCTATGGCGCTTACCATGCTGCCTGCAAATTTTCCCATTTGCCTTGTTAAACTGCATTATTCTGTATCTCCCTGTCCACAGTGCATAATAATAAAAGATACAAGTCAGCTCTATGTTCTGGCATTAGCTATTTCTGACACATACAGTTGCATGCATGCATACATGCATGCATGCATGCATAAATAAATAAATAAATAAATGGAATGCTAGCAACATTTCACAATGGTGCTTATTAGTTTTAGGAAATGGAAGCAGATCAGGATAGCATTCTGCTACAGCGTAAAAGTAAACACATCCTTTTGGCCCTTAGTAATTTTCTGACTGGATTTTCCTAACACTTTGTATAATGCTGCAAGTTTTCTCTACAGTATCAATTTTGGCCTAGTTGTATGAAGTACCAAAGGGACCAAAGCTAAATGAATATACCATTCCAGCCACTGTATGGCTCACTTGCAATCTTAATTATTTAGACAAAACATCATGCAAACTCAAACTACATATAAGCAATTGTGCATGGGGTAGCAATGATTCTGGCAATCACAATTAGTTCAGAATGGATTGCAATGATCATAGGAATTACCATGCTAATATGTACTGGTATGTTAGTCTTTCCAGTATTTCTCACTATATAAAGATGGAGATAAACAAGCAAACTCCGTATGATCAAGTAGGAAGCTTCAGTGGCACTACTGTGCATGTGAACTGATCCCAAACTAAATTATCAGCCTCTGAAGAATTCTACACCTTCTAACTACATTCCAAGTGACTAAGATTTAAGCTGAACTGGAAAAACAGAGTGAGTTTTGTGAACATGTTCATATCCTTTCAACACAGAGATTGGGAGCCTCAAGCACAAGCACAAATCCAGCCCACCTGGGGTTTCTATCTGCCTTCTGGGGAATTCCCCAGAAGGTAATACTCCCTTTTTTGGCTCCATTTCCTTTGCCTTGGCAGTGTTCCTCCATTCTGAATGGTTCCTCTAAGACTTGCTTACTAGCAATAACAGCTATAAACTAGAGTATGCTAATATCTTCAGTATTTTTGGCCCCACCCCATTTGCTTTCAGCCCTGAACATCACTAAACTGCAACCCTCCAGAGACTGTCCAAAATTGAATCCAATTATCAATTTGAAAAAAGCTCAATTGCTCAAAATTGAAAGTTTGTCCATTTTGGCTGTTTTTGTAGTTTCCATATTTTCAATCAAAAGTTATGAAAATGCTAGTGGAGAGAATGCCTGGTGCCAGGAATGGGACTTGAAAAGTTATTCAATGCACATTAACATACAACGTTTTAAAGCCTTTGCCATTGTTCTTAATGCCTGGCATTTATATGCAACACTGTACAGAAAAACAGTTTTTAGCATGTGCATCATTCTGGCGGGGGGGGGGGGGGGGGTCCAGAGAGTCTCCATACAAATTAAAATGTATGACACTGAGACTGCAGCAGAACAGGAAAAACAATTACTGCAAACAGGCATACAGAAAAAAACTGCAAAACAATGAGATGTGGGTAGTTTTTCACTTACCATTTCACACTGTACAAACAATGTTTCCCATTTCACACCCTTGAAACAAAGACTGAACACTAAGACTATTTGCTGCAGCACTACTAAGAGCTGACATGCTTCCCATGCGTTCAAGGGTAATTCTTGTCTGCATTACAGAAAACATGGGCATTTTTTTTATTTCCATGTTTCCTTTTCTTGAAATAATCAATGTAGTTTGACCACAGTCAACATTTAAGGTTTATTTCTTAGATGTTCTCCAAAAGCTCTTTGTCTTTAATCTTTCATAAATGGCACATTAAGAACATCATCTAAGAAATAACCATGTAAGATGTGGGTTTAAAAATAACGGTTCACAAATTTCACTTTAAGGATATTTAAATAGAACTCAGAAAACCAATGGAGTACTTTCCGCATCATGACTTCTCTGTGAAATAATGGCAAACAATTCTTCTGCTCAAACTATAAGGTCCAAAATGAAACTAACTTAAGAAAGACAATGAATAGTACTATTAACTAATCTTCTCAAAGCAATCTGCTGACAGGTATAAAAGCAAAGCTAACTTGGTGAGCAATAAACAGATGCAATCCAAGGAATATATGGGTTGGTGGAAGTGCTGATGCCAATGACCCACTTAGACATTCACTCTGGGAATGATTGATGCTACCAATAATTCAAAAACATGCAGTATTACAAGAACAGAGTAAATTCACTGTCCTAATGTTGTTTGGAAGTTGGGTCAGCAATTCCATTGCTAGGAGTGAAATAGAATGTTCACAGCTATTTTATGTCTAAATTGTTTTTTGCAGAACATTTATACTTCAGCCTTCAGTCCTATTACAAGCATATTTGCCACTGTTCTGAGTGCACAACAGTAGGGGTTCATGTGGTAAGCAAAAGCAATTTGCGACAAGACGATGAACATATTATTTCATTCCTAACAGCAACACATACGTATAATAAAACAGACAAAGAGGCCATATACTCCCATCCCCACAAAAATCAAAGCACAGAAAATGTCCTTCTTCCAATGTGCTATCAGTTCTGCCCCATCTGACCTCACACTTTTTTGTTTTAGACTGAAGAGAACTCAGGTTTTCTGCACAGCCTAGAGGGATTATCTCTGATGAAGAGTACTACAATCCATGAAATCTGATGCTGTAATAGATTTGTTAGTCCTTAAGGTACCATAACACCCTTTGTTGTTCTGCTGTAATAAACCAGTGCTACTTCTCTGGAGTCAAAGTCCACATCGTAGATTAATTATGGTAAACGGCTGTGGTAATGAAGCCATCACAGGCTGATTTTCACTGAATATTTCTGTGCTATATTACGTCAGGAAATCTGTGACTGATCTCCCTGCATCTTTTTAACTTAAGGCAACAAAGGGATAGCTATTAATTTGATGGGAAGACAGCAAAGGGCATTCTGCCCACATCATCTTTGTGATCTAAACCGCTCTCTGAACTTGCTCTTTCGCCTCCAGAGGGGAAAATACAAGCATGATACAGATACCTACCTTTTTTCACAGAACAAATAGCAGCAGGGAAAGGGAAAATGGAACAGGCACAAGGATTAAACATGCCCACCCGTGAAGTTTCCAGGTTCAACATAACAACCTCTCTATACAAGTGTATGAAATTGTTTAAAATCATCAAATAATTATTGTTTAAAAGTGTCAACCACAGCTCAGCTGGAGTAACATGTTGTTTAGCTCTGATGCAGCACTGATTGCAAATCAAGCCCCATTCCCAAACACCAAGAGGAGCTGAGCAACACTTTCATGGGACCATAAAGTTGTAAGGGGCCATTTAATCCTTTGAGTCCAACTGTTTGGCCAGTGCATTCATGACAAATAGCTGTCCCGGTTCCACTTGATGGAAAGCCCACAACCTCCCTAGGCAGCTGGTTCCACTGTCTGACTGCTTCCATGAGCAGGTATTTTCCCTGAAAGGGCACCAAAATCTGAACTGCATATAGTACTTGAGGTGAGGTCTGACCAGCACCAAGTAAAGTACCCTACTACTTCCATGATTTAGAAATTACACCTCTACTGATGCAACATAAAATTGAATTTGCCTTTTTTACTGTCATAATACACTGCTGAGTTATATTCAGCTTGCTGTCAAGACCAAGATCCTTTTCACAAATACTGACAAGCCAGGTATCCACAATGCTATAGCACTGCAATTTATTTCTTTTCCCAAAATAAAGAACTTTGCATTCAAGACGGAGGTCCTGTTGGTTGGCGGATCGGGTTTCGGAGAGGGTGGATTTGACCTGGTCCTGAATGGTGCAACACTCCCTCTTAGGGATAAGGTCCGCAGCTTAGGAGTACTCCTCGACCCGGAGCTTTCTTTGGAAGCTCAGGTGACAGCGGTAGCAAGGAACGCCTTCCTTCAGCTTCGGCTGATTAATCAGCTGCGCCCCTACCTGGAGTACGACTGCCTGGCGACGGTGACACACGCGCTGGTGACTTCCCGCCTAGACTTCTATAACGCGCTTTATGTGGGGCTTCCCCTGAAGACAGTCCGAACACTTCAATTGGTGCAAAATAGAGCTGCCAGGTTGCTGACGGGGACGGGGCGTTATGCTCACATGACTCCAGTCCTCCGTCAGCTTCACTGGCTTCCCATTGAAGCCCGGGCCCAATTCAAGGTGTTGATTATGACCTATAATGCCCTAAACGGCTTGGGACCTGGCTACCTGAACGAGCGCTTACGTCCGTATATGCCCAACCGCCCTTTGAGATCTGCGGGAGAGGCCCTTCTCCGGGAACCCTCCATGAAAGAAATTAGGAGAGTAAGTACCCGGAGGAGGGCTTTCTCTGCGGTGGCGCCCAACCTATGGAATTCACTCCCCAAAGAGGTCCGCCTGGCTCCGTTGTTACTGGTTTTTCGGCACCAGGTAAAGACCTTTTTATTTAAACATCATTTCAATTGTTAAAACATATGATCTGGCCAGGGCAACTTCTTCTTCCTTCTCTTTCTCCTCCTATATTTTTATTTTATACTGATAATTCTAATTTTATATTTGTAAATCAATGTATTTTTTTGTATTTTTGTATTTAATGGTAATTTATTATGTACTATTGTATTTCAATGTATTTTATCATGTTGTAAGCCGCCCCGAGGTTTCAGCAAGGGGCGGCATAGAAATGTTATAATAATAATAATAATAATAATAATAATAATAATAATAATAATAATAATTTCATTCTGCTACTTTCTGTCAGTTTTCTAAGTTATCAGGATAATTTTGAATTTTGTTTCTGTCTTTTAAGGCATCAGTTATCTCATCCAATGTTGTGTCATCAAAAAATTTGATAAGCTTTACTCACATCTTCCTCCAAGTCATTAATAGAAATATTGAAAGTACAGGGTTCAAGATGGGAAAGTACTCTTATATTGCTAACACTATGTATCAACAAGGACTTAATAAAACAGGGAAATGGTAGCAGAATACTACTGACTGTGATAAAACCTACAATCCTATACACCAAGAAACTATGTAGAAGTGCAAAAGCTTCACAGCAACCTCACAATACTAAAATTTGAAAGGCTCACTAAGGATTCCATGCACCACTACCTTAAAGTTAATTTGAGACCTATTTGGGTTTACATTCATAGAACACTAGAGTTGGAAGGGGCCAAAAAAAGCCATTGGGTCCAACCCTCTGCTTACTGCAGGATTCCAAGATGGCTGTCCAGTTGCATCTTGAGTGCCTTTAGTTCGGGAGTGCCCTCAACCTCCCTAAGTAATTGGTTCCATTGTCATACTAACAGGCAGGAAATTCTTCCTGATGTTCAGCGAGAATGCGACTTCCTGTAGCTTGAGCCCATTATTTCACGTCCTGCACTTTGAGATGATCAAGAAGAGATCCTGGCCTTCCCCTTTGATGTAGTAATCTTCATATTGATCCACAAGGCACTTGCAAGGTGTTATGCTAAGATACGACAGCAGAAAGCACTGGTCAGGATTCATAACGAACAGTGGCAAGCAAGGCAGCAGAGCAGACCCCATATCCATCGCTGGCTATTCCCCCATAAGTGGTGAAATAGTTGCCATACCAACTACCCACACAGGGAAGTCTGTGGCTGAAAAATTGCCACAAACAACCTCCAGGGGAATAATCACGAAGAAAACATTGCACAACAGTTAATGAAAAATGCCATCTCCTTACATAGGAAGTAAACAATGGCAATTCTAAATGAAATAATGTGAATGGCTCTCAGATTCTGAGAGGTATGCATGTATCACCTTCCAAAATCTGGCCTTTCCAGATCTATTTGGCTGTAATTCCCAATTTCCCCAGCCAGTATGAACACATGGCATCTTTAGAGACTTCTGCTTGTGTAATTCATTGATTGATTTTCATATAAATTTAAGCCAAAATGCAAAATTTGAGATCCATTTGGGATCAAGGACACAGAACTGAATTTTGCCTCAAGAAGATTCAGATAACTTAATTTATTGTGAATGATCCTCTATTTATGACCTGAGGTATGTTTAAACACAGCAGAGGAAATAGAAGGAAAACTTCCACTCTTTTAAAAAGTAGTCCTAAACAGGGAAAAGTGTAGCTAATATCTGATCACATAACTATACCAGCCTTCCCCATCCAGGTACCCACCAAATGTGTTCGACTGCAATTTCTATTATCCCCGGCATGACCAATGGCTCTGTTGGTTGGTGACAGTGGTACATCTAGTAGTACACAGTGAGGTCAAAGTCCCGGGCTCCACAACCTAGTGGCTCCCTCAGAAGTAGGTGGTGTTGAGGGCACCAGGGCAAGAGAAGCAAACTTCCTTCCTTTCCTGCAGTTACAAGGGGTGCTGTGATTTAATTGAGCTTAAAATACAAAACTGTCCATGTTCACAGTATTTCATTTCATTTCATTTCATTTCATTCATTTATTTTTGCATATGGTTGACATTTATGTTGTTGTTGTTCTAATAGATCAGGAACATAGAAGCAGTTTTAAGGCATGAGATGGCAGGAGAGAAAGAGAAAGGTTAGTTCGGTGATTCACATGTGTCCCGTAATAAGACTATTATGTCCACATCTAAAAGTTGCAGTCTAACACACTCAGAGAGCACCAGGCTGTGGAAGGTTGGAATATGAATTAAATAAATAAGCAAATTAAATAAAAGCATTTATTTATATCCAAAACGGCTCCTGGCACATCTTATACATACTGAGCAAAACAGGACAGTCCCTGTCCATAAATGTTATTTATCAACTGTTATAAACAGCATGCTTCAAGATGCCTTTAGAAGAAAGCATAGCTATATTCAACATCAAAATATACAAGAGCTTGAGCTCCAAACTAAAGAGAAGCACCTATGCATCATTTCTGTATGGGAGGACAGAAAGTAGATTTCTAGATGTTTTGAAGTTCAGGTCTGAGAAGCTCTTTATCAGGCATGCCACAAGTTAAAGTCTAAAGCACCTGTAGATTTACGTTCCACCAACCCCCGTCCTATGGCACAGAGTCTATGTTCAGCTCACTTTAAATTTTAATCCACACCCTTGAAGGGTAAAGCCAGATAAGGAGTCAGATCACTTTGCAACTACTTTTGTGGTGGGGAAGGTGGCATTGGGCAATAAGAGTTTGCTAGCTTTCTATCATATTTGTTCCAAGTTTAATGACAAAAGAAATAGTTGCTCAATATTTATTACTACTTTGCTCAAAGATTTACTCAAGGTATTCAAACTGTACCATAAACAGGACCATTACAGACAAGTAAGCCACTTCTATTCTTAGCCTAGCTCACACATTTTTAGCAACCAAGTGATAAGGATCAAGAACAGTATGGGGATGGACCTGAACTTAAAAGTGCAGTCATATGCATGCTTACATAGAAAAATCTCCTATATGGCTCAGTATTCCACAGCTAACTTTTCTGTTTATACATGCACAGAACTGCACCTTTAATTTCCTTTTGAAATCAAAGTGACAAGTCATAAAAAGTTGTCTCATTGATTCTAATGTGGCCCAACCCAAAGGAACTATTTGATTTAGGTCAATGTAAAGAACTGCCTTTTGCCCAGCCGACTCAGATATTTTTGGTCAAGTTCCCCTCAACCTACATGTCATTCAGTGCAAGAATTATCATTACAACCACTGAACTGATTAAATGACTACATGGACTGTGAAAAAAATACACAGAAGAAAAATACATTGTCTTCTTTACTTCTCCATAAGCTATTTCTATTGAATAAGATAAAGACAACACTTTAAAAATTCTTCTATTTTTAAAATGTATCATTACCTTATTTTATTAGGACTTTGGTTTATTACTTAAAGCAAATTTTCTGTGTATTTATTGGCTGATTAGATGTGTATCATGTGGTCACTGCTTCCCCAAAGGATCCTATCTAACATTAATAATGCTTAATGTTTAAACTTCAAATGATAGAATCCCATAAGCCAATGGCACTTACATGAGTATTTCCTGTATGGGCCATCCATTTCATGTGCTTTTAACAGTCAAACATTGTCCATAAGAATTGAGATCCAACTATGGAGAAGATGCACCTACATTACACCTGTAATATAGTAGGCCATAAAAAAGTAGTTATGATTCCTAAGAAAGTCCTAAGCCTAGAACCCAAGATGGAGCACTATATATTGTCTAGACACAGTTTTCTGAATCACTTTGGTTCCTTATAATTCTAGTGATTTAAATGTGCTTTATATGTACATCTCTTGAAGACAGAGATTACATTTCATCACATATACAATTTAGCACATGAACTTATTTTGCTACAACTATACTGGCATCTTACGTATAAAATGCTCGTAGAGTTTGGCTGTGGGCCATAATTTGTGCATATCATTGATTATCCTTGGATGAATAAACCCTCAATATTCTCAAATCATTCATGGAATTTAACACTTGCTAAGCTATTTCCTAATAATGTTGAAGAAAGAATGATGGTAAACATTTGGGTTTTGTTGGTTTGCAAATGGTAAAAACAATGCCAAGTTCCTGATTTCTACACATCAGCCTTGCTCAAAAATAAACACTTGTAGGCATAAACCGAAGATAGCATGAGAATTCCATCCCAATCAATCATCTGACATTTCTTCTGGAAGCAATACAAATATTGGTTGTCCAGTACCATTGATGGAGGGGGAGAGAGAATTCTTTTCCTAAGGAAAGAACTGAATTGGACATTGTTTTTAGACGTACATAACACTGAATCCTATGCACACTTAGAAATCTCACTGTATTCAGTGATGCTTATTCCCAAGAAAAGTCTGCATGAAAAAGCAGCCCTAGAAAATTAAGAGCGTTAAAAATGAAACAAAATTTATAAAAGCAGAGTGTGTGCCCCAGGAGCTATCCTCCTGGTTAAATAATACTGCAGTTCTGAAAAAAATATTTGTTGAGCAAAGCTTCTGCAGAAGGATGTTTAAAATCTTGTTATTGCATTTCACATCAAAGAGCTATTAAAATGATAATGTACAGTTTCCCTCAGTATGAAGTGGCTAGATTGTTACAATATATTGCATAGTTTACCTGCAGATTAAGGCCTAACACAGTGGGGGCATGATACTGTACTGTCATTATACATCACCAAAGAGTCTTTAATCAGCAATTCATTGTCACAACATGATGTGTCATTTACGTCTCTAATCTGATGAACGACAGGACAGGATACAAGAAAATGTCATTCCCCAGAGGCTGATCAAAAATCCAGAGTCCCTGTTATCCAGTAACTCTTAAATGTATTTGGGTCACAAACCATAATCGTAATGTAGTAGAATTATTACACTAACAATAAACGAGGGAAGAAGCTTTTTTTCCCTCCAAAGCACCTGCAAGCATATCCTTATGAAAGCTTGAAAAATTAGAACCATGATCATCAACCCTTAAAATAATAAACAGACATTATGCATTCAAAAATATTCTCAGTAGATGTGGTATGCAGTATAGAAAGTCAGTTACCAGACTCTTAAAAACAGTATTCAGTAACCATCACACACTCAGGATCAGATGCACAATCTAAAACTGATCCAATGCTTTATGAGTTAAATGCATTTAAAAGCTTGATTGTAAACTAATTTATATATAAGTAAGTATGATTGACTTCAGTGGCACTTGTTTGCACATGTTTGTTCCAAAGCACAACTGTCTAAATCTTTAAGCTCACTTTCTTGGAAATGTACTACTATTTCAGCTTAACTGTATTATGAATCAGAGTGTCTATCTTTATTACTGTTACAGCAGTTTTCATTAAGAACAATGAAAAGGTGCATTTCAATTATTTATGTCTATGCCTAGCAGTATTGTTTCAACAGGGGGAGACTCAGGCAGCAATCAGAAGAACAATGTGACAGTTTCAAGTAAAATGTTCTAGAAAACAAAGCCCACTTTCTGAAACATATGAGATTAATTGTCCTATTTGCATAACCCTTCTGTGCCAACAGCCACACTAACAAGAGCACCCCTCTGTCCAATAAAAGTTGATCTTATTAAATGCACATGGCATTTATCCAAATATAATCTTGGGACTGGGCAGCCACTTGTACAAAGCAGAACCCATTCAGAGAGAAAGCGTCTCTGGACAGAGGTATGCACTGCTATTTATTCTAACACTTAAAATAAAATGTTACGAGGAAGGTTGCTTTGTTTAGTTTTAAATTGTCTATACATCATCCTTCATCAGTGAGCTGTCCACCACACTTCCCAGAGGTACTGACTAGCAAAGATAAAATAAAACAAGGCTGTGCTTCAAACTACTGAATTAGTGCGTTGATGCATGATGCGCCAATCTCCTCATTCATAAACACCACAGATCTCTTTATTGGACAAGCCCCTGCAGCCAGTTCCGTCTATCTGGGACGAAGGCTGCAACTGAACAGTCATTTTTAGGTGGAATCTTGCTTCCTCGAGTATCTGCACATACACCTCGCAAGAAACGGAGTACTGCGAAGCAGTGCGAGCAAAACCGTGCTTGGGAATCCGCACAGGAATCCATACAATGTTTCCTCGCTGCAAAGACATGGCAGTGCTAACGACCCTCCGATAAGAAAGCAAATTGATTAGGAATTGCCATTACAAAGCGGGAAGTGGCGCAGAACGTACAAGACCCTGAAAGAACGGCAAAGGAATATATCCCATCACGGCAAGAAAAAAGGGGGGAGGGGTGCAACGAATCTGCCCGAGGCAGCGGCAACTTTCTTCCCCGGGCTGCCTCCATGGAGGGCTATTTTTAAGAGAGGGCCACCGAGTGGGGGGAAAATCAGGCACAAGCCTCAGATCCCTCCCCCTTTAACTAGCCCGTCAATGGTAAATTGCGAGACGAAGCTGAGAATGGAGGAAAGCGGGGTTTCTGCTGCGGCAATATCGCCGAGCAAGCAGGCGTTTGCGCAGCAACCATTCGCCGCTGCAGCTCCCATTGCAACGCGCCGTTATCATCCTCGGTGCCCACGCAAAGCCTCGCCCTCCCGGGGTGAGTCGGGGGATTAATTGCCCCCCCAAGTCCCTTCACCCTTTGTCCCTGCGCAGGGCTGTTTCCGGGGCTGTTTTGGGGGGACTCACCCAGAAAACGAAGGAGTAGATGATGAGCAGGGTTTTCAGACACGTTATCACGGGTTTGGTCTCCATTCTCCTCGATGCCATAATACTGAAATCCCGGCTGCTGGCTTCGGGCAGGGGAGGAGGGAGGGAGCGCGCGCGCGCGCGCGAGGGAGGAGGCGAGGGAGGGGGCGGAGGCGGGGCCGGGGAGGGGGCGCTCGGAGCTGCGCTCACTCCGCCGCCGAGTGGCTGATCGGCGCCGCCTGCCCTTCTGCCGCCGCCACCGCTGCCGCCGCGAGGGCTTTAAGGGCAGCCGCTCCTGGGAGCTCGTGCACAGGACCGGGCCGCTCCGCCGCCTGTCCCGCCTCCTGCCGCCGCCGCGGCACCATTGTGCAGTCACAGCGGCGGAGAAGGCGGCGGCAGGGACACGGTCCTTCTCTCTGCGCCCTCCTGCAGAAGGGCCAGGACGGGAGAAGGACGGGGGCTTGGCTCCCTCCCACCGCCGGGGACACACACCGCACACCCTTTCTCCAGCTGTCGATGGGAAGGGTGCTGACAGAGGCAGGAGCCCAGAGGGCACGCGGGAAGGGGGATGCTGTGCCGTTAGCGAAAAATGCACCGCGGTGCAGTGCGAGAAGGAAGGCGTTTCTGGCTGAAGGGAGTTAAAGCAGATGGACCCGGCGGAGAGAAGGGGGATGATGTAAAACGCGCCCGTGAGGATGAACATGGAGAAATGTCCGAAAAAGCCAGGCTAACATGGCACAGGGAGGCGAGGCTTCGTGTTTCATGGAGCCTGTTCACGCACGGCGTGGGCATATGGCTGCAGGAGAAGCAAGCGCTTGGAAAAGAGCTGATCGAGCAAACCCCATCTGCCACACTCAGGCTTCCACTGTGGAACATGTCACTGCAAACGCTCGACTCTCTCCTGCATCACAGCGGGGCCATTTGGCTCGAGCAGTGGAGGCTCAGCTTGTGCACGATTCTCATCACTTCACAGCTGCCACACCTTGAAGGGGGTGCATGGATAGCTGGCCGTGCAGGGTAAAGGGAGAACGCAGATTCTTGAAAAGCCAGTGGGTTGCTTTCCAAGGTGAAAGAGGCCCGGTGTGGCTCGAATCAGTCCTAAAGTCATTCCTTCTGACCTGAAAGCTCTAACTCTGCTTCCCCCGCCATTAGGGAGGGCACGATCACTTGCGGGGGAGGCAATGTCATTCGTCATACAAACGATCCTATTAAAGCTTTTGAGTGCTTTCCTAAAACCACTTCGTACAGATTAGTTCAACTGATTCTACTAGCAGTATTCCAGAACAGCATGAGAATCACTAGGAAATGTACAGGTACAGGTAAAACCTGGTTAAAATCAACACTATTGATCTGCAGTTAATGAACTACTTAATCACCACAAAAATCAATTGAATGATTTCTGCCTTGTCATCAAAGCCAAAGCAGAAGCCTAAATATTGTTACTTTGAGGATAAAGGAAACTAGGTTATTATTTCAAATAGGACCATTTCTACATTAATTTATTTGCAATTAATTTTTTTTCTCAGACTAGAGAATTTTTTAAATCCAGATGCAACTCAACAATTTTCTCCCATAATGAGAGATCTGTGGAGAAACCAGCACAAAAAGCTCCTCAAAGGACATGATCAAGAGGATTACTTTGGAATACAGAATTAAATTTAAAATACATGCAGTCCACATGAAAATAAATACCTTTTGGCTTACTTTATGTTCTGAACTAGCCCCAAATCACAGTGGCTGAAAATACAATGTCTGCAAAACTTCTGAAGACTACTATGGTTCCTTACTGACAACAATCAACAGTATAAGTAATCAGGAGCTGCTGGCAAGTATCTCATGGAAGAGATATGAAATAGCCTGAGAGGCTGGTTGGGTTTACCAGGTATTCCTCAGCTGCACAGCTTTTATATGGATTGTGCCTGTCAAATTCCACTTTACACTGTTGTGGCTGTCAATTACTTAGAGGTGCTCTCAGATACAACACAGCTTTATTTAGGAGATGAGAGACCACCTGAACTGAGGTGGAAACACTCTACCTAGTTACAGAAGTGCTGACATTCTATAGCTTTACATCTTTATATAAATCCATGCATACATATGCACTTTTTAAGCCTTCCTAGAACATCTTGTGGTTTGGTTGTTTCCTGTGGACCAGGCATCTAAAACTGCATACCCTGTGGCTGTAGTTTTTGTCTAGTTGTTGACTTTTATTGTTTGAACTCATTTTCTAGTGGTGGTGCCCATTCTACCCTGACTGTCACTGGTTCTAAGATGGCACCTCTCATGTAAAAAAAAAAAAAGGGTGGGGGACTACTGATATGTCCTCTTCAAGGCCCTTTTGGCCTCGCCTACAATCAATTTTCGTTTACACTCAGGAGCCTTTCCGCTTTCTCCACAGGCATGAGTTGCTCTTGAATTTCTCATGGACTAGGCTCCTGAGTTCTGTTACAGTACTAGCTGCACTGAAATATATGGAAGTCATGACTAAGCTTTTAAGTAGGGACTTGGTTGTGCCACATCAGTCAGGGAACAAACTTGCCAACCAGCCAGTAAGATCCCATGCATATGTTGAGGTAACCTCTAGTTGCTTGCAATCTGACTTACTTCATCTCTGTGATGTTGTACAGTGGTCATGATTTCTCCAATGCAATCTATGTATGCACCACAGGTATGATTTAACAGCTCATAGACTCCTGCCTGTGTCAAAGTGAGCATATCTAATACTTCTCTGTTGTCTAGCACAATTTGGGATAGTTCAGATGTTTCTTTGACCAAATTGACCTGTCTTGCAATTGTGGCATCATCACTCTTCTCTAGGGCCATACTCAGATTTAACAAGACTTCTTTGAGGGTAGTTATTTCTTTGAGAAGGAAATAACTGATAAAGATAAAGGCTTTATCTTTTTCCTTCTCTTGCTTATTACTCTTCACCACCAGGTGAGTTCTCTGATCCCATATAGATACTATCACTCTTCTTTCTGTGGTATCTGCCCAAGATTTTTATGTGCTAGGCTCCCATACCTTTAGTAACCATGGACATTGGGGGACTTTATGTCTTATGTAGGATTTTTTTGCAATTGCAATACCGACAAGGTCATGTGTGCTAAGATATAATAACTGCTCTGAGTTTGGCTCACATTGAAAATGTAAAGGTTTTTTTATGCATTTGGCATTGTTAAAAAGATTGAGGAATGATCCAATTATTTCTACTCTCCAACTGTATATAGGCTATTGTGAGTGTTGTGCTGATTTTCTGTGCACATCCAGGGGTACCTGCCTGATTCCTCTTTCACCTTTATCAGTGACATACAGATTAGAATTGTTTCCTGTGTGGATTATGAGAATTTCCCATATTTCAACTTCCAATGCATTTATTTGGTGTTTACAGATATTTCCACAGAAGCACTGAGGACTAAGGTCAAGGCATTTAAGGGGAGATCAGAGCTCTGTCTCCATCCTCACAAGGGGAGACTCAATCTGTCTTATGGCCTCTGCAATGCTGTACTTTGGGGCCATAAGACTGCAGCCCAGGGACTGTGCAATCCTTTGATATCAGCAACATTAATTCACAGTTGTTTTGTCCTCTGTACAAAACAGATTCTAGTATATTATCATTAGAATATTGGTCCTCAATGGTCACAGTAAATCTGACTGTAATTATTATATAGGGAATTCTAAACAATATCATTTTAACATTTAATTTAAGGTTTCTTGAAAGAATATAATTAACAAGCCACCTTGGTTATATGCCTTCAACACCTTGTGCTGTCAATTCCCCCCATCCTGCTGTTTTTGCTTTTCTTTGTACTATCATAGAATTGTACTACTCAGAAAGAGAGTAGGCACATTTAAAGAAAACTCAACTCTTAAGCAGACATGTTTTTAAAAAGACGTTCAGAATTGGAGCAATTGCCCTTAAAATGAAAGGTAAGATTTTTTTTAAGCATGGGATATTCCTTGTGCTTGAGGACTATCACTCTTTTCCACTCCATCCACCAGAAACTGTAGTAAAACTTAGCTCCTCTCAGGCTATGAAACTATCTTTTATCACTCATTAGACCTCATCATAGTTCCTCTTGCATTATTTAAGCTAAAGAGAGTATAATCTCCATTGTTCTTGACTAGGTGGTCAAATTTGCATTTCAGTCAACTTCCCTTGAGCTCAGAATGTTCTTGGTCTCTACTCTGCCAAAGGCAAGCAGGGGCACCATTCAAACTTTTCTGAAGGCTACATTTTTATTAATGCAAGAAAGCTCCCTTACTGTATTAACCACAACCCCCGATCATTGCTACAGTTCTAACTTTATATTTTTCTTTGCAGCCAGTATTTCATGCAGTGCTCTCTTCTTTCTTTCCACCACAAAAAAGACACTCTGAACCCCTTTCTCTGTTAGCCACCTCTCCTTTTCTCAATCCACTGAGACACAGCAGTGCTGTCCCCCTCTAAGGGCAGTCGACAAGGCTTTACACCACCTCCTTACCTGGTTGGGGTTACATTGAAAAAGATAGTATGAGCACAGGCATGCCGCTGCTACTCCTAACTTTTCCGACATTGCCCTTCAAATTGGAGCCCCAGCTTTGGGCTCTCCCTCTTGGCCTAGAATGTCTGACACTGCCTTGGCAGAGTGGAAGGGAACTCACTTCAGGGGTTTCTTACTACTAGTGGATGGCTAACAGGAATCCTTAGATGGGTAAGGAACATCTGCAAACAATGGGTAGCTGGAGTTTTCCCAAGAAACCACTAGTAGAAAATGGGATCTGCAGGCCTTATATAGACCCATCCGAGGAATGATTATTTCTCAGATGATTGTTTCCACACTTAGGGGAAACTCAGTATAGAGAAAGAGAAGCATAGTCAGATATGAACCCTGAATTTAGGAATGCTGATTTCAGTGGGCAAATTCACACGTAATCCCAACCCATCAGGGTGATTCACCATGATAGGTTGGTGGAACACCCCCTGAAAAAACCTCACAGTAAGCTCAAGAGAAAATTGGGCTCATTGTGGGTGCTTTGCTGCTTAATGTTTCTTTCCATCATTCCCTGGTGGCATTCCCAGTGGACTGTGGGGAGGGGAGGAGCAGCCATGATCACAGATAAGCCAGAAAAACAGGAGGTGTCTCAAAAGTATTGTGGATGTACAAGGAGCTTGTTGATGGGCTTAATTTCTATAGGAAGGTCATGGAATGAAGGGAAAAAACACCAATGATGACAGCAGATACAGCCATCTGGAAAATTCTAAAGGACTGGATTTGGCTCTCAGGAGGTTCTTCACCTTGTGTTAGATAATTACCCCCTTGCACAATGAAGTTGTGGATATTACATTTGTACAACTCATACAAATCTGCATCCAACTTTCTTTGTCTTTTTGGTAAACCAAGTTTTCTGATCATGTCTCCAAGGCTATAGTTCAGGGGAGCCCTAGATTTCATTTGTTTTCAAGGAATTGTAAAACCATGCATGAAATTGCAAAGAATTATTTCTCCATATCCACAATCTGTTGACAGCCAGTGTGAAGTATTACTATACTGTAACGATTACAGTATTACTATACTGTGCTTGACAGCCCAATCCTACAAACCTGTCAGTTAGAAATATTGAAAGCCACTTTACAATAATTTTCTTCTTGATGTTTCTTAAAGGATGTATTTGTGCCCTCCTGCTTAGGTGCATAGCTGCAGGATCCTCCAGCGTTGCCAAGCACTTTTGGATGCAAAACCTCGGGAGTAGCTCATTCATTTCCTTATTGTTATGCTTTCTCTACTACCCTGACTAGCAAGACGTTTCATGGGCACTGCTGCAGTTTGCTTTGAATGAGAAAGCCCTGAAGAGTGATGGTATTTTTATATGCTTGTTTTATTTACAAATATTGAAGCAGAGTAGAAGAAAATTGGCATTCCTACAGCAGGCAGCATGGCTGCTTGATTCTTCAGTAAATTCCCAGATCACAACTACTGCATCACAATACTAGCACCCTGTTTCATGTTTCCAGCTAGAAACTCTCAGCTATCTGCTTCTCCCAAACCACAAAAGAGGCACCAAATTATTTCTGTGTCCCCTCCCACTGCCTGAAGAGTGTCACCTTCCCAAGGTGAGGGAGAGGGGCCATCACAGAATGTTATGTTTTAAGCCCAAGATCACTTCATTCCTTTTGTGATAGGCCCAGACATAGTTCTCCAATGGCCAAACTCACAACAATATTAAGGAGCACTAACTCAGAATCTAACACAAATCTGATTTCATCTACTCACATCAGGGATCAAGATGTGGACATTACTGAGTCCACCAGGAGACTGCTGAGTAACTGAAATCCTTCAGTGTCCTGTGCTGTTTTTATTTAAAAATGAAGTATTAACACTTTAGTAAGTCTTTGGTTTATCAACTTGAGATATGGGAAGCAGGAGTGCTGGAGGGGAGTCAGTTATTGTAACACTGACTTTTCTGAACCAAATGCGAAGTCCACAATACAACACAATATATTCAGAGTGACAATTTCATTACCCAGAGACATTGCCTTGCTTGACAGTGGAGACACTAAGAACAAAAGAGAGGGGTTGCTCTTCAAACGTGGTGCTTCTAAGTCCAGCCAGCCTCAATAACTTAGATCAGGAGTCCCCAGTCCCACTGGGTCAGAGGGCACATTTGGGATTTTGATAGAGTGTTGTGGGCACTTTCACAAAATGGCTGCCATTGGGATCTTGACCTTTCATCACTAAGCACTCATTTTCCAGAAGGCAAGCTAGAGATACTGAATGTGCAATAACTTACCTAAAAATCCAAATGCACAAGGCAGAGGTGGAGTCTGGGTTGCCAAACACAAAACCAGTCCTTTGAACCCAAACAAGGATGGCACTGGAGGGAACCACCTTGCTTTACATCATGCCTCCTTCTCAGTTAAAAATATTTTCAATATAAACATTGTCTTACATCAAAATTGGGGGTGGACACCAAGGGAGATATTGGGGTGCATATTGGTGTTCATGGATACCATGAACAGTGGTTGGGGCCAGGGAAAAGCTAAGTTGTCATTTCCCAAGATACTTGGGCATGGAATTCCCTACTTTTTCCCAATATGCATAGGGCCACCAACAGGGCTTCTGTGTCTTTAGCAGCTATCTCATGTGCAGAAATTTAGCAGGTAAAGGTTCTCCTGGAGTGAACATCACTGGTAGCAGGTAAAGTGAGAGGAAGAGTATACAAGAGACAAAAGGCCAATGCATTTTGGGGCTTTAGTCCAGTTGTGAGCTAATGCAGTGGCTAGATTGGTTCATATGTAGGTGTTCGGTCATACATTGGGGTGAACAAGGGTAACACGGGCAAATCCTGCTGGGCTCAGAATTTCACTGGGTGGCCTTAAGCATGTCACTCATTTGAAACACAACGGGGTTGTTGTGATGCAATGCTTCTCTGATGAATGGGAGTTTAGGGGGAAATTTTGGCATGTCTTTTGGAACAGTACCAGGAGTTCACCCAATTATTTTGGATCAGTTTCAGGAATATGCAGATAGTCCTATGCAGGCATACTATAAAACAGAGAAGTCACAATGTTGTACCAATCAAAACAGGAAGAAGTATGGCGTCGGAATGATACAGACGTGATTAACAAACCTCCGTTATCACGCTGGTAACTGCCCTGTGGTGGGCCGTGGGGCTCAATCTAAGTTCTGTAGGAGCTCAGATAGATTGCTTGGCAAATCCCCCAGATGATGTGGAATGGCAATTCCACATTTAGTGGGACGAAATTAAGCCTTCTCAGCTGGGTAGTACCGGAAGGAGAGCTGCCCTCTTAAATTCTCGACATACTACCTTTTTTTTAGTTTTGTTTTAGCTTTTGTGAACACACCGGATCTATTGGAATGTATTTTTGTTTCTTTTCTCTGCAATGATACCCGTGGAATAAGCTGTATTTCTTATTAAGAAGCCCTTCAGATGGAGGGAGAATGAACCCCCCCCCCCCACACACAGAGCTGAAAAGCGGCAAATTGCATAACGGAGAGAAAGACAGAACTTTTTGTAAGTAAGGAAAAGATTTATCTTTTATCTCTCCAAGGGCGAATAATTGTGCTGTGAAACTGAGTAATAGAGAATCTTTCTTTTATTCATGTGTGGTGGACTACTGCCAAGAATTGGAGACCATCTTTCTCTTTGTTCCTGGGATCCTTGGACACCTGCCAAAATTTGCTAATCTACCGCTACTATGGAAGAAATACGGAAGGCATTTCTCAAAATACAGGCTTCTTTAACAGCTGTGCAACTATCCCAACAGGCGATTATAGTACGACAGAAGATGGTTCTAGAGCAACTTGATTGTTTTTTAACTGAACAAAAAAGTGGTTTTGATAAATTAGTCACTTCAATTGATCAGGCTTTAGATGAGCAACTCGCACCTGAACAGAATATGCAAAATATCCAACAAACAGAAGGAAAATCTGAAACTGGAAAGAAAATAAGTGCAACTGATCTGCATGTTATAATGGAGAAGGAGAAGACAGCTTGGCCACAACTCAAGACACATGATCTATTGCAGACATTACGAAGTAAGCTTCCATGGGATCTGTGTGTCATCTTAGAGAGGGACAATTTAGCTGACCACTTAAAAGAGGTTATGTTTATGTGGCTGCAACTGAAGACTCCATTACAGACATTATGGTGGTTTAATGGGAAAAAAACAGAAAGGTCTGGTAGAGGGGTAAAGAAAAAGAAAGTAAACATGGCAGGGGTGCAAAGGGAAGATAAGGGGAATTTCTTTCTTTCTATTCTAAAAAAAAAGGTGATTTATGTAGCTTGATATGCTTGCATGTGATGTAGAAAGGCTAAGCTATTATTGCTAGTGAAATAGTAGCAATTTAGCTTAATGAAATCCTGTTTAAAAGGTATTATTGTTAAATGGATATCTTTGACTGTATTTCTGATAAGCTACTGTTGTTGATGATATGTTAGACTGTAAACACCTGGGCTTTATATGGAGCTAACTATATTTGATTAAATGGTGTTTAAGTGAGATGAAACACTAGTAACTTAGCTTAAAGAAAAATGTTCTAAAAGATACTATAAGTATTACTTATCACCAAGTAGTTAAGACAGTTGTAGAGATGTTAAATGGATATTTTTGATGTTTATGTGTAATTGTGGTAGTGAGGAAGTTATTATTAGAAAATTGAAAATATTTTGAGTTGTCCAGAAATGTTTGGATCAAACTTACTACTGAAGGAGAAAGAGAATATTGCAATTTCATTTAACTTGGAGATGCTTCGCTTTGACATTGCTCAAGAGAAACAGGACTTTGTAGGAAATAATGAGACTGATTTCATGGATGAAGAAGAGGAAGATAGTGACTATCAAATTTGGATTATTATCATTATTATTTTATTGGCTGGAGAAACAGGACCTGGTTTTGATCCAACAATGCTTTCAAGTTATTATAAATGAATTCTAGTATGATCATAGAATGTTAAAAGATATCTAATAGGGGGCTGATCCAGTAAATCCGGTGTGTGCAATGATTGTTGTTTGTAGTTTTAGTTTTAAAATCCTAATAAAATGTCTATTAAAAAAAATAATCAAAACAATCCAAAGCTGCAAGCTGAATTTAAACTGTTGTAGAAGAGCAACCAAATCCCATTTTTTCACAGTTCTAAAACATCAATATATACTGTATATATCAAGTTCTGTCACAACACCTCTTAATGTGAGGCACAGAATTTATTGGTGATGGGTAAATTGTCTCCTTGCTCAGTTTCTTTTCAGAATGAACTATTTGCTCTGCTTTGTGGGTGAAGGAGCAAGACATTCATATACATTTGAAAGTAACTTCTAAAAGTTGTTTTTCCTTCCATAGGGATGGATCAAAAGGAAAAGTCAGATTTCAGTTCATGACAATGTACCTATTTGGTCCTTATTGCAAGATACAGTATCTTTCTAATAGCCATGATCCTCAACAAAATTGTGCACTGCATACCATATGGCATGTATTTTACTATGAAGGCTCACCGTGGAAGGAATATCCAATGGTGAGGAGGTGAGGAAAGGAGGGATGACATTCCACACAAGAGAAGCACAGAGGTAGAAATGGACATCTTATTAGAATACTGTGACCTGGTTCACACAACACAACAACCAAACAACAATTGCCTCAACTTTTTCCACCTATCCCTTTAGTCCCACATGGGATCCACTTTTCCATTTTCCTCCTACCTTCTAGGGCCTTGATAAAGTACGAAATTGAGTCCCCCACCATCTTTTTTCATGATTTTGAAATTGATGGGTTGCTGTCAAAACTTTAGAACTCTTAAAATGGGGGATTTGTGCTGGGACATACCTCTGAGTTTGGGACAAGTGTACTGGAAAGACATAAATTTATTTTCTCTGGACATGAGCATTGCTTACCTCTGGAAAGTCTAGATCATCCACAATTTGGTGGCCTCCAGGTGTAATTTACAACTCCTACCATCCCCAGTCCATATGGCCATACACCTAGAAGGTACCTCATTGAGGGAGGAAGGGAGAAAATGTTTCCTTATTCACTTCCTACTATACAATTCCACTCTTCTCTGATTATATTGCTTTCCCCTCTTCTTTTCTCTGGTTAGACAATCAGCAGTGAAATTATTAAGGCTTGTGATAAGGCCTTGCCAAACTACAGTTTCACTTGGGAAGGCAAGCTTCATTCTATAGATCTGAATAATTTCATTCACACGAGTGTGGAGACACAAGTGTATTCCATTCAAGCACAGCCAGTTTACTGCACACTCACTCAGATGGTGCTGTTCCTAAGGTAAGTATTTCCACCTGAGACATTTTTAACAACAGTATTTCAATACGGCTCTCCAATGATACTTATCATGCCATTTACCAGCCTTTCTAGTTAAATGGAGAAATCACCACTTAATTGGCAATTTCATAGCATAAGTAAGTGGCACTTCCTTTGTTGCAGAAATTTCCACAATAAATAAAGAAAAGAGATACTAAGAATTTTCCGCATGAGACTACTAGTAGCTCCTAACTCCAAGCTTCTTTATTTTGACCCTAAATGTCTGCATGAAGAGCTTCTCCAGCAATTATATACAGTAGCAAAGTATTGTTTACCATGTAATTGGAAGTCTTCCAAGCAACTTGTTAATCAGCAGTGCACTGATACAATTTGGGAAACCATGATTATGAACAATCTCCTTAAGTGCAGCAAGTAAAGAATTCCAATTTTTTAAAAAGATGCAACAGTGCTATGTTTCTCTATATCTCCTGTGTGGAAGCCCTTCAAGCTATTCCAAACAAAGATGAATCTGATCTTTTCTGACTGTGATTTGTTTGTACAATTAACACTTTCAAAGTCTTGTGATAATTAGTGGGCCTCTTCTCAGGCTTCCTTACATTTAGACTGAGTTTGCATGATCACGATGGAAAAATAAGCCATGGCAGCTTATTTCCCTCCCTTTGTAGGATGGTTGTAAGTGGCCTAATTAACATAATTTCCTTCACTGGGAATGTGTTGTCCTGACATCCAAATCCAAACCCAGCTTGGGTGATTTACAAACTATCCAGTAGTCCTAGAACAAGCTTTGTGTTTCAAGGTTAGTCCCTCTTCCCCCCCCCCCCCCCCCCCGCTGCCAGCATCAACCTCCCCAGTCCCCAAGTATATGCCCCAGTTATGCAAATAATGGAGGTCCTGCTGTGTGTCACTGCCAGTTATTACATAACACCTGTCAATATGCAAACTGACTTTTGTTCTTATCTTGCTCAGCTTTACTGCAAGCAGAACTAGATAAAGCCTGTGAAGCAGGAGCAGAAAAGGCACCTGGCCTGTTCTACCAAATGGGATATTACAGTTCTATGTTATTTACTTGTCCAAGGGCATTCAGTGAGTACATGGCTGAGAGAGAATTGGAACCCATGTGGCATCTGCTGATAATCTGGCTTGGCCACACTGCCGCCCCTTTGTGATTTCTCTGGACATAATTTACCTCTTTCTTTACATGGCTTAAAGACTGTCCCACATTTAGTAGTTTGCAGCACAATCTTTTGCATGCAAACTCAGAAGTAGATTTCACTATAGTCAGTGGGGCTTAATACAAGGTTACTGGGTGTTTCAGTACTGCGCAAATGTACCGTGTACTCCTTTCAGAACACTGCCAAACGGACCAAGAGGGAGCCTCAACCCTTACATGGTTCCCATCCCAGGGGAAGATCCCACAGGTGGATCCCACAGATGGCGGCGTATCCTGCCGCCTGGGTCCTATTTACTCCCGGAAGGGTCAGATATGTGCAGCATACAGTGGCAGCGTCAGAATATGCCTATCTTCGTGTTTGCTGTCTCTTCCACAGTTCACTGAGTCAAGACTTATTTGTGATTTTGGGGATCTATAGAATCAGACAGGACTACCTGTGGGAGAAGTACAACAGGTAAAAGAGTTGCAAAACTTTTCTTTTACAAGAATGTGTTACTGCCTGGGACTTTTGTTTCGTGTGCCCTGGTGATTGTACAGGAGCCCCTAACCTTTTTAGTTCAGTGGATACTTTTGGAGTGTAATGGATGCTCTTATACAATTGTAGCCGTGGTGCATGGAGCTGGCCATTCACATAATGGCTGTCATGGCAAGTGCACTCAGTCACTAAACACCCATTTCCTGGAAGGCAGCTGATGAGGCCAAAAGAAAAGCTACTTATTCAACAAGTACAACATGGGGGTGGGTTCAGAGCTTCAGTTAAATGTTTTGAACCCTGCTCAGTAACTTGGCAAGAATGGCGTGCATGACCCAGAGGCATTCTCGGAAATAAAGATGGTGCTGGAGACCTGTGCTTCCTTTAGCAATATGTCGGCCTCCCAGTTGTGGTGCCTTTGTATGATCGTCTGACTGTGCTCTTCATAGCACATGGGAGAGGTACAGACAGGGTCGCCCATTTTCTTTCTTGATAGCTAATTTGGGGATCTTTGATGTATGCTATTGGGCAGATAGTAGTATTCAGGGCTTTGTGCATGATTGTTTAGAATGAATCATTATTATTTATGCTGGGTTATTCTTTTATTATTCATTTGGGAAGACTTATTCCCAGAGACATATTGCAAGTGATGGAACTACATTTGAATATGTTGATTAAAGAGATCTTATGTGGCAAAGATGAGTACCTTTAAACTTGAGGGGGGTTTTTTTGGAGGGGGTAATACATTCAAAGAGAATATTATACTTCAGATTGTTTACATTATACATGGAATTTTCTGTTCCTGTGTTTCTTAATTATATGGTGGGTGGGTGTCTTCCTTCTCATGACTTTCTTCAAAAGGGATAGGTTTGGCTGTCTGGACCTTGCTTTATATGACTGAGCCTATTTGTTGACCTACATTTTGCCTTTTCCATGAACATTACATTTTTGATGTATTGATCAGTCTGGAATTCTCTCCGTGTCTTCTGTCTAAATGAATGGCATTAGGGTCTTGGTACATTGATATGGATAGGGCTCTACCCACACTTACAGGTATTAAACACATGTGGAATATTATGTAATGTCAGTTACATGTTGATCTATTTCCTTATGCTAAATTGACTCTAATGGGGTAAGCTGGATTTAAAAATTGGTAAGAAAATGTTTTTGTGTGAGACTTAAATGTATAAGTTGATTTAGATCAATTTGTACATGCTGATGAATTTTTGTCATTCTCAGCTTTGTGTGCAAAAATGATTAACCTGCTATGGAAAACAATAGGGTTGTTGCTGTTGTGAGGATAAATAAATTGCAACACTTGTTAGAATTTATTTCTGGCCTTGCTAATTTTACAGTCTCAGAGCCTCCTTCTCTATTGGAAGTACTTATTGAGGATTATATATTGGTCCATGATCCATGCTTATAAATACTTAGTGAATATGATACACAAGATCTTAAGAAAGAATGGAATATGAAATTGGACTGTCACATTTTGCCTAATCAATGGATTATCACTTTAGGATCCATACCTGAAATTTGGATTTCAGGTTATGTCTTACTCAGCTCTCACTGTTGTTCTGTGTTTATTGAATGCCACAGTATCTCCTCAATAGAGGCTTGTCTGTGTTGGCTAATTACTGGAGGTGTATTACTTGTTTTAACCATACGTTTTGGCAATACCTAATTGTTGCCTCTTTTGTGGAAAAAGTTAGTATATGGATAAACTTTGTATTGGAACCCTTTTTAAATATTTACTGATGCACATGTCCCCTTAAATTATCTACCTGCACCATCAAAATCAATGTATAGTCAGTGAAAATGGATTCAGCATGCCTTTTCAACAGCTAAATGACTGGTATTACAACAAAGGAAAGATAAACACTCACCTTCTACAATGCAGTGCAAAGCATTGAAGACCCAAAAGCACTTTCTGCGTTTGAACAGATGGTATAGAAACAGCAACTCTAAATGGATGAATGGGTACATATACAGATAGAGGTGCAATATGCTACTAATATGTGACCTGCCTTTGTTGAAGTTTAGGTGTAATTCATACACACACACACACACACACACACACACACACACACACACACGTATACATATATGCACATACATGTATTGAAATAAATATCTTCAGATCTATGTAGTTACATTTTTCCTTATTTATGGTTTTGTTTTGCTGAAATATTATAAAAAGGGGGGATAATGGAGGAAAGGATGGTGATTATTGTGTTCAAGCTCAAGGATTTCTGAAGCTGGAGAAGGGGTTGTTTCAGGCAAGAGCAGGAGATGAAGGTGGCCAAGGCATTGCTATTAGGTACCAAGAGATCTGTCATAAAATGTTGCAGTGTATCCTCATCCCCTGACAGTTTGGATCTGGAGCTTTATGATCCTATCCAAGTCTGAGAGCTATAATTCGGACAGCTACCCCAGCCAGTGTCAACAGCAACAGGCTAGAAGGACCCTCACCCTGACTCACTACAAGACCATTTGCAAGGTTCAGGTCCCAGCACATATGCGATGCCTGGGTTTAGCCACAGAATTGAGGGCTGTAGTGTTCATCTTCCTCTCAGTTCCTGCTTAGGGAGGGAGGAAGGACAGAGTCTGAGTGTCACCAAAGATGGAAAGACTCGAGGAGGAAGTGAAATGGGCAGGGGAAGCCTGAAAGGGCTGTTGTAAACCTATCATAAAAAGCAGAGGGCTTGACAGTAGTAAATTATGCTCAATGATGTTTATCTAACATATTCCACCATGTAAATATTATTTGTGCAGTTATGGGTTTCCCAGGACTCATAGGATTTCCAGGCACCGGTCAGAAGCAGCATCTTAGAGAAGGGCAAACCACATTAATCCTGCAGGCAGCTGTTGCTGACCTTCTTCCATTCCCCAGAAGCCAGGCCCAGAAGCCAGAGCCTGCTACAATTTGCTCATTTGGAACAGTCTCTTGGATCACTAGATGTCTTTCTGCTGACATGCTAGAATTCTCTAATTTCCATACATTTTTAAAAATCAGTAAACATAGACTTGCAAGTCCTCTTTTGTGAACCCTCATTTCACTGTGCTTGCTTCACTCTTCTTGCTTCATAAGTAATTTCATTCATTTTCTGGAGACACAATAGCACAGAAATTCCTTGGCATTTCCTAGAAGAGTTTGGGATAGCTACTTAGTTATCCCCCCTTTTTTAACATTGGCTTTTGGTTGTCATTTTCAGTAGCTATTTAGTTTCAGTACTGGGTGTCCTTGAAGCTGTCTCTTTTGCTTATATTGCTTTCAATATTTGTAAACCTCTTTGATCAACCAGAAGAACAACATATATGTATCTTGATAATACCTAAGCTTTCAGAAAGGGGAAAACATATCCTCTGACGCACTGTAAGGAACTAAAAGGCTCAAGCCTGAACTAAAGCATGTTTTATTGCTTTATAGTCTGGAGAGTGTTTTCTAGAGGGGAGGGGGGCTTTCCCAGTCTCCTGAGATTTTTTTTAACATCCCTGAACCATAATTCTCCCTCCAGTATACTGTAAGCTATGGATTGGGAAGCTGTGGCTCTTCAGATTTTGTTGGATGGACTCTTATGAGCCCTAATAAGCATGTTCAATGGTCAGGATGATGGGGGTGTAGTCCAACAACATCTGGAAGGGCTTAGGTTACCCACTTCTTTATAAACTGTTTGGAGCTCGAGCAGGCCAGTTCTCTCCACCCCACCAGCCTACCTGCATTTTCTTTTTTCTGATTCTGTATTCAACTAACATTCTCTACCATTTGTAGCTCAAATATGTTAAACACTCTGTAGGTCCTGGAAGCCATTGTCAGGCTGCATTGGTTGCTGTTTTTAATTGCTTTTTCTTTTAGTTTACAAACTAATATACTTCTACATGCCTGGAATAGCCAAATCAATAGATATAGGTGACCAAGTTCGAAATAAGATATAGGAGGTGTTCATTAAACTGTTTGTGTTGTTGTTACTTGTGAAGTTGTGTCCGACTCATCACAACCCCATGGACAACATTCCTCCAGTATCCAAATATTATGTGTTTGTATGTGTGTGTGTGTAATGTGGTCTTTTGTGAAATAATGAACATTTGATAGATGGCAGTAGACACTGCAGTAGTAAGAGAATATTAATATTAAATAAAATGTATTTCAATAGATCAGATTAAATCCAACTGTAGCCCTTGTTCCTGAGTAAAGCTGCATTCCTATGCTCACTTATCTAGGAGTAAGTCTCACTGAACACAAAGTCTTACTGCCAAGTAAACATACAAAGGATTGCAATGCATGACTTTTCTGAAACATATAAGCCTGTATATTTAAGTTAGCACAATAAAATATATCATAATGACTCTGCCACTAGATTCTAACCAGCATTCCATAAAAGGGCATGGTTGTGAGGCAGGGTGAACCTGGTCCATCTCTGTTTGAACTCTTTTCTATCTCGTTTTGTCCCCTACAGGCAGAAGAAGCTAATGCAGGGGTGGGCAATTAATTTTCCTATGGGGCCACATGAGAAACTTTGACAGTTGTTAAGGGCCGAAGCAATACACTTACAGCTCTGCTCAATATATTTCTCTATAAAAACAGTAAATGAAACATTACAATGATACAATGAAAATGTGGAGCACAGAACAACACTATTTAATGAATATTCACAAAAACATTAACGTTACATGAAAAGCAATAAATTCAATTCAGTTTAGCAGATCCTTCAAAATAAAAGCGGTGCAGTTGTATTGCTTGCATCTATATTACGATGATATATATTTGCCAGTGACCTCATGCAGGCCAGTCAGGGTCAGCCATCGGGTGGGCCATACAATGCCCAGGTCTGAGCTACTGTCTCAGGGTCTCACAGCAGAAGAGAAGCAGCACTTGGAAAAACACCTTTTCCATGGCACAGCACCAAAAAATACAACTCCCATATGCCAGAAGGGCCTCGACTCCCGTCTCTTTGACCATTTAGTCATGTGAAAGGAGAGATAGAATGGGGGAAAAGTAGTGTAGGCAAGCAAGTGTTCTCTGGCTAATAATAATGTGTGTTATGCCTGCATGACTGTATACTCGTAAATAAGCCATTTATTCCATTGTTTAAGGGGAAGGCAAGGAGGTGAATATCATGAATAAACAGGGCTATGGAGCAGTTCCTGTATGATGTGAGGATGAGCTGAAAAGCAGGAATCACTGCTATAGCTAGAACTGAGGTTAAATATGTTTGGCACTGACTGAAGAGTGCATTGCCCACGCACTTCTGTGTGAGATACAGAGCAAGAAGTAATTAGATCCAAGGTACATTCTTCTTAGTACATACCAGTGGCCATTTGGAAAAAGATGGGGGGCAGTGCAAAAGAAATAGGGTACATGTACTTCTAAACATACAATCAGGTGATTTAAACACAAATTTGATTATAAGAATGTAGGCCAGCAAACTCTGGCAGAAACACTGGGAACCAACACTGAGCAGGAATTGAAGGAACTAAGAGTGAAAATGTGTGAGACTGAGAAATGCACCTGGGAAGTACCTGCTACTTAGATGGAGAGGCAGAGGAGGAGGCATGAAGGTTGCATCCTCCGCGGTAGGGTAGGGAATGCCCACACTTGGTGAAACCACAGCTAACTCAGAAAAGAAATAGCCTGGGAGACTAGCTTCTATGCAGGGCTGCACAACTCCGGAGAATGGGCAGTTTAAACTGGACTTCTCTGACCTAGTATCCTCCAGATGTGTTTGGCTGCAGCTCTCGTAATCCCTAGCCAGCATAGCCAAGCTGGCTGGTACGGAGAGGAACTCCAGTGTATTGCATCAGGAGGGCAACAGCCAAAGGAAGGCTGATCTACACTGAGAAGAATAAGCACCTTGTGCAGTGCCTGCTTCTCACTACCTGATGCATTCATCCATCTCATTAATTAATTAATTAATTAATTAAGCAATTGTATTTTCATCCCACCTGTCATCCAGAAGGTCTTCCCAAGCACCTTACATGTAATCAATGAACAAGGCAGAATCAGCCTGCAGGCTTACAGAGTAGCAAGACAACACACGAGGAAAAGGGAATAGGGAGGAAAGAAAGGAAGCATTAAGTTTTTAAGCAGCGCTGATGAACTGGCTCCTGCTGCTGCTCTCATCTTCCTGCTGCTGCAACCTGCTGGAATACCTGCTTGTGGTAACATCTGAGGGAGGAGGGTCCTTCATGACAGGGAGGCCTGTCAGTCGGGTTGGTGAAATAGCCCTGCAGCGACCATTTGAACCTCATTCGTCAAATACAGCTGCTGCTGATTACTGTGATATTAAGCATTATCAAGTTCCACTGAGCAGTCTGGAGGAGGAGAAGATTGTGATAAATAAATTAAAAAAAATTGAACTCATGGGTAAGTCTCCCTTATTTTCAAAAGAGCAAATGAGCCTTCTGTGATGCATTTTTCAGCATATGGCAAAAGCAAGTTTAACTTTGTATACACATTGCTGCAGGCTGCCAGAAAATTAAACCTGTCAAGGGAATCTGCCTCACAGGCCACACCAGAAGAAAAAATACTGAGCCACAATAAAGTCAACATTTCCACTGTGACAATGGCTTTGCAGTCTCTTGGAACTCAGTGTCATGGTAATGGCTGCACACACTCTGGGAATGTGTAGATTGCAGGAATGCAGAAGGGAAGAGCGTGTCCCTGAGCTATTCATAGCAGATGAAGCTTTTTTTAGTTTTGAAAAAAGGTATTGCTTGCCAAATGAGTAAATACAAACCTTTGTATTATCAGGACTCAGAAAAAGAAGGCACATTGGAGTGGTAGAATTAAAGACTATATACAGTTTATTCAGACATATAGGATACATGCATGCAGATCGTCTGCAAGAAAAAAAAAAGAATGTAACTATACAAGATGGATTTCAGTCATATAGACGGTTGCGGGAGTCACCGAAGACTTGAAACTCTTATTAAGTAGAAAGAACAAAGAAAAGAAAAGAAACATTCAGAGTAGACAAATATCTGCATATGAAAATGTAGCTAAAACAGGGAAATCAAACTGATAAAATTGTTACTTTCTTAACAAGGTGTCAATCAGGAGACTGGCAAGTAGTTATTTGTTTAGCAAGATGGAAATGCAATACAGTCAGTTTCAGGCTTTCATCTTGGCAGAGCTGTGGTTCCCTTAGCACCAATTGTAACAACTTAGTACTCTAAGTGGCTTAGAATTTTAATACTGGTATATTTGATTGTCTTTAAAGCACCAAAAGCCGTTTAAAGAGCCTCAGTTTTGACCTCTGGTGGAAAGAGAGATGGAGCTGCATTATAACAGTGAACAGTTTAAACTTTATTTTTGCTCTCTGCCATTTGCAATCTCTGGAGCGGGCCCTATGGAGGGAGAGGAGAACTCTGTAAACCAGACAGGAAACCTCTGCTGGCCATATATGGCCATGTGTTCCCAGTCTCTAGTGTATATTTTTCATTCTCTTAGGGTCTGATGGGGTAAGGGCTTTGAAGAGGAACACAGTCTCAGCCAAAGTCTTGGCAGGTCAGATAGGGAGGCCTGCAGGTGATCAGCTTGCTTTATCTCTCTGAATTAGAAACATGATTACTCAATCATCTAGGCAAAAAGATAGATTTTTTTTTTAAAAAAGATTATGTCTCCACAAAGGCAACATTTAGCTCGCTGCAGCCAATGCACAGTCAATCATTAGGAAAAATCAGCTAACCCGGTTTGCCTCAGCCTGTTTTTGCTCACTGCCAAAATCCCCACTTGTCTCCCAGGGAACTAATGAAACATTTGAAAAGAACACCTGTTTATATAAACAGCTGGTAGAACTGCTGGGGAATCATGGCTGTCATTCTGCCTTGCATATATTCATACGTATCTCTGTATGTTACAGGCATGTCTGTGTGGAGTCATCTTACCAGAGTAAATAAATGCATGCATGTTAGCTCTCCAGACATGGGCATATGAATATAGTTCTGTTGAGAGAATTACTCAGATAATGAATGTCAAGTGCTTCAAGCACTCAGGAAAAACGTTACTGCTATTATAATTAAAACACACTCAACAATGATAATCACACTTTTATTGAGAGAAACATCAGAATAATGGAGGATACTGTTCAGCTGTTCAAGATTCCCATCAACCATATTTTTATTTTTTGCTTCTCAAAGCACTGACCCCTGGGAGCTCTTCTTTATTACCCCCCATTTTTTATTTTATTGTTTCTCTATTGCTCTCTATTCATCCCTTGTTTATTTCATGTAATGAATTCATGACAGTCCTGCAGGGCACAATAAGGCCTTTCACAATTTCCATTTAGTGTTCACCAATCGCTTTGTAACCTTAAGCATTACTTACAATTCTTTTCTACAGTGTGAACAAAACTTGGTCTGTTTTTGTTGCTGGCAGAAGTGGCTTTGGCTTGAGTCAACAACTCACTCATTAGGGGTGAGTGTCAAGAAGGAAGATGATGGAGAAGGATAAATGGGGAAACAGAGAATTGGGGACGGGGTGAGGCACTCCTGAAGAAAATGGACAGTATTTCAAATTATATGATTCCAGTCTGGACAAAAACCATGAATGTGCCTTCAGACCCAAAATGTTTGCCTGTGCCTTGTATATGGGATGGTTTTCAGGTGAACTTTGGTCATAACAATAGCTTCCAAACTGCAGCATTTGACACTTTGACTCCTTCTTTGGTTGACACACAAAAACTTATTCCCATCATCTCCTTACCCACACTTGCTTTCCTATCTTGTTCTTTACACTTATTTGACTAAAGAGAGAAAACTGGCATTTCAACAATTCTTCAGGGGCACAAAGATATTATTTCATTATTTTTGGAACCTCTTCTCTTTCTGAAAGTCTCGTATCACCCAATGGGTTACTGTATCTGTGTTATTAAAATCTGAACATTAGAATTAAAAAGTAACTATTTTTCTTCTCTTTCATGGCTGTTAAAATTTATTACTACCGCTCGAGAGAAGTCTTGATACAAGCATGATAAAAGCAAAATAGTGAGGGAAAGTCTTGGAAGTCAGATATGGGGACATGTCCAGTTAGGATATATTTTTAAGGACGCTCCTTGGGTTTCCTCCACAGATGCTTCCTGATATCTGTGAGGGGGTGGAGTCTGCTTACCTAAGATAAGAGACCTGTAGAGAATACATGGAATGAAGAAAACTAATTTCTAAGGGTACAATCTTATGCTTGCTTACACTGAAAAAAGTTCTGGCATTCCCAGCATTCTCAACCAACCATACAGGCTAGGACTGCTGCAGAACTGTTTTCTGCCTAAACATGCAGTGTTGTGCCCTAAGGGTAGCTGGCTAGAGCAACTGGAACTAACTTAGCTGTCTAAGGATTATTAAGGGTAATACACCATGACCGTATCCAGAGGGACGGGGTTTGTGGTCATGATGTCCAGAAGCATGGGGTACTTAAACATATATGGGTTCCTCACTCTAAATAGTATCTTAAGATCATGGAATGGGATAAAAGGACACCGTAACTTCATTGCCTTACTTTCTCTCCTTTTAAGAAGGTTTTTTTTCCCCCAGAACTCAGGTTCCAAGTAATGCCTTCCACATTTATTGAAGGATGCTATACATATACTACAGTTTGGATGTAAACTGGCTGAACATATTGTATACTATCCATTTATATGCAGAACCAAAGAAAAAATTAAAAGTAGTTAGGTGAAACAGCCTAAGATTTTGAGGTAATTATTTACTTATAGAGTCTATTTGCTAGGAAAGGAAAACATTTGATTTTAGTGAATTGTTGTATAGGTGCACTGATATTCCACTGATATTCTGCTTGTGTGAATTTTGATTGTGATATATGTTATGGATACCACAGTGTACATGGTATTTTGTCAATGGATAAAATCATACATGGACAAAATGTGAGAGATTTTGTAAAGGCCTTTGCTGTGTGCAATAACGTTTACTCACATTAAGGTTCTGCCTAGTTGGGATACACATACAAAGAGCTAATCATGTATTTTGTTTCAGGTAAAGCACTATGCAAGGAGACTGCCATAAACCTGAAAGCAGAGATAAGTTAAACATTGGTATATAAGACTGTACATGAAGGTTCATTTATATTTATTTATATATGTACTTTGGAATGCATTTTCTCAAAAAAAAAAATTTGAGGTATTTTATCTAAATGCTACCTTTATAGAGGGCTTTAATTTACATTTAAAAGCATATGTTATATCTTTGAGCCAAGTGATGTATTACAAACCTCAGGGAAGCATGGAATTCAAGGAGTAACTATATTTTGATCTAAACATTATTCTGGGAAGAGCAGATTAGGTCATAAAAATCACCGAAGTTCAAATTCTGCAACCTTCCCGAAGTTCAGATTCTGTAACCTTCCCTGAACTGAATTTCTTAGTCACACCAGAGAAATTGCTCTGTCCTGGAAAGGCCAGTGTGAAAGGAGGCATAATGCGTCAACTCTGGCTCATGTATTGCTCGGTGCCTTTGCAATGGACTTCATTTTAACATTGTTTCTTAACTGTATTCTAGATCTGACTTTAACAATTGTATGTGAAGTGCATAGAGATTTTAGTATGTTTAAGCAGTAAAGAAATATCAAATATAAATAAGTAAGCAGATAACTCAAAACTTATAGTGAAACAAAATATTTCAGATTTATTGCAGCTGAATTTGAAGTGTGCATGGGATATGCAGAGAAAAGGCATATGTGCACTCTCCCTCTCTCTCTCACAGAGAGAGAGAGGGAGAGGGAGAGAGCGAACCAAGGTCAGCAGGAAAACAGCTTTTGAGAAAACTGCAGTGATTCTCACAAAACAGAGCTCCAGGACACATTCATGAGATCAGTTCTACTATTGAAATGTCAAACCATTGCCTATGTTTCTCACTGATCCATTTGTTAAATGGTGACTATTTAGAGACTAATCAATATGCCTGCTGCAGCACAACTAGAAAAAATGCAGCTGCAATTCGTAAGCAATGGAACAGATGCAGAATAAAACTATGCTACAAGCTTCCAGAGTCTTGTTAAATAATTATCATTGCTTTGATAGCATTTCTGAGAGAGAAAGAGAAAGATTTCATGGAGCAGAACATTTTGCTGGTGAGGAATATTTTCTCTTGGCAAAAGCTCCCAAATCAAAACATAGGCTTTTGCAGCTGTGGCAAGTAATCTGTCAGCAGTGAAACCATGACAGCCTAGAAAAGAAAATGAATAAATTATGAAATAACTAGCCACACTAAGTAAAGTTGAACTTGGTCCTTTCTGAAATCACTGGAGCTCAGGTTAAGTCATTTATCGAGTTACCCCATTGATTTCAGTAAGCCTAAGTTCAAATAATGCAGCCAGCTCAATATTCCAATAGCAAGGAATATATAAACAACTAAGAAAGAAGAATGCACATGAGGAGTGTGTTTTTCTCACTACTGAGTAATCATTCCATTCAAAAAATAAAGAGTCATGCTGGATCACACTTAAAGTCTACTGAGTTCAGCATCCCATTTTGCACAGTGGCCACTCAGATGCCCATAGACCTCCCAAAGCAAGATAGGAAAGCAACGTTCCTTTCCCACCATTGTTCCAGGAACTGGGAAGCAGAGGCATGCTGCTTCTGATCCTGGAGGTAGCATGATGCAACCCTGACGAGCAGCTAGTGATACCCCATCCCTTCCTTCTTATCCATGAGTGGGCAAAAGACACTGCCAAGCAGAGCCTTGAAGAAATCATGTCCAACTTTGCAGATGTGGGAAGGAAAGGCAAGAGCTTTGGAGCCCCAGTAGTTGCCTCTTGCATCCTTCCAGTCCTTGGAAGAGGAATAGACAGTAAACTAGCTAAAAGTGAGTGGATCCCTGTGATAATGAATTTATTTCCAAGCCTTAAACATCAGGCAGGAGGGAATAGGAGCCTAGGTCAAAAGGCAGGCATATTCTTAGAAAAATTAAGCACTGTATACTAATAGCAAGAAATAGAGCAGGGAAGCAGGGGATCTATAAGAGAAAGCCTGACAGCAGCAAGTCCCTCCCTGCTGCAGGATCCTGTGTTTGCCCAGAAGGGTTTTAAATTGTATTTTATTGTATTTGTTTTAGTGACTCCACGTCTGGCTGCTGCTTTTATGGGGTTGCCTGTGGAGTGCATGGGCGCCACCATTGGGTTGGTGTTGGGCAAGGGAAGATATGGTGTTGGGGGATTAACATGGCATAGAAGAAGGAGGGCCAGATGGTTGATACCTGTTCCCCCTTCTGGTTATTCCTCCAACTGGAAGATTCTGAGTAAGCTTATCAACCGCCCCTCGGGCCTGACGGTGCTGCTGCTTAATGCCAGGTCAGTCCATAATAAAACATCCCTCATCCACGACTTAATTGTGGATGAGGGAGCCGACCTAGCTTGCATTACAGATACCTGGGCAGGAGAGGGTGAGGATGTAGCCCTCACTCAGCTGTGCTCGCCCGGGTATCTAGTTTAGCACCAGTCATGCCAGGAGGGGAGGGGAGGGGAGGGGGGTTGCTTTAATTTATTGAGCCTCTATTTCCCTCACGAGGCTTCCTGTTCCCTCAAGACCAGGTCTAGAGTGCTTATACCTGGCACTGGGTGATCGAGATAGATTGGAGATTCTGCTGGTGTACTGTGCACCCTTCTGCCTATCAGACTTCCTGCCTGAGCTCACGGAGATCATCTCGGACCTGCTGCTGAAGACCCCAAGGATGTTGGTCCTGGGGAACTTCAATCTCCATGCCGAGACTGTTCTGACCAGGGCGGCTCAGGAATTCATGGCCTCCCATGACAGCCATGGGGCTCTTTCAACTGTCATAGGCCCAACCCAGGAACATGGTCACACACTGGATCTGGTTTTCTTTACAGGGCAGGAAGAGGGTGATTTGAGGGTGAAGAATTTGCGTCTGAGTTCCTTGTGAATTATAAACTGGTGGCCAACATCCCGTTTTTGGGCAAGGTGTTGGAACGGGCAGTGGCGGGACAACTCCAGGTACTCTTGGATGAAACTGATTATCTGGACCCATTTCAGTCTGGCTTCAGACCTGGGTACGGTACTGAATCTGCCTTGGTTGCCCTGTACAATGACCTATGCAGGGAGACAGGGGGAGTGCGTCCCTGTTGGTTCTCCTGGACCTCTCAGCAGCTTTCGATACCATCAGTCATGGTATTCTTCTGGATAGGATGTTGGGATTGGGAGTAGGAGGCACTGCTTGGCAGTGGTTCCGCTCCTACCTTGACGGCCGATTCCAGAAGCTGGTGCTGGGGGACTTTGGCTCTGCACCATGGCAACTTCGCCATGGAGTACTGCAGGGTTCCATTTTGTCCCCCTTGCTATTTAACATCTACATGAAACCGCTGGGGGAGGTTATCAGGAGATTTGGGCTGCGGAGTCATCAGTATGCTGATGACACCCAGCTCTACCTCTCCTTTTCAACTAGTCCAGGTGAGGCAGTGGCTGTACTGAACTGGTGCCTGGCCGAGGTAATAGGCTGGATGAGGGCCAATAAACTGAAGCTCAATCCAGATAAGATGGAGGTTCTGTTGGTGGGTGATTCGAGCTCCTGGGTAAGTGACTTGGGCCTTGCCCTGGACAGGGTTGGACTCCCTCTAAAGGACAGGGTCCACAGCTTGGGAGTGCTCCTCGACCTGGAGCTGTCCTTCGAAGCCCAGGTGACAGTGGTGGCAAGGAGTGCTTTCCTTCAGCTTTGGCTAATCTATCAGCTGCATCCCTACCTGGAGGAAAATTGACTAGCAACAGTAACACATGCATTGGTTACTTCCTGGTTGGATTTCTGTAACACACTTTACATGGGGCTGCCCTTGAAGACATTCTGGATACTTCAGATGGCTCAAAATAGAGCTGCCAGGATGCTGTCAGGGACTGGGCATTATTCTCATATAACCCCAGTCCTCTACCAGTTCCATTGGTTTCCCATCAAAGTTCGGGCTCAATTCAAGGTGCTAGTTATTACCTATAAAGCCCTAAATGGCTTGGGACCAGGATACCTAAAGGAACGCCTTTTTCCCTATTTGCCCTCCCACCCCAGATCGGCAACAGAAGCCCTCCTCCGGGAATCCTCTGTGAAAGATATTAGGAGACAGAGTACCTGGAGGAGGGCCTTCTCTGCGGTGGCGCCCCGTCTATGGAATGCGCTCCCCAGAGAAGTCCGCCTGGCGCCGTCATTATATGTTTTTTGGCACCAGGTTAAGACCTTTTTAATTAATCAATATTTTAATATGTTTTAATATTGAATTTTATTATTGTATTTTATTAACTTTCAGCCAGAGTGGGTCATCAATTTATTTATTCTGTTAGCCGTCCAGAGACGTTAATAATTGGACAGCATACAAATTTTGTAAATAAATAAATACTGCGGTTCAGGTGTCTCAGTCCCACTAACATGGATAGGCCATGACATTTTGCTGCCTGGCCTGAACAGCAAATGACATCCATACCATCATCAACCTAGTCAAGCTGACAGTGCCTAAAGACACTCGTGTGGTATTGGCACATGAGGCAGACAAACACCTCTTCCTATCCCTGGCAGTAAAAATACAATGATGTTACTAACAATTTACTGCACCCTAATTCTGCAAGCCATTCTGCCTAATAGTAGAGGCAGCTCTGCCTTCCACGGGTGGCTCACCGCACAGTTTGAGAACTACACATTGATATTCTGTCTTATATTGTCCACTCCCACACACAAGGAGGTAGTTCCAAGTTCAGAGATGGCAACAGGTTCTGTGGCCCTTTGGGCAAGAGCCTGTCAGTGGCTCCTTCCTGGCCCATTTTGACTCTAAGTGTATAGAGGTATAGTGAAAGGAGATGATGAGCTGGAGAATTCCCAAGTGCTTTCCTTGGCTACTGCATAGCTACAGCCAGCCTCAAAATATCTGATTAAAAAGTAACAGTTTTCAGCACAATGGTCCTTATTTCCAAGCAGCATCTCTCTTATTTCATATATTTCTTACATCCTTGGCACAAATGTCCTGCCAGGAGCACCCATGGGGTGATCTCTGCACACACATAATCACAAACAGGGACTATGGCAGTACATTTCTTTGAGCCTTGACATTGTCCAACTCTAACCACTCATGAGAGTGCCATTTATTAACCAATCAAATATATATGCACACATAATGAGTAATGCTTGTCTTTCATAATTGATCAGTTCTTTGAAGGGATCAGGTGCAAGAAGCATGGCGTTAGTTCAGCATTGCAACTCGCGATTATTATACAACTTGCTATGTTGTATTTGCTAGCAGAGAAGGATGTGTTGGTGACACAACAGCAGAATCAGCCAGCATTGCCTGACACAGCTCTGTGGAAGTCTGCTGAACCATTATGTGAACAGAGTTGAGTGGAAGGCTGGGATGGGGGCAGGACTAGAGGTAATTTATGTGTCATCCCAAAGGCATTTTGGTAACTGTTCTTGTGTCATCAGAGCTATATATCTGTCGGGTTAGCATGCCCATACCATAATGGTCCATTTCCTGTTTTCAGCCTCTTGAAAAACCAGTGATTTTGGAGAATAAAACACTTCATCATCAACTTCTTCTGGCTTTCTGGGTAAGCAGTGTAAAAATGTCCAATCAGGAGCAGCCACTTTTGCCATCTAAAAGATTGAAAAGAAACATATGCATGAGAAACTGAATGGGAGGCTCTGCTGCTTGATGAACTAAAGGCCGTACACAAAGCTGACAATTGAAACGATGTACAACCAACTGCATTTGTAAGATTTGTTTTCAATTTTGGCAATGTTGCTTGGGTCATGTTAATGTGGAAAGGTCTAATAAGCTGAAAGAATTGTGTAAGCCTTCTGGTTCTTTTATCCTCCATCTTCTTATATAATTGCTCTCTGGCTCACCACTGTATGAGTTCTGAGCAGCCTGCTTTAAACTGTGTGCTTTGCAGACTAATTAGGTGCTAGGGAGCATTTATTCTGCTTTTCTGTACTCAGCTTTCACTTATTTTCTCTAAGTGCCAAAAAGAATCCCAAAATCCCATTTAAAAAAGCATTAGGTATACATATACTGTCTTATAAAATTCCTGCACATGCAAAGTTAGTGCAGGTAAGGGGAAAATTAAATTCATATAACTCATTCTCTTGGGCCCAATTCATATATTAATGTTCCATCAAGAAACAACAAAAGATAGTCTTACTTTAACCCTACCTTATTAATAGACCATATTACACCGGATTGTGTCATGACTTCCCAGGTGAGTGCTACTCATCTACCATGCCTGCATCCCTAATGCTTTGGAAGGAATTACATGGCTTGACAGCCATGTATCCTCATCCACACGTGAGAAAGTAACACCCTGAAGCATGTTTTGTGGTGCCTGCCATGCTTCTGTTTTAAGCAGCAAATATGAGTATATTAAGAGAGGATAGGATTAATTGTATGGGGCTTGTAAATAACACTGGTGGTGTTATTAAGAAAATATAGATTTATATGGGGCATGTGAGATTTAAAAAATGTGTTAGTAGTCTTGATGATATTGACAAGAACTTTAATAAACAGATAACACATTCACCTTGTATGTATTAAGCACATTAATGTATTAATATGCAAGTCGTTGCTACGCTATAGGTCTATCGAGTTTACTATAAAAAATGTTCTTCCTGCCCCATGCACAAAAAAGTGCACATGTAAAGCACTTAAAACAAGACATCAGTGAACATCAGCATGTATGTATGTATCCTTACAACTTTTAATATATAGACTTGGTTTTATCAGTCTTTTTACCCACTCATTTTCTCTTACTTTCATTCACTGACTTCCACTTACTTCATATAGCCTCTGGGCTATTAGGGTGGTATATAGATGCAAATAATAAAAATAATAAAATAAAATAATAAAATAATATAGCTGCAACAAAGTATTCCCCCTCCTCTTTTTATCTAGTTATACAGTGAAGTTTGCAGGCTCCTTTGTCAAATAAATCATTGCAGAAAGGGAAAGCAAACCTGTTGTGCAAATAGGTAAGCTAAAGAATATTCCATATGCTACAGGCCAGTACTATCATAATCCTTGATGATGACCTGTCTAATCACGGATCAATATTTGAGTTAAACATTCATCCCTTTGGGTGTCATTGGAATGCAGCCTTCTCCAGTAAATTTGCCAGGGCATTCCTGCATCTAGTGCCCTGAATGTACATCTAGCTTTGCACTTTCTTCCTGTTGCACATTCCTCCCTCCCCAGACTCTCCTTTACACCATCACAGTCAAACAATTGTTGATCAGCACTTCCCTTATGGTGGGCAGCTGGGACCAATAAGTCATTCAACCAATGGCAGACTTGACGTCTGGAGTTGCTCTAAATATATGGCAGTGTAATCAAGAGTATTGGATATGGCTTTTAATCTTTGGCATCAGACTAAAAATGTTAGTGAATCACGGTAAGATGTTGATACATCCTGCACTGCTTTGGTGTATGCCCAGGCACTGCTTTTATAATGGTAATAATTGCCTATTAAATCATGCCTTGAAAGGCCACAATCGAGTATTCTATATCAATAACTCATAATATATTAATCTAATATATGAACAAAGCTTCATAGCACTATAAGCAGTTTCGAACATGTCTGTTGCTACTGTTCTGGGAAAGGAAGTTAAAATAAGGAAAATTAATGTATTGATTCTAGGGATGTCAGAAAAGTCTACAAGGGATTCAAATGAGTTCAGAATTCTATGAATCTGACCTTCATATTTCATAGCGAAACAGTTATTTCCAAGTCACATGAATTTGTTCTTTACTTTTTTGTGGGTGGGGGTATTTGCACAAAATCATATTTGTGCAAATGCACATTAACACAGATTTGTACTTGCACTAATGCTACCTGGTACAAGTGTTATAAGATTCTTGTACATTTCTTTAAAAAAATCTGTCAGCAGATGACAGAATGAAACATCCTTGACAATCTGCAAAACACAGATGGAACAGATTTTACAAAATCTGTGCATCCTTAATTAATTTTAATGGGATTTTTATATACCTATTTTTAAATATTTTATTAGATTCTATTTTCTTTTTAAAAAGAAGTTCCCATCAGAAATAGTTCAGCAAATGGCTTCATCTTTTTTCAGATTTTTCCATACATAAATGTGAAACTTTTTATTATTTTTGGTAAGCACATTAGCATGGCTTAGTCAAAGAAATATTTGATAACTTAGCAAAGGAGAGCAGAAAATTTCATTGCAGACCATTTCATAAACTGATAAAGTACATATCAAAACAAACATCCCTAAACCTGTAACAGAAGTCCAGTGACTAGACAGCAAACACAACCTCATTAAAGAAGATGAGCAGTAGGATGGCATAAAATAAGGAAAAGAAGTTAACTTGGGCTTCATGTAGAAATGAATATGTAAAATATAATTTTTGTCTGGGTTTCAATGATGCTAAAACTAAACTGAAGCTTCTGAAGTGAAGAACATTTTGCTTTTGCAGTGGGTTAGGGATGAAATTTGCTATCCGTGTTCTTTTCCCTCTCTTTGCAATAGAAGTCTGTGCCCCCCTCTATGCTTTCCACACACCCATCTACTTACTGATCTTACTAAGACATTTTCCCCATATTGTGTCTGCTTTGTGAATAGGATACTTCTCCTAATAGGTCCACAATCAGTTATATGGCTTGCAAACAATCTCTTTTTCTCAGTTATCTCCTTTTAGAGGATAACAGAAGACCTGAGACATTTAAAAGATAACTACAGGTACTATACTAAAAATAGTTCAGCCGAGAGCCCTAGATTTGTATAACCTTGTCTGGTAAAAGCTTCTGACTATTATTTCTTTGTATGATGAAAAAAACCAAGATGATACAAGAGATAGCACCAGAAGATGAGACTCCCAGTTCTGAAGGCACTCAATTAGCTACCGGAGAAGAGAACAAGACAAGGATGAACAGCACAGTCTCTAATGAGACAACTAGATCAAAGCTGAAAGGAAAGCTAACAATGCTGACGATGTGAAAGTCCAATGCTACCTAGTGCATACCATTGGAATATGGAATGTGAGACATATGAATCATAGCTGACTGGGACACAAAAGTAGGATACAAAGCAGAATCAAATGCTGTGGGAGAATTTAGCCTAGGGTCAGAAATGAAGCAGGCGAATGAGCCATAGAATTATGTGGGGCCAACGATCTGTTTATTGCAAATAAATACTTCAGGCAACCAATCAGACCATTATACACATCATGGATGTCAACAGATAGCCAATACAGAAATCAATTAGACTATGCAACTGGAAGTAACAGGCTGAGAAACTGTAGTCTCAATGCCAAAACAAAACCATGAGTGGATTGTGGCAGTGACCATAAGCTACTCAGATCAAAATAGAATAAAGCTGAAAGTATCACTGAAAAGATCTCTGAGTGAAAAAATACAACTCAAATAACATTTCTAAGGAATTTAAAGTCCACATACCAGATTTTCATTACTGAACTCAATTGACCATGAAGCAGAGGAACTGTGGACTGAAATCAGAGACATTGTTAAGGAAGAAAGCAACAAGGCAATTCCTGTGATAAAAAAAGATGGGTGAAGAAGGAACATGCACAATTGCTGAGGACAGGTGAGCAGTGAAAGTAAAGTTGACAGGAACAGGGTCAGAATCCTGAGTGCGACTCTTCAACAACTATCATACCACTCAATGTGGGGACAACGGGAGTGGGGAAGAAATCATAACTTCCCATTTTGGATCCCACTGACGGGATCCAAATTGGTGCTGGTAGACCAAGTGATCTGCTGCTGTGAAAAAGGCAAATTCCATGTTAAGCATAATTATCGAATCAAAAATAAAGCTGCCAATGCCATAATGCCAGTATACAAATCTAAAATGTGGTATGGAGATACTGTGCACAGTTCAGGCCACTGTACCTCCATTTGGGGCACTTAGAAAAAAGGCCAGCATGGGCATGACATGGTAGAAGTATATAAAAATATTCACATTGGAGAGCAAGTGGATAAGATGATGTTTTGCTTCCTTTCTCATAATACCAGAACTCAAATTCTTCCAGTGAAGTTGAATGGTGGGAGATTCAGAACAGATAAAAGTACGCCTTCACACAGCACATATGACTACGATGTCTTCTAGTCATGAGGGTTACATATTACCTCCAGTATCAGAGGAGGATTGCCTGTGTATGCCCGTTGTTGGGGAACATGGGTGAGAGGCTGTTGCACTCATGTTCTGCTCTTGGGCTTGTTACAAGCATCTGGATGGCCACTTTGGGAACATAATGCTGGACTACAAAGACCCTTGGCCTGTCATGACTCTTACGGTCTTCATCATAAGAAAGGGATTGTCCTTGGTGCCTTCCATTAGGATTAACAGTTACTTCTGAGTTGCTATAATATTCTGAAATATCTGTCCTTTAAAGAATTTATGAACAAGTACCATAAACCCCCCAGGAAAACTAATATACATGGGCCTAATATATTTTTGAAACTTCCTGACAGAATCTAGAATAAAACTTCCTGAACTTCCTGATCATAGAATGAAAAGAAACCCCTTGTATTTTACCTTCATTGTGATCTGATAACCCTGGAAAGCACTCAGTCTCTTTAGTTTTTCTTCTTCTTGCCCCATGCTTATCCATGTGTCCGTGATTAAAACATTGGCTCCTTGGGCAGCTTCAAAAGGATCAGTTGTAAGAAACAATTTGGTGTGGTACTAATATGAACAAAGGAGAAAAAGGGAGCTAAATTCATGCTGAGCAGATTGTAGAAAGCACATTTTAAAACCTCATTTTCATACCTTTAGGGAATATTCTTGAGCTAATTTGGTTACCATGGGATCTGGCTCAAAACCCTGTCAAAGGAGACAAACAGTATTAAAATGTATTCTGTCCTTGCTAGGACATTAATTACTGTGAAGCCATGCTGACCATACAACATCTGTGCCTTTAACATCTGTTCCTCTACATCAGTGGCTGGCTGGGGAGTTGCAGTTCAGCACATCTGGAGGAACTGAGTGTTGACTGGATAGCTAATAACAAATTGTCCGAGGATGGCCCACTCTTTTGTGTCCATGCTACATGTTTGACCAAAGGAAAGGAGGGAGGGAACAACAGATTGTGCTATGAGAGGAGTTGCTTCTGTCTCTGCTCAACTAAATTAAAAAAAACCAAACAGGTCTGGGATCCTCATTCAGATCAAGTGATAGCAGATACCTGTAAAGAGACCATGGAGATACACAGAAGGGCATGGAAGGGGCGTAATTCTCAAGTTCCTCCCCAGATTTCCTCAGAAGGGACCACCATTTGGCCATCCTGCGATTACAGCACAGTGCCTGTGTTGGCAACTGGTGCTAACCTGGATTAAGCGCGTGCTTTGGAAACCATCCCTAGAACAGCCTTCCTCGACTCGGCATGCTCCAGATGTGTCAATGCAGTACTCCCATCATACCCAGCATAGGCAAGCATGAGCATGTATGATTTTAGGTCTTACTTTGTGAACCACCCTATGAGGTGTGTCAAGAGCGCCAATTCTTTTGCCACATCCTAGTTGATTGTAAATTTCCATTTTGCCAGGCTGAAGCTGCACATAGTAGAAAGTGAGGCTGCAGGTGTGTCAGTCGGAGGTTGTCTCTAGCCCCAGGCTCAAAGCAAAAGTAGTTAATCAGATGGAGTGATCTTGGCTGTAGGAACTCTTACTCTCCCTCCCTTGGAGCCTGGTAAAACTATGCCAGCCAGCCCGTGAATCGCTAAGAAAGACCACCTTGGAGTTCTCTGGGGTTCAAGTGTATCATCAGGAGGTGATACTTTGCTGCTTTGCAGGGATCACTGCCTGGGATTTTGGTTTGTTTGTTTGTTTTACTTTCTGCTTCAAGTAAGTTTTCAAATGTTGCTCTGGTTTTATTCTCCTTTTAGAAATAAATAAACTTAAAAGTCCCCCCAGGTATTGTGGGGACTTCCTTCCAAGTAAGTTCTGGTACTCAGTCTAGTGCTTTCTGCTGGGTTGTTATTGTTGAAAGTTTTGGGACCAGGATTTTGAAGCAGAGAGTTGTGTTTTGGGCTGCTGCTTCAATGCCCCACCAGTGTCTTGTGAAGTCTGAGATTCCCCTGGCTCAGGCCAAGGTGGACACGTCACTCCTGGGAGCTAGTGCAACAGTTCTTCACAGGGTGGTGTACAAAAGAAACTATCTGGAGGGCCCCCGATGAAGAAGGCTGCATTAGAGTTTAAAAAGCAGACACTGAGGTGGGGCTTGTATGATTAGGACCAAACACTTGGGCCAAACTGGTCAAAATGGAAGCAGATTACATGTCTGCACTGAGTTAATATTAGGTAGTGACAGTTGCCTATGAAATAGAAGTAGATGGAAAAGGAAGACTGAAAGTGCAACAGGAAGGAAGAGTTGAAGCTCTCCCCCCACTCAGAATTTTTTTTCTTTCCTAGTTGTGCATCTCTTAGCAAGGCTCCCTGATAAGCTGTAATCCCTGCTGGGAGAAAAATTGCTGGGGAGAAGCAGTTCTGGAGGAGAAAAGAGTGGGTGATGAAGGGTCCAGGTCCCCCTTCCCACCTGTTCCTGCTGCACTTGGAATCTTTCTCCAGAACAGTTCTACACTTAACAAGGAATCAGCAGGACCTGAGTTAAGTCTAGATACTGTCAGATTTAGCTGTGGCCTCCACCACTAGGTAAACACCAACCAAAATAACTCAGAGGGTTGTGTCCACCATTAGGCTAACTTACATCCCAGTTATTTCAATGTGTCTTCTCTAACTAGGCTATAATCCAATGGTTCAAACTTTAAAAAGGGGATCAAAACATGGGATAGGTCAAATGCCCCAACAACCCATCACCTCCTGTGCCAAACCAACAGTTAACACTCTTCACTTTTGCTCTCTGTATGGTACAGTCACTCCTCATCCTCAGAAAAGACATTTCTTGTGTTCAGGGACCCTTCATGAGGCTACATTTTGGCCTCTCCTAAGAAGGGATCTTTTTGCTTGTGGAGTCTATATTGCAGATAGAGATTTCTCTCTAGCATGTTATTCTCCTAGGCAAAATGACCCATCAGCTTTTGTCTTCAGGCTAACTTTCTCCCTCCTCCTTCCAAGAATCTCTTCCACAGAACCATTCCCTTACTGTTAAGCAAATTCCTTCTGGGTGAAAGCAGACTAGTTTTGTTGACATTTTATACCACTAAACCAGGGGTGGAAATTTTCTTTCAGTTGGAGGGTCATATTTATTTTGGAGATGCTTGGGGAGGGGGACACAAAAGGAGTGGGGTCAAAGCCACAAAAATATCCAGCATATTCAGCTTCAGCTTCAGTTGATAACTAAGCATCAGGAGAGGCATTCAACCTTTCAGAAGGGGAATCTGGAACATTGCAAAAATGAGTGGTTGGAAGAAAAGGGATGGGCAAGGGGATGAGTAAGTAGACTTCTGGAGAACTCCAGAGTGACCCCAGAAGGGCCAGTTTTGGCCCACAGGCCTGAGGCTCCCCATCTCTGCATTAAACTGTGTTTCCAATAAGAATGACTTTATGGAGACATGGACTTCTAAGGCAAAGTCAATCTGGCTTTGGATTCTCATATAAGAGGCAACTCTGTTTAGCAAATAGTAAGGCTGCTATTTTGTAACTTTGTCAAAGCTGCTGACTCATTACATTGGATTTAATCAGGGCCACATCAATATCCTACATTATATCAGGCCACTTTAAAGTTTGCAAAAATATGGAACAACAACACTGAACCTGTAAAGAATGAGAGCTCCTTTCAGCTCAGCAACAAGATTGTCTTACCTTTGGAGTAGCAACGTGAAGATTCATCCCAAATTTAGCAGCACTCAGCAAAATGGAGTTCAGGACATTATTTCCATCACCTATCCAGCTGAGGGTCAATCCATTCAGAGACCCGTAGTGCTCCTAGCCAATATAGATAGATACACACCTCTATCACAATGTGATGACAGACAGGGAGCATGAGGTTAAAAGGCAATGGCTGACAGGGCCAGCGGTACTATCACAATTGCATAACAATCAGTATTTGCCACCTTTGAAGAGTTTCTTTGTCTGTAACTTGGTCCTCTAGGATTTAGCAGCAAGGATTGTTCCTGATCCATGAGTCACCTGTACAAATCTGTCTCCTGTTAACTGAATCTGATGTTAACATTTCAGGATGTTAACATCACTGTCAATGCATTATCCTTGTTACAGACAAGGGGGACATGTTTGTGCATCTATATATTTGAGAACTATGGCAGGGCAGTTGTGTATTCCACACGTGTAATCATAGAGCACTACCGACAAAATGCCTTCAGATGAGGAATGTACCCTGGCATAAGTTGTGACATGTTTTAAGCAGGTTTCTAACATTCTAATATTTTTGAGGATAAACCTGAAAAGGTGCAACAAAGTCTCAAAAACCAAAACAACAAAAATAATGGGGCTTATTTATTTCCAATAAACAGGATAGGGTCTCTTAGACTTTTCATAGTTCTTTGTGCTTTTGTCTACTAGAAATAGAATAAACTAGGCAAAATAAGCTAATACATTTGTTTTCAATTGCATAATATATTCAGACTACAAAATATGGCTTTTCTCGGCATTGACTGGAATGTTTTCTTTTCTAAGCACTGGGTAGAATAGCCCTGAAGAAGCCCCGTGGTAATAACCTGCTATCCAGACTATAAAGTATTTATTATCAACTAAGTATCTTGAATCTTTGCAGAGAGAATAGACATAGCTCATTAAATGACAGAAGCCACGTATTAACTCCCATCTGTTGCCTTGTCTTTCTGAACCACAGAAGCCAAGAAAGAAAGAAATAGGGATGATAACAAAGTATTCTAAGCAAGTATCCCATGAGGTATCTGGCAAGCAGGCAGTGAGCTATTATATAAGAACCGTGAGTCATTTGTGGTTACTGAAAACTTTTCCATTCTTTGTGATAACATGCATTCTGAAGGTAAAAGCAGTTGGTCAGGGGGTTGCTATCAGACAGAAAGACAGACAACAGTGATTTGTTTCACTCTGCACTGTAATGGAACCATGATTTCATTTTCTGATTAGGACTCCTGGTGCTACATCTTCGAAAGCCGCTTACAAAGACTGACCGACCACCAGCCTTTTAAGAGTTTCACATCTTCAGACAGAGATTGGCCATTTCTGTGCAGTTCTTCTGCTAGCTCTTGAGTAGAAAGACAAAAAACCATGAAATAAAATGTAGGAGAAGAGTCATTTAGGCACAATGCATGGCTCCCACAAAACTTTTTACGGTGCCTACATGGATAGTTTTGCATTTCTTTGACGTGCAGTGAAAAACACCCACTCAAAGCTTAACCTGTAGGATACATATAGTCAAAGAAGAAGAAGCATATATGGTACATGATTATGCTATGAGAATACGTTTGTTTCCTCACAGCAAATGAAGGAAGTTTGAATGATCAATGTTTATCCTTAACTTCCTGTGCACACAAGCTGGGGAGGGGCAACCCAGTCAGAGTGCTGGTGTGCATGTACATGAGTTTTTAAGGAAGGATGAATATCTTTGTCAACTCCTGATCTAAAGTGTGCAAAACTTTGGCCTACAACTCCCATGATCCCTTTTCATTGGCAGAGTTGATAGGGCTTCTCAGTCAAAATATTTAGACAGTCACAAGTTGCCAACACTTGATTTACATTGTTTCTGTATCAAAGGTGCACGCAGTGCTCTTGGGCATAAACACAGTTAGCATGAATAACGTGGAGCTGCTTACAGGCAAAGAGTTGAACTCACACACCACCACAGAGTCTCTTGCTTGCTATTGATGTGAATAAATAAAGTCAAAGAAATGGGTGTCCACCATACTGGACAAGAGTGAGGGCACATATGGAAAGACTCTGATGTTCAGGAGCTAAGGTGGGACAATGAGGCATGGTAGACTCTAGATGGTAGCTGCAGATTGTGGGCAATGGAGGATAAGCCCTGCTCCAGGGAGGTCGGCATCTCAAACTAGCTCAGCTCACATGCCTTCAGGGTCTGATGAAATGTTGGGGAGTGAAGCTGGGAATTTGGAGGAAGTACGGGAGAGTGTGAGGGGTTAGTCTACAAACCCAGATCTAAACATCTTCACTAGGATCAAAGATTCTGCACAAGAGAGCCCAAACTTGCCAGGACCTGTCTGGCCTAGGAAGGTTGCATAACCATTCTCAGACTCTCTCTCAGAAAACAACAGGTGGTCTTCCCTTCACTGTTGGAATCATTGAGCTGGTTTGCAAAATCACAGCATGTGATTTGCAGCATGTGCAGGTAGTCATTTTGGATATTTAGTGCCCAATGAGGGGTTTCCATGATTTGTCATCTCACCCACACCTAGGTAGCAGGTATAAGCTAGAAATATCTGCTTGCAGAAGGTCATGTGGGGCACAATTGTGTGTAAGGTTAGATAGAAGAAAGGCCTACATCTCTCAGCACGCTGGCAGGGGCACCCTAGGAATTGCAAACCCCTTTTATGTCTAGATTTGCATAGAATATTGCCTTCAGTCAAACTGTGGCTGGAGAGACATTTAAATCAAGGATTTCTTATCTTACAACTCAAATTCTATACCATGCTCTGTACAGATTTGCAGGCTTCCACATCTGAGATGGTTAGGATTTACATTTTAACTGTTACAATGACACAGTTTTCTAAAAGCAAATAATGAATAAAGCGATATTACCTGAAGTGTAAGGTAATCAGCTAAAATCTGGATAGGGTGGTCAGAATCAGACAGTCCATTTATCACTGGAATTGTGGCCTCTTGGGCCAACACCTCTAGATCAGCCTGTTTATACACACGTGCCAGGATCACATCTGTCATGGTTGACAACACCCTAGGAAAAAAGTAAAATAAGTGTCTACTTAGTGTCTACTAAGTGTACAAGTCTACTTGATATATCATTAACATTAGTACAATCATGCTCAATCATTTTGTGCTGCCTGAATAATTGCCAGGGCTTGCACAAATTTATTTATTTATTAAAAATAGTTAACCCCTTGGAGAATACACACACACACTCTTTAAATGGCACAAGCTAATCAGTATACAGGTAAAGTATTCTATCCAAATGGAAAAGCAGCTGGTGTCATTATTAAACATGCCCAAAGAACCTAAATAAATAGATTCTTTGTTGCATAATCTACAGTCTACAAAGCAGAAAATAACTGTTCTTGCAATTCAGATTATTTAATGCAAACCTTCCTTTCATTAAACTTATTTAATACAATTTCCCTTGATTATTTCCTTTAAACAATTTGTGTATGGAAGTTTCATTTAACTTCCACAGAGTCAATGAAAAAGTCAATGGAAATCCCTACTGATGGCTCATAGCTTCAAAATAGAGACTAGAAATAACACCTTTTAAAGATAAATTTAACATTTGTGGAGGAAGCTCATCTTGTGGTTAGCACTGACTCATCAAATGTCAGTTTTCTCTTAGAAAATAGACTGCACTAAAATCTTAAATTCAGTATCAAAGTTTTCCCATTACTTCTTAATCAGGCCTGAAGATCTAGACTTAAGCATAAAGCCTCCTAAGATATGGGAAAGTAGAAGCATAAAGCCTTCTACTTTCCCATATCTTACCTCATCTATTTATACAGCTCAATAATCTCTAAGATATTTCTCATGCGTCCACCTTCAGTGTACTTTGAAACATATGCTTTTTTGAATTTAAAAAAGGAAAAAAGAGGCAAAGCCTCAAATAATGAAAAATCATGAAATGAAATAAAATAGTCAAAAAGCCGAGTGTATTTGGATAAACACCTTCATCAGACCTTCATGAAATGAATCACCACCAATTCAATCGATCGATCGATCAATCAACCACAGTACACATTATTATATAATGAGCAAGGCAGCTTTACCGGAATCCTTTGACTACCCTGCCTGGTTGCAGCTCTTCGTGCCTCATTCTCAGCAGTGTCAGAGCCCCAGGACTTACTGATTATCAGGGCCAATGATATCACCCATCCCACACCTGTCTTCAAGGCCTCTGAGCATTGGCTAAAGTGCTCACAGTAGCTGAGGATACATGGATATTTCCCACTAAGAATGTATTGACATGGTTCACACCATCACTGCAGGCCACCATGGTTTAAGTCATGATAAACTGCAGCACCCACAGGTACCAACATGTCATGTCCTGCAAATACATGTGGGAAGGATTGTTTGAGGCTGAATAGCCTTTGAATAATCCATAGTCTGTTTAACCCTTAAATAACACCTGCCACCCTGTTTTGGATGACCCACCAAACCAAACCATGGCAATACGAGTATCCTGCCTGGGTTGAATATTAAAAATGGCCACCTGCACATCCTGCAACTCACCTGTTTAAACAATCCTGGACTGTGGGTTTTGTGCACACTGGACCATTGTTGTAGATAATGAAGTTTCTTCCATTTTTGGACTTTGCTTGGGGCTGTTGCTACACAGATTATCATAATGCACTTCAGGACTGACCGCTGTTTTGTTGGCTATCACACATTGTTCCAGAAGATCCCCTGAGCTCCAGGAAGAGCTTTCTTTTTTTTTGGGGGGGGGGGTATTGCAGGGTATTGTGGTGTGCATGCGTGTTTGTGTGTGTCAGAACCAGGAAAGCCTAATTCTGGAAGTTGTGCTTGGTTTCCTCTGTATCCAATGACTCATTATAATTAAGGTTCTATCTAAAGGAATGATTAAAAAATACCCCTTGCAGTGGGTGTGCTTCCAGAGTGAGCTCACCACTCTAATTATGTTCATCTTCATGCAGCCTAAAGTTTAACACTGAGTAATGCAAGCACTTCTAGTGTTTTAGACCCTAAAATACAAAGGAAGCAGAACAATTCCAGGATAAACTACAAACCGTGCTGTGTCGGTGATGTTTTCATTGATGCCCAGGTGAATATCCTGAACTGTGAGGAAACAAGGATGTCCTCCGAGAAGAGCAAATCCTAAAAGATACATACAAAATTGTTAAGAATATTAACTGTGCAAGTTAGGTGTTCCAAAATGTTTTGAAAAATAATTTGTTGTCCCATTAAAGTCAGAATTCTACATATCAAGACTCTAGCATAGAAGGTAGTTCGAGTAGTTGCTTTTTAAAACTGTCATATTGCTGTTAGCAGAGTATTGGAGCTCTCCCAGAAAAACATGGCAAATTGTGGGACACGAGAGTCAGTGTCACACATGGGTAGAGTCTTAGACTAGAAACTGGGAGATCTGGCTTCTAGGTCCAAGCCGGCCATGTAGTCCACTGGACAACGTTGGGCCAGTCACTGACTCCCAGCCTAACTACCTCAAAGGGTTGTTGTGAGGATAAAATAGGGAAAAGACTATGTGTCTGCCTTTTATTTCTTGCAGGAAAAGGGGTGGGATATAAATAGTTTCCGTAAAATAAATAAATTAACAAACAGGACCTGTGTATTATTTCTGGCTCTAAAAGGGGAAAAAAAAGACTATGGTCAAGTTTCAAAGTTTATTCCACTTTAATGTCACATTCTCACTATGCTAGTACCATTAGTCTTCTCTTCCTGAACTATGAGTTGTGAGCAGTCATTGTTTTAGGGTGCTGCTACTGCTGTTGATGCAGCAGCAAGAGAGCGGGAGGTGGAAGGGAGCGAGAGAAAGAGATGGGAGAACAATGCAAACTCCATCACCTGTACAGAGAGTAAAGGTTTTTCTACACAAGGCTGTTGACTTTCAGTTTCTTTGCAGAACTGAGATGATAGTACTACCAGAAGAGCACTTTCCTGATTTTCTGCTACATGATCTCTAGGGGGCAACAGAGAATAGCAGAATCACACAAAAACACTGTGTTCTTCCTGCTCAAAATTTTAAAATTTTGCTCTCAGAAGTGCTCTTTAAAAACAGGAACAAAACTAGAGAGTCATAGCATCATCTAAGGGACTAATGAATATTGAATGACAAGGACACAATAAATACCCTTCATAGAAAAGCTCCGAATGGGAGCTCCTCACCATGCAAAGGGCAGGCAAAGGGAATGTTCTTGATCAGGAAGAACGGCAGCAGGGTACAAAGGGTTATAGCCTCCCAGTTCTCACAGCCTGCTCCTGATCTGGCTCATCTCAGCACCCCACCCCATTAGTTAAAGAAAAATGGTTCTGCAATGCCAAACTATGTGATAAAAGTAGTCTTGGCAATGGCCCTCATCATATGCAATCTGCTTAACTCTCACCAGCAGATGGCGCAAGAGCCATTGCCATAAACTTAATGTTTTGAGAGTCTGCAAAGCTATAAAAGCAGCAGGAAGTAAGTTTATGCTATAAACGTTATGGCTACTATTATTGCCTCAACAGTTGAGGCAGCTACAATGGTCCTGTGTATATTCAGTGACTAAAGTTCCTAAAGTACTGCCAATAAGAAAAGGTATAGAGACAGCGAGGAGGAATCGCTATGCAAGCCAATATTTCCAGAGGCTTTCATGAATATTGGAAATAATTAAACCTGCTTTGTAAATGCAAACTCCTGTTCCTTCAGTGACATGTTCCAGTGAGCAGGTGCAACAGAGGACAGAACTAACATGCTGTAATCAAAAAGGGATTTCCTTCTCTTTGGCTACTGAGGTGCTATGCCTGCCTTCTCCATCGTAGTGTTCTCCAAGTGTGCTGTGGCCTTTCTTGCTGGAGGTGATGGGAGCTGTAGTCCCTCACATCTGGAGGACACCAGGCTGAAGAAGGTGGTGCTATGCTGTTGCAAGCTGCAGACATGGGTGTCTCCATAAGCACAGTCACTTGGTAAATGCTGCTGACTTTGGAGGGAAAGAGAGAGTGACAACTGAGCGGCAGGGCACTAGTTCTGCATACAGAAGTCCCCCAGTTCAGTTCCTGTTACCTGCAGTTAAAAGTATTCAGGGGACGGAGCCAGGAAAGACTTCTGCCCGAGTAGCTGGAGGACTGATATTAGCTACAGCAAGCATCCTAGGCTGAATGGAGCAGTGGTCTGACCCAGTGCAATAGTAGGTTCCTACCTAAAGTACACACATATTATATAATAATGTATAATGTGTGTTCAAGATTCAGTTGTTTTGTGATGACAATGAAGCATATGTTCTTACATCTGAATTATTAATCCCTGGACTCTCAAGTATTGCATTCAAAACAGATCTCTTTCTTCTGCCTTTTAAACTAGTTTACAAGATTGCTGGATTTAAGCTCAAAAATGTTTTTTTTTTTTAAATTAGTAAATTAATTTTAGAAATCAGGCCACCTTTAACTGTGGAATCCTCTCAAGATGGCATGCACACAAAACAATATGTAAAACCAAGAAATATATATTCAATAAAATGCTATTTTAAGAGATAACACCAGTAAAAGCTGTAGCTCACAGATCATGGAAAGGACCATGAAAATCAGCAGGTCTTCAGAGCCTTCCCAGGCCTGCAAACAAGGGGGAGGAGGGCTGGCAAACTCCTGACAGATTCCTTGGTGATGGGCAGCTCAGATAGGACTTTTCTAATAACAGGTGGCACAGTTACTTCATTAGCTGACAACAGATTAGACTAACTCCTGCTTGTGTTAATGCTAGAAAGCATTTCAGTAACAGACAACTTTTTTTTATCTGCTAAAACAGAACAAAACTTTATTATTTGCCACCATTCTCAACTGGCTGATGATATTTTGTGGAACAGAAAGCTTAGATATCCACAAACCCACAGAAATCCATTTGCCAAACCAATTTACCTTACATTCTAGACACTAATAAAACACAGAATTTATGTGCAGAATGAGATATTATAGTACCTAAATGGGTAACATTTGGGTAAATAGATAAACATATCAGATATGATCAAGTCAAAAGTAAACTTTACTGATCTAACTATGGTCAGATTGCCTCCAGTTATAAATTCCATTTTACTTGATCAAGTAAAAGGATAATGGTCCTTATACCTTTGTCAAAAGGATAAGAAAGTTATGAATGGCTAAAATAAGCAACAAGAACACTTAAGTCAATGGTGCCTGGTTTCAAACTTTTCTTTTTCTTTTTGTCCTGCCCTCTCTTTACTACTCTGGATTCAAATTACATCGTGATTTCATCAGACAAATATACAGTACACCGATGGAAATGTATTTACTCTCATGAGGTTGACCTTAAATTCACCTGTCTCTGTAGATAATCTTGTCCTCGTGCTCCTTTTTTCAAAAATCATGGCTAAAGATTTTCCTTGTAGCAAAGGCAAATACTGAAAAAGCAGGATGGAAAAGAACTTTTGTCACATTGTTAAGCACAATGAATATTTGCTTTATGTTTGAAAGAATAATTTTGCTACGGTGCCATTTTCAGATGGTTGCTATTTAGGGGGTTATTTATTCATGATCAGTTATGCCCTTAGACAGAAAGGTAGCATTTAGGTTCTAAATTACTAGTTCATAACACTGCTTAAAATGTACTCAAGGAAGCATATCTTTCTTGGACCCAGACTCTTAGACCCTCTAGACAATATTACACAACTGAAACAAAAATCTGTATATATTCAAGATCTGGTAAAATATTGAAAATGTTCACATTTTGTTTTATATTTTACTTTAATGAGTTCATTTTTTAAAAAAATCTTACTTTTAACTTGCTTAATTCTAAGGCAATAACAATATACTTTGACTTTCTCATTTTTGTATGTTTAAAATACTCATCAGTTGTTTATATTGTCATAAGGTTTTGTATTTTGATGTCTGGTTTCTCGATCATGTATTATAAAGTGTATTGAGATTTTTTTTCTAGCTATGGTAAGTGGTCTATAAATGGATTAAATAAATCAGGGTGCAATGCTACAGCTTGCCTTGAGGGATGCTGCAAACAGTAGCTGATGACAGAGAAGAAGGAGCAAAGGAGGCAATTTTCATCTCCATATAAACCTTGAAAAAGGAAAAAGGAAAGGAAAAGTATTTCTTTAGATGGACCATTTAGAGTGGTTACACAGCTGGGAATCGGAGTGGGGCTGGAGACCATAGGGAACCCCATGTTCCATACTTTCCTCTTCCCTCTACTACCTGCTTGCTGCAACATCCCCTTTCAGACCTCTCCAAGGTCCTCCCAGGCACCTTCCGCAGCCTCAGAAGGAGGTTGGCACTGCTCTTGCCAGGATGGGTGCAAGCAGGTGGGACAGGACTGGGTTCTGGAACCTTTTTCCAGGTCGGAGCAGTTTCTACGGCATCAGCAGCAGGGACTGTGAGGAGTCCCCTGGTCCCTGGGATGCTCTCTCAGAAGCACAGGATTGTTCTCTCCATACCATGGTTACATTCAGTCAGCCTTCGCTAACATGATGCTCTCTAGATGTGTTTGTCTATAGCTTCATATTTCAGTGTGGCCAATGGCTATGCTCCTGGGGAATATGGGAGTTGCAGGCCAGCGCAACCTTGGGACACCTGCTTGGGCGAGGACACATTAAGTACCTATGTGCTTTGGGGATGATCCAGCCGCTGCTTTTTCCCATCCCTCTATAATCACCCTGCACGTGAGATTGCCCTTTGCTGCAGCTTACTGACTCCCACATGCTGAGAGCTGTGCTTCCATGGAGGCCACAGGTGTGCATTGGCATAAATGTGGCACAATTGCCCTTACTTTTTTCTGTCTGCCTAAATTCAACAGAATCTATAACTGGGAATGTTGACATATGTTTGGTTTAGGATATCTGTTCGATTCGTTTACCCATTTACTTCTGAGGAGCAAATGCTTAGGCTGTTTTTTCTTATCATTTATTCCAGCTCCAGTTATTTCTGGAACACATCATGCATTCATTAATTTAACAGCGAATAACTCCAGGAACATCTCAAACACAGTGCTGTCCATCTGGGAGACACAGCCTCACTTTATCCGGCAGATCACCTGGCCCCTTCTCTTTTCTCCTGTCAGAAGTTACATCCCAACCTACTCTCCATGATGCTCAGAGCATTCCAGAGCATCACATTCCATTATATCATTCATGGTTTCGCACGTGGCACTGGGACAAAGCTATACAGTTGTTGAAGCATGGAAAAAGTAAGGCCCTCATATAATCATCTGGCTTGCTGAAACAAAAGATGCTGCAACCATTATGCCATCCATGGTTGCCAATCTGTGAAGCAAGTGGGAGTGGCAACAAATTACATGCTCCCCTCATAGCTGGAGTGCCCCTGTTCAGAGTTCCTGCCATGCAGTCACATCCTCTTCAAAGATGCTCTAAACTAAAAGGAGTTCAAAGGACATTCCACCACCAGGAACCCAGTTTTCCATTCCCCTGCCCTCAACGGACATTCAGCATTCCCTGGCTACTCAGCATGTTCAATCCTAATTCAGTGAGGGAGGGGGCAGGTTAAATTCTTCTGCAAATCCCAGGGTCCCTCAGGCATGCCAGCATCATCCTCTTGTATTTTCAGTGGCTGCACTTTGGTTCTATTTCTCCCGGCACTCACCACCTTAGATGAGATGGATGCCATCTCTCAACACAGAGGAAGCTGGCTTCGTCACACACATCTTTACAGGGAAGAAAGCCATACAAGACATGAAGAGAAGAGCATTCATAGTGAAAATGTTGCATACCTCCCCTCTGCATTTGATTCTTTCCTTCAGATCCATTGCAACCCAAAGTAAATACTTGATTTCTTCAGTAGTATAATTTTGAAGAGTCAGAAGGTCACAGCCTTTCAATAGGATGGGAGACTTAGTAGGTTGCCCATGTCTAGAACTCCAAGGAAAATGACAAAATTGTGAATATGGACTTCCAAAATAATCACTGTTGAGTAATCAGTTCAGGACAGTGAAAGGGATTCTAGCATATAACTTGACAGGGGCAGGGCAGCGGGATTGCTTGAAGGAGGTATGGGAAGGTAAGAAGCAAATGACAGGTGACTCAAGGGCAGAAATTGGAGAAGGAATTCATGGGATTGGTCATTTGAAAGGGTTAGTCTAGACTTGAGGAGAGGGTGGGTGGAATTTTTAGTTTACAAAAGTCTGGAAATAAGTTTTTAGTTTACAAAAGTCTGCCTGTTTTCAAATTTCCTTCAGGGAAAACAAGTTAAGGATGGTAAGAAAGATAATAGCATAAGTCAGGAGTCCCTGAACTTTTGGGCTGAGTTGGTACCAAAAAGTTGGAATTTTCAAAAGCAAGTTATCTCCCAAAATGGTTCTCACCAAAGGTTTGGCCATTCATAAAATGGCTGCTGTGATAAGCATGGCTGGTCAGAAAATTCTGATTTCCCAGAAGGCTTACTAGTGAAACAAATGCAATTGCAACTTGCCCTAAAACTTAACTACAAGGCAGAGTTAGGGTTTGAGCACTGAAACACAAAGCACACTTTTGAATTCCAGTGCATTTGACATTGGAGGCCAGCACTTCACTTTGCAGCCTCCCAGGTATTTTTCTTATTAAACAAGAAATGAGAAATAGGGAGGCCCAGGGATCCTTGTGTGTCAGAAAGTGCCTGTGGGCACCATGTTGAACATCCCTGCCACGAACACCAATGCACTCCTCACTGATGACTTTTCTACATGAAACTGTTCAGTAGCCACTTCTGGTTTCATTGCATCACGCTCTGAACTGTGCTTTGCAACTACATGACCTCTAGTTGGAGCTGGGCTATAAGGGCATTGCTCAAGTACACATGGAGCAATGGTGCCATTTTCCCCATTCAAATATATGAGCCCATTTCCTCTATTTTGACCACTGCCAAAGTGCTTAGAAATACTGGAGGATCACAATGTTGCCTAAGGAATCCATAAATAAGCACGAGGAAGTAATCATGAATGCACAATAAATGAAGATACGCTACAGGAAACAGAGCTTGAGATTAGTTTGTTCCTCATTATCTTATGAATGCAAAAAGCTAAACTTAATCCTAGCATGGAATTCATGGCTCAAGGGTTTGACAAATTCGCAGTGAGGCTGCAACCCCCAGTCAAGACAGAATCAAGAGGCATCACACTCTAGTGCATGGCACCAGGACAGAAGTGGTGGTAAATAATACTAGTATTAGGAATAATAAACCAACATATTGTTCTTTTGTATGAACCAGTGCACAAATATTTAATAATTAGACATATTTTAGAAGAATATTTTGATTCTGATACCAACTGGTATCAGAATTCTGTGGCCATGTTCTTAAACTTTTCCCCAGATAAGTCAAAGGCTCTCAGTGGTTTATATGGGGCAAAGCAAATGAAATTCAACTGGCAAAGATGTTGGGGAGGGTGAAACCCTCTCCTGTTCTACACATGGTAACCTTTTACTTTTTCTTGTATCTGTGAATGACCGCTGTAGAAAAAATATAAGTAACTACATTTGGAGACATCATGAGGGGGTGAAGCAGATTCTGCCCTCCTTCTGCAACTGGATGTGCCAAGTATTCATTCAAGAGATGCCACACAAGGTGCGAAATGCCAATGTAGGGTCATATTAGAAATATAGAGATGGACTCTGTCCACCCCCACCCGTGCCAATGGCCTTTGCAATATTGTATTTATCTAATTAAAGATGCAATTCTATCATCTGTACCATCAATGCTTGTAAACTGTTTAACTTGGAAGTTTACAAGCATCCTATGCATGAAAGGAGAAACAGTGAAGGACATTTTCAGCTTCCTGTCCTCTTGCCCCAAATATTTGCTCAATTTTTCTTCTTGTTTGGCAGAAGTGTCTCAGAGAGGATGAGAAGCAGGCTGGAGAAGCTTCAGAACAGTTCATATCTTGGCTTCTCCAGTCTCACCCCCAACCTGGCCACTGAAACACTCCCTTTTCCCTCTCTCTGTGACCTCAGAGAAGCTGCTAGTGTGGGTTGTTTCCGTGCTGGTTCTGAGGAGAAGAGAGAGGGGTTTGCCCTCTGATTTCCAGTTCTGAGTTTGGGGCATCATCTCCAGTCTCAGAACTGGGAATGCAGAATATGCTAGGCCTGCTGAGATGCTGCCTAGGACTGCTGCCTTCAAGATTTACAAGTCTTTTAGGGGAAAGTATCATACAAGAACTGCAACAATGGCAGCATACAATAAAAGAATGATAGAATGATAATAAAACCTTACCTTGTTTCTATTGCCACCCCCCAGTATACCACTTATAGTAATTGTAGGTATTGTGTTAACACATTAATAATGGGCTGCTAATCATCTGAAAATTATTTCCTCCTCTATTTCCGTTAAGGTGTGTGTGTGTAATCCAGATTTCTACAATGCACATTTACATAATAAAAAGAGAGTCAGGTATTCATTAAATTAATTTGCACACACACACCTTTTCTCTTTCATATCATATCCATCGATTTTCCCACATCTGTTATATCTAAAGATTTTCAAAACACCAGTTAGAAACTGCTGTGTATCAGAATCTAGTTAATGTCACCTTTGCTGCCATTAATACACCCACTAGTGAAAACAGTCCTCACCTGATTTCAGCTAAATTAGAGAGGGAAAAGACAAAGCCATTTGTAATTAATAAGACACAAAAATACATAAAATTGTACATGAAATCGTCAGACGACATCTACAAAGAGAATTTCCTATAGGGGTTGTTTGCTTTAGTTTCTTGGCTTATGAATGGATGCTGCTAAGCAACAAGAACGGGCATAGATTTGCCTTCTCAGAAATCTTGCAGCAGCTGCTAAGAATTGAACTAGGTGGTTCCGGACCTCCCATCTAGCTCTCTTGAGGTATTTAGATTAAACACTTACCGAATACATTGTATGAGATGTTTGCGGGTCTTGTTTGCACTCGCAGCACTGAATAGCAACCTAAAATTAAAAAGCATATCTAATGCTAAAATATATTTGTAGAAGAAAAGTCAGCTCATGAAACGTGGATGAACCAAGGTATGTGCTGGCTTTCGGTGAAAGAGCAAAGGTAATACAGTCATGAGACAGAGCAGTTGTGAGACCAACTCAGGCCTCCCATGGTATCTGTCCTTATGCAAACACTATAGGTAAAGGTCATTAGTTAGGTGAGTTGCAAAACCTATAAACCTTAAGCATGTGAGACAAGGTTGAAACACTATAGCAATATCTATGGCTTAGTCCAGGCCCTTGCCTGGCTGCCCAGGGTCTTGTATGGTGACAGAGCAAGGACATCTTTTCCTTTCCACCACACAGATAAATTTGTGCAATGCCATTTCGCCACACAGACACAGGATTACGCAAAACACTCATTCATGCATTCTTCCCTCCTCACACGAATCAGGCACACATGTGATCTGTTGTTCAGTTTATATGTGATGCACTCACACATCTACTATAGCAAAGACTTGTCATAGCAGCAAATGACTGAATCAGGTGTACAACGTAACATTATTTTAAGGCTGGGATCTCTAATGTGTCTGTGGATACCTCTCTTGGCACCTACCAGGCTTCTGTTTCAGCAGTTTTGTGAGTGCACCCAGGACTCTCTCTCAAAATCCCACATGTGCCCATCAACCCAAAAAGCTTGGGGGATGCTGTAAATCATTGAGCCGTAGAAATCATTGTGAACATGCCACATTTTTATCTAATTTAAATATTTATATATTGCCCTCCAGCTAAATGCTCTCAGGGTGACTAATGCACAACTTAGCCATGAATTAAAATATATAAAATATAGCATGTTAAAAGAGCACAGTTAAAAGCAATCAGGTAATCAAACTCAATAACAGCAGAGATTATTATAATAAATGGTCTCATCCTGTGGAGCAGCTGCATAGGTTTAGCAGCTCATTAGATCAGGCAGCAAAGCCCCAGTGCTAACACAATGGTGCCCTTGTGTAAAATGGTAATCTGACCTTGCCCTGACTCCATGACTCCACCGCATGATACAGTGGCAGCTGCTACATGGCTCTCTCTGGAGTGAGAAAGTTGTATGTCCGTTCCTCAGACCCCGAGAAACTGAGGAAGCCTCTGTAAGCCCTGTTCATATCTGACACTGAAAAGCAGGCACGTGCCTCTTGCATTCTGTTCGTGCTACACAGGAATACTGTGATTGTAAGACTGACTCTGGGGGAGAAAAAAATCTACATCCTAGGAACTGTCACTTTACATTCCTGTAATAGACTCTGGATTAAGCTAATTTTGCAAAAGCTCACTTTACTTTCCGACTCAGTTTGCCCCCCAAAAAATGGTAAGTAAAAAAGATCATCTTCCAGCTAAGAAAAGGTTCCTTACTTGGACATGGCCTTGTTCATGGGGGACATTCTATTGCATGTATGTGCATCTAAGCAACAGATGCTTCCATATGGAAGTGCTGCGGATGAGAAGGCATGCACCGCTATTAAATCTTTTTCTTTCTTGATAGATGTTTTGCAAGAAGAGTAAAGATGGAAGAAATGATGTGTGTGTGCCTGTATGTGTTGGGGAGAAACCCATAAAATCTCTGTGAATGTGCTATAACAATAATGCCATAAAAGTCTTGCCTGGAAGCTGCTCACCATTTTCCATTGTAAATGTCCCACATTTTCCCTATAGTTTTCCCATCTTTTTTTTTAACCACCAAAAAACAAAGCAAAACTAAAATCTTGGAGTCAGAGATGGAAAAAACTGCACATTGTCTTCTGATTTGTTATGCTAGGAGCTGTGTGTTTGGAAGTAAAAATCTATAGTATGTAAACATCCTGATTTAGGCACTAATAGAAGCTTAAAATCATCTGTGGAAATGCTTTAATGTTTGTTATAAAGCTATCTGCTACCGTGAAACTGGCAATTTGAAAACAATAATAATAAACATTCATATAGCACTTTTAAGTGTTCAAAGCATTGCACATACTGTATCTAGCTAAAATTCTTGCAACAACCTTATAAATTAAGTTACTATTATTAACTGACTTAACTGAGTTGCAAATAGGGTGTGTGTGTGTGAATGAGCAGAACAGTGTGTCTAGGCTAAGGTCATCTAATGAGGACGTTGCTGAGATTAAAACCAGGGAATTCCTGATTCCCAGCTCAGCTTCTTACCCAATTCGTTGCACAAGATCTCTGCTAAATAGCAACAAAAGAAACCCCATTGGGTTTAGTAGCACAGTAGAGAGAAGAAAGCAATTTCTACAAACAGAGAAGCGTCATTCTCTTCCTTATTACTGCACATAAAGGATCCCCGCTATTCAAAAATTAACAGAGCAAGGCTTGAGCCCTGGGAAATGGCTCTAAGCGAACCACGAATGCCCAAGAGCTTCGTAAGGGGCACGCACCTTACGGAAGCGGAGACAGTGTGTTCCATTCCCTGGTGTGCACAATTTAACCGGTAGGAGGCGCTCTAAGGCCTGTGGAATAGGGTCGCACCGGGGATTTACCCTTCTCAATTTGCAGAGTTACCCTGTCCAGTTAGAGAGCTTCTCCTGTGCTAGGTAGAATCCTTCATGGTGGAAGCACGAAGAAAATAACGCCAAAAAATAGGGCAGAACAGGCAAGCCTAGAGGATCTCTGGCAGTGTTTTCAAATAAGATTTTTCTGTCGTTTCTACCAATTACACTAGATGAGTCTGCAGTCTCCCTGGCTATTAGACTGAAGTTCTAGTTTTTCAGAATGAGTGGAGGGAAGAATAATTAATCTGTTGGTATGTTGAAAGAAATCAGGCAACAGAGAAGTTTATACCTGATATTTAGCACGTGAAAATATTTTGTATATTAAAAATTAAAAATAACCTTTTGGAAACTGCTATTTCTTTATCAAAGGAATTGACACAGTAAAGGATGTACAAGTATATTGCCTTTAACTCCTTGAGGGATAAGCAAGAACAGAAAATAAAAACAATCTCATAGCAGCTTAATAAAGATTGACATATTTATTATTGCATATGTTTTCATGGATTAGAGTCCACTTTATCAAAGACGTTGTCACTGGTCTGTAGAATTCATATCAGAATAAATTTATTTATCTCTAAGGTGCTCTGGTATTTGCAGCAGAACAAGAGGTTGGCCTCAGGATAAAAATATAGCAAATATCATTAATCTGGTATTAAATTTGTGATTGAATTTGTGATTATTACATTTGCGATCGCATCTCATTGGTTATTGTTTGCAATATTCTGAACTGAGTGAGAGAGAGAGAGAGAGAGAGAGAGAGAGAGAGAGAGAGAGAGAAGACTGTATATATTGTAATCTCTTGTAATATATTGTAATGCAATTTTTTTGTGGGGGGTGGTTGGGCCTCCATTTCAAGCAGCAAAATTCATTTGTGGCTGTTATGGAGAGGATCAAAGGAATGTTGTCAGCTGACAAAAAGGTGTGTGCTGCTGCCTTCCCCAACTCCATCAGCAATTGGCCAATTTGGCCAAGGCATGATAAGAGCTATATACCAACACACAAGGAAGGGCCCAAATTGGGGAAGTTCGAGTTAAAGCCCTTCCACTCCCTCCCCCCATTAAATCCGGCAACCCAAGTGTGCCATGGGCATGATGCTTTCTGCAAGTGCAAGTCACCTTCCTGCTTTGAGTTTGCACTTCACATCTCCATTCTGACTACATAAGCTAATGAGGGAATTTACAACTTTGTGCATAAGCTCTGTTAGAATATGATTCAGTGATTTCTGGCAACTTAACGCAAGGTCTGTGCTTTTTGCATTTCAGTTCTTTTAACACAAGATCTCAGACCTTTTAATTTAATCAATATTTTAATAAGTTGTAATATCGAATTATTGTATTTTATTAATTGCAGCCAGAGTGGGTCATCAATTTATTTATGCTGTTAGCTGTCCAGAGACATTAGTAGTTGGATGGCGTACAAATTTTATAAATAAATAAATATTTTAAAAAATGTATGTGCCTCTGAGTGTGCAGAGGAGCTTTCAGTGTCCAGGAAAGTTTATGGTGGAATAAACGTGTTGGACCTTTCAGTGTCAGGTTAAGACGGCCCTCTGTGCGAAGGCATTTAAACATATTCACGGGCTATCAATCGCAGGCGTTTCACAGGCCTACGCTGCATCCTAAGGTGCTTTAGCTTTCTTTTTAATTTTTCCTTTTGGAAAATACGGGTGTTTTGTTCTATTGCCTGTTTTATGAACTGTTGTAAACTGGCCGGGGAGCTTCGGCTATTGGGAGGAAAAGAGATTAAAAGAACAACACATCTCAGGCCGTTCTCGGTGCAACGCACGACACAGCTGCCCCGCGCCGACTAAGAGCGTCTTAAGGCTTTGTCCTGACCTAACCCTGAGACGGGCCGTTGCGGGCCGAGGCCTGTCGGTAGTCTCTATGGTGCCCAGCGCGTGCGCTCTACCCCGCTTGTACAGCGCTCTCTATGGTGGAGCTAGCCTCCGTTGCTAGTGGCAGGCGGTTTGTTTACTTCCGGGCTCGAGGCAGCTCGGGGCTCCATCTGCGTGCCAGGCACCTCCCCCTCCTCCCTCCGGCCTGTCATGGGGGAGGCCGAGGAGCAGGTGCCCGGTGAGTCCCGTCGCCCCCCGTCTCGGGAGGTCGCTTGGTTGGTGCCGGCGCCCCGCTCGTGCCCCTGTTGTCTTCCGCGGTCTCCGCGTGGCGCGGTTCCCACCCCCGTTTGTTCTCGTCTCCTTCCCCACACCTTGCATCGATCAATGTAGGTCGGGAAGAACTGGCGCGCCCTCTTCACGCTTAGCGGAGTGTCGACCGAATCGTGCTCCTCGGAAGTAAATCCCCTTGTTTTCCGTGGGACTTGCCGCCAATGAACGGGCGCTTGAGGATTTCGGGCTTTTGAGCCCGACAACACAAAGGACAGTGGCGTGTGTTAAGCCTCCACCAACCCGGTGTCCTCCAGGTGTGTTGGACTGCAACTCAACCATGGGATTATGGGAGTTGCAGTCCACTGCATCTGTAGGGCACCAGGCTGGGGAGGGCTATATTACACCAGTAACCTCTTTGGGCGGGCTCGCTCGCTCGCTCGCTCTCTGTCACACACACACACACACACACACACAGTCACAGTCACAGTCACATACAGACTGAGAGGCATATATGTCATTTTGTACCATGGTGGCCATTTGCGGACCTCTTTGGAAAAAATGAGTTCAGAATTGCCCTTGTTATGCTTCTAGGAGTGCCATTGTAAATAAATAGGCAGTGATTGTTGCATGCATAGATAAGCTTATGAAAGCATCTTTATTTATCCATACAGTTGGAAGAAATGGCTTGTTTTAAGACAAGGAACCTGAAGAGGGGCAGTAGGGCTTACAAGGTGTACAGTTCCAACATGAGGTGGATTGTGCATGTTTTGATCACTTGATTTGCTTGAAAAACAAGATGTTATCTTACACACCTTGGGATGAAATGAGCAGAGCATGATAACTGTGTAATACATACGTGGAAATTGATTTTAGAAAAAGCTGTAAAGATAAATGTGTGGAAGGAGACTGCACAGATCCTGCAGTCCTTTTTTTTTTTTTTTTTGAAGACGTGTCTTGATTCTCATTGGACATTTTAGGGAGCTAATGTGGGATATAATGTAATTGTGAAGGTGGCTAAGTAAAGTGTTAAATAAAAACAGAATGTTTTAAAAGTTGCAATTGTAAATGCAATGCACTCAGATCTTGCTTTCAAATGGGAAGGATTTGTTGTGAGGATAGGTTTATATGTCTTAACAGAAATAGCATGTTGTGGCCAATTTCTAGGAAAAGATAATCAATTGTTAGAGCAAATATATAGCCTGAGAACCCAGTGTGATACTACTGTTTTCCTTTTATTGCCGCATGCTGTTGGGGTGAGCTTTTAAGGCTGCATCTTTTGACTAAAACAAGCCCTACAACACCCAACATTACTCAGCTAGGCAAGTGTAATCTTTTTTTCCTCTGTCTAGACATGCGTAACATGCATTCCAACTCTATTTGTTTTGCTGCTTGTGTTTTGAATCTGAGATAGGGAAGTCCACCTTTACTGATGTATTGTCTATTGATGATGCTATCAGATACATAGCTTAAGAATATTTGCTTGTATATCTTAGCAGAAGTTAGGCCATTGCAGGGGAAAATGTTCCAAGAATTCTGGAGATGTTTGTTGCAAAAGGATGCTACCAATGGAACACAAGCTAATATTTAAGCTATTTCTTTTTAGAAACAGGTGCTGTATTCACATTTGGGAGAAGCAAATTTGCAGAAAATGTGCCTAGCAAGTTTTGGTTTAAAAATGACAAGCCTTTGCAAGTATCATGTGGAGATGAACATACCTCTGTTGTAACAGGTTAGTATTAATCATTTAAGGACCATGATCTTCCAATATCCAATTTTCTAAAGCAGGATGTAGCTGTAGTAGCTTTGCAGGAAGGTGTATGGATTCATTTGCAGAAGTTAGTAAATAGTCGTTGTGAAATTGACCTGGTAAAGGCTGGAGGTCTCATGACAAGGCTCAGTCCTGAGAATGTTGATATTATATGGATGCTGCAATAGATGAGGCATGGTGACTTGTGCTTCCTGTTTATATGAGGTGAAAGCTTCAGATATCACCCTGTGCTGAGATGCATAAGCTTTATATGCATCCCTTTGGAAAAAAAATATTCCATACTTTCTCCCATCAGTACTTCTCAGAGTAGCCATTTTATCTATAATTCTTCTGTGCTTCAGTAGCATTTTGATTTTGTTTGTAATTGGCTGTTCACTGCAACGTATATTTGGTGGCATGACAAATAACCAGTTAAAGTAATTGCAGTGTTCCAGACTATCTTAAAATGAATACAGTAGTGATTGCTTGTTTTCTTTTCTATCTGCATTTTGTAGAAAATGGAAAACTTTACATGTTTGGAAGCAACAACTGGGGACAACTAGGATTTGGAACAAAGAACACTGTAAACAAGCCAACTTGTGTAAAAGGTTTGTCTTATATATTTGCCTTTATAATAATTGTTCTAAATCTTTCCAATCTCAATCTAGGTTTCTAAAGAAAATGAAGATTTAGATTTCTCATTTATATTTAGATTTCTCCTTATATTGACCTTTCAGGTATTTGCCAAACCAAGATTTATTTTCCAAGAACTGTAGAAAAAGATGTATTTGAAGATAACTTCTATGTCTATCCTTTATATAGGGGCACTTGCTATTTTCTACAATTTAAACTCAGAGGATGAGCTGTGAAAAAGAGTAAGTTTAGGATAGGGTGTTGTTATTTTTACAGTGAAGACTTACGTGAAATGTGTTAGCTTTGTTTTGAAGACAGTAAAAGAAGGGTATATTCAACAGTGTGTATCCAAAAGAGGGTATCCAACAGTGTCATTCCTCTAGTACAAAGAAAGTGTTCCAAGGTATGCACACAAAAAGAATCTAACTAAAGTTCCACTTGAGCAATCACTTGCAGGTCTTTGCTTTACAAAATTGTTTGCTGGGTTTGTGCAATGGGAAAGGCAGCAAAGCTCCCCTAGTTAGCTTTCTTCAAGTAAAAGTATGTTGGATTTAGACCTTAGAGCAAAATCTTATTTGGTTCAATGGGACCTTTTCTCAAGTAGGTGTGTATGGTATTGTTTGAATATGTTCAATTTTTATGATCGAGGTATAATTTGAAAAGCCAGCATATTCTCTCTGCAAGTCATCTAATCAGTCCATGATCATTGTAAAGCTAGCACTGAATACATACAACAGCAATATCTTCTAAAATGGTAACCACTGTGTCTTTCATCTATAGCTTTAAAACCAGAAAAAGTAAAACTAGCTGCCTGTGGGAGAAATCATACTGTGATTTATACAGGTATGTAATTTATGTAACATCTGTTGCACCATTTCCCCCGTATGACAGATTTTTCTAGGTATCCTAAGGAATAGGCAGGATATAAAACAAAACAAAACAAAATTAACACTATAAACATATTATGCTGCTGGGTTGCAGGGTCCTTGGCAACGTCCTCTTCAGAGCACAGGTGCTAGCTGGATCCATATGCAGGCCAGAATCCAGGCCCGGGTTTTCCTACATTTCTGCCCTCCCGGGTTTTTTGGGCCCCTTTCTCCATCTTCTTAAGTGTAGGGAGGCACACCCAGATGCAGATCCGGTCAGAATCCCCTCAGGGTGTCCTGTCTTTCTCAATTTTGGGGTGCCACAGTCCTTAGCAAGGTCCTCTTTTGAGCAGAGATGCTAGCCAGATCCAGATCCGGGCCAGAATCCAGTCCTGGATTTCTTGGGTCCCTTTCTCGGTCTTCTTCAGTGTACGGAGTCACACCCAGATGCAGATCTGGTCAGAATCCGCCTCGGGTCACCAGGCTATTTGTCTCTCTGCTCAGAAATTGTCTGCTCTGATTGGCAGCTGCTGCCCAAAATCTGAGATGTATTTAATTTTAATCATCATCATTGTAGGGATTAGGGAGATGGCCTTTTTGGTGACTCTGGAATTCAATCCTTATGTTCCCATGCTGACTGGGGGATTCTGGAGGTTGTAGGACCTTTTTCTGTTTAAGCATGCAAAGTAGTGCACCTGTTTTGTATTATTGTAAGAATTTTTAATTGTTTTTATCCTTGCCCTTAGTCACTTTTTGCTCTCAGAAGGGTTTTCCCTGCTGTACTCCCTGAGGTCCTTTAAGGGTGCAATCTTATGCATGTTTAGACAGCAAGGAAGTCCTACAACTCCCAAGTATTCTCAGCCAGCATGCCCAACTGGGGCATGCTGGGAGTTGTCAGAGTTTAGTTTTTCCTGCCTAAAAATACATAGTATTGTGCCCTAACCTAGGAGGCCTGGGATTGCATTCAGTATCTATCACTGAGCTATGTCCATCCCCTTCTGTTCACTGGATATATTTTCAAATATCCTCTTTAGAGCAGAATATCTAAAAAATGCATAATGACCAAGATCTTGATAGCAGTAGCCAACCTGTTCAGTGTAGTTAATCTATATAAATTGGTGGAGACATTGGTAGCTTTATACGTTCAGGAAGCAAAAATGAAAATGGGAACATGCAAGAGGTCTTTATAGATACATTCTTGCAATGCTCTTAATATGTGTTGAATGTGTTGCCTTATCAGAGAAAGCTTGAATCTTTTCAATAAAGTCATGAAATGAATGAATTTGAAGATGTTTAAATGAGTTACCTGCCTTAGTATTCTTATGTCTGCATTCCCTTGAAAATTATAAGCCATTGTCATTAGATTATAAATGGATTTTAAAGTGGGTTTAGGGTGTCAGGTTAAACATGTTGTAGCTAATTAATTTTATGGTCGTCATTAACATTTGTGCTTTGCTTGTTTGAACAATATTATAGTTAATTAAACCTGACCTGACCACACATGCTAATTGACTCTAATTGCTACCCAACCCTTTTACTTCAATGACATATAAATAAAATGGAGAGGAGGAGGATTGTAATACAGCTCAGGTACCTTGAAAGAAAGTAAATATTCAGGGGAAAAAAATAGTACTATAGTATCTTGTCTAGTATGTGTCTGCATGTATCTTCTGCAAATCCTATATAACTTGATAGGACTCCAACCTGTGGTCATGATCCTGAATGATCAGTGCACATAAGTGCAAAGGATAGGATTTATATTCTTGAGGTTTTCATCTTTTCCCCTGAGAACGGGAAATGGAGTCTGTATTCGCAAGACCATCTCTTGCAAACCTCACTTTCTTAGGAAATCAGCATTATGTCTTCATTGAGTAAAGTGGGGATCTGGTAAACTAAGACCAGCCACTCCCTTCTTTATCAAATCCTCAACACTGGAGGACAATCTTATTTTTGTCTTGCATAGATGAATAGGAACTTCTCTAGTAGAAACCTTGTATAATGAGGTGCAAAAGCATCCAGGTTTCCTGGTGCTAGAGTGGGAGTGCTCCGTGGATGACAGACGTAACCTGTGCACACACAGTACTGCAAATAAGGGAGGATATCTGTCTATCCAGGGTGTAATAAATGATCAGAAATTACTAATCCACCATTTTTGTTAATAATATTATGAGTTATTTTCCTTCTTCGTTTACGTCTAGCAAACTACTGAAGTGACTTTGCTATTACAAAACAAAGTTCCATGGAGTCGGGGGCAGGAAGTCAGTGTACCTGCACAAAGCAGGTTTCTAACTTAATTTCTTGATACTAGAATATGTGTGTACATATGCACATGCAAATGTACACAGGCAGGCTAATGTTTGAAGCTATTTACTCTATAAGCACCTTTCAGTAAGTACGCCCAAAATCCTCTTTTTTTGATGTAAAAGTGAAGGAGTAATAACACAAATTACTCTAATTTTGAAATATTTACTTTCATCTTTGATCAAAAATTGCTTTTACTATTTTTATCCATGTTCTAGTCTCACACCTTTGCAAAGTAGTATTCCATTGTACAGCAAAGATTCCTGAGGAGTTAGTCATTTTTACGGACAGGTTTTGGAATACTGAGGACAACAGAGATTGATGCTTTGTACATAATAAACATGAGTTAGCTTGAGTTTGAGCGAGAGGGCTTGTTTTATTTTTGCTGTTGCTTCAAATGCTTTACTCTGTATGTGCTCTTCTGTGTGCAGAACAAGGGAATGTGTATGCTGCTGGAGGTAACAGTGAAGGGCAGTTGGGATTAGGTGACACAGAGGAAAGAAGCAAGTTTCATCTAGTTAGTTTTTTTACCAACCAGCACAAGATCATACAGCTGGCAGCTGGATCCTACACATCGGCAGCATTAACTGGTGAGTCTGGGCGCTAACACATGTTATGGCAAATGGGATTTATTTTGGCTTTGATAGTTCATATTTGGCACTTGCGGCAGTCTGAAATCAAATTGCCTTTCATTTCCAAGGCCACATATTTATGACAATATGTTTTAAGAATGGTGTAAAAATGCTAACTCTCAACCATGTGATACAAGGTTTCAGCAACATCCTTAATCAGTGTTGTCCCTTTTGCTTCTGGGAAAAGTTCTGGCTTGATTTGATCTAAGATCCACTTGTTCATCTTTCTGTCTCTCCTGGGTCTTTTCAAAGCTCTCCTCCAGCACCATATTTCAAATATATCCATTCCTTTCTTCACTATTTAGCTTTTACACCTATTCATAATGATTGGGAAAGAATAGTGTGGATGTTCTTGGCCTTTCTCTCAAGTGAAACATCCTTTCTGGTTCCTCATTGCTGTCCCTCTAAATCTCAGCCTTCTAATTTCTTGGCTACAGTATCTGTTTGAATTGATAACTGGACCAAGGTATACACAATCTTTCACAATTTCAATTTACTAAGGCTTATAGCAACTTTATATTTATATTTACCCTAACCTTGTCCTTACAGGGCATTAGCAATTTGATAGTCCTAGTTTTCAGTGAGAAATGCTTGTAAATCTCTCTTTGTTGTAGTCTAGTTTCTTTTGCTGTCTGGCTTAAGGAGGAAGAAAATATTTTAAATACAGGGACAACACAGTTATTAGTCTGCTTCTAAATCAAGCTCACTGGTTGAAAAGCACAGAGAGAAGTATCATGCATGAAATAGAGCTTTGGCTATTTTTCTCTGAACTTTAGGCCTCTTCACCCTACCCCACTTCCAACCTGTATTGCAGTCATTCCCATCCTGGTGCCCCTCCAGATGTGCTTGGAGTGTAATTCCCATCTTTTCCATCCAGCATGGACATTGATTATTTGCAGTCCAATACATCTGGAGGGCACCAGGATGGAGGTGGATGCTGTGTTAAAAGGAGGATTTTATAATTCCTCTAATCTCCTCAAGTTTAAAAAGTCTGACCATGCAGTTGAAGGCTATAGTTATACTATATAGCCACTGAATCATATTTGCTGTGTTTTTTAAAAAACTTGCAATAATTTGACCTTGGTTCCATTTATAAACTCTTTGTTTTCAGAGGGTGGACAGCTTTTTATGTGGGGAGACAATTCTGAAGGACAGATTGGCTTGGCCAATGAAGCTAATGCATTTGTGCCTCATCAAGTGGATGTTGGAAAACCTATTTCCTGGATCTCTTGTGGATATTACCACTCTGCCTTAATAACACGTAAGTGCGGAAGTCTAGAGATATAAATAGATGTAGACAGACCATCAGTCAAATGAAGGGCCCCAGTGCTGAAACATCATTACTAGCTGAGACTTCCGATTGGCATGTTCAGTTCCCAGCATCTCCAGGTAGGGCTGGAAAAGCTCCTCCATGAAATCTAACAGCTTCTGCCAGTCACTGTCCATAACATTTTATTTATTATTTCAAATATTCCTTAGCTGCTGTTCAGGACAGGAACCCTCCTATGGTGTTATAAAATGATGAAACTAACTAAAAGCAGTATGGTAATTAAAAACAGTAGAAAGAACAACAGCAGCAACATCCTAAAATCAGCTGCTTAAAACACCACCACAAAATCAACACAGACCACATAAAACTGCAGCTGCAACCCATTCTGATAAAACCTAATCAAGGGAAAGCCAGAGTAAAGTACGATCTTTCTAGGCCTTCCTAAAAGCCCACAATTAGGGACCTGGCAGACTCCCAGTGACAACTTAGTTCTGAGGTATTAAGCCACTACAGAAAAGGCCCTCTCTTGTGTTTCCAGCTACCTAATTATCCTCACAATTGGACAAATGAGAAGGGCATGTCTTGCTGATCTTAAAATGTGGGCCAGTTCATATGGGTGAAGGCCATCCTTCAAGTAATTTGGTCCCAAACTGTTTAAGACTTTAGTGGTCAAAAGCAACACTTTAAATTGGGCTCAGAATACTGAGCTGGATGGATCCATGGTCTGACTAAGTGTAAGGCAGCTTCGTGTTTTCCTTTATTAAATTTGATCTTCAGTCCATGACTTGCACAGCAATTATAAGAGGGACTGAAGAGGAGGGGGAATGAAATGCTGTATTGTCCACCACTTACCAGCTAGGACACAACGTAGCAGGAAGGTTTTTTCCCCTCCTTGTCTTATGAACCTTTGCTCCTCTTCCAAGGGAGATAAATTAATAGCACCATTTCTAGGCTGTCATAAATGGGAGTGACAATTTCAACCCCAGTAAATGAAGTGGTGTTAGATTCAGCAGTTCCATGGGTACCCCTGCTTTGCCCCAAGTCCACCCAGTTTGGAGATTTCCAGCTAATGCCCATGAGAGAATCACATCTGTAGAGCTCTCTGGTACAGTGAGGGTCTCTGTGGCAGAGCTGTTTCTTGCCAGTGAAGGGGCATGCATGCACCACCCTTGCTTCCAAACAATGGATCTGGGGTTAGGATGACATCGTTAATTTGAAAAAACCTTTTACATACAGTGCCACAATATGCTTGTCATGAAGGAAATGTGATATATTTCAAAGAAACCTTGCTGCTTCTGGTATTGGTGCCCAACTTACTGCTTTGTTTTCTGCAGGTGAAGGGGAGCTTTATACCTTTGGGGAGCCCGAGAATGGAAAGCTTGGTTTGTCCCCTGAGAAGCTGCAGAACAACAAGATTCCACAACTTGTTTCTGGCATTTCTGGCAGAGTTAATAAGGTTGCCTGTGGAGGAGGGCATACAGTAGCACTTGCAGGTATTCAAGTGGAGCTTCTATTTTGATCTTTTATTCAGAAGTTCCTTCTCTTCCACTTGTGGGCTCATGTGTTTATCCCCACCATGCTAACATAGTGTATACCCACGTACCTCTTTGTGTTAAATGCATTGTGTTAAAAAGGATGGGGGAGCTTTAGAAGAGATGATAAATAGCTCACTTAGCTATTACCCTCATGTCCTGTAATGGGCTTCTTGTAGATATCTGACTGACCATTGTGGGAAATGGGGTGCTGGAGTAGATTTGATTTTGGTCTGATCCAGTACAGCTCTTCCTATAGTAGAAGGGGTAAGATTAGTTAAGGAACAGACACAATTTGCCAGAATCAATTATAGCTTTCTCATATTAAGTGGGTTATAAGTTTTAGCAATGGGGATGAGGAACAGGTAGAACACTGTAAACATGTGTGGTGGATGATTGCATGTGCTGAGTTTATACCACTCATTCATGTAGCAGATCATGTGAAAATCTACCAACCAGACTGGTCTGAGCTTCAGTCTAAATGGGAACCTATGTTGATATTTGATGTATTTGATGTAGAACTCATTCAAATCATTGTAGGGGCTAGACTCACTTTTCCCAAAATATTTCATTCTGGGAGAAGAGGCAGTGTTGAAATTCATGACTGAAATGCCTGAAATGACCCCAAATAAACCCAGTGGTCGGTGAGAACCAGATCATCTCTGATTTTGGAGAGGATGCTATTGAACAGGCAGGGCCAGAGAAGGAGCGATGTAACATAATCAGCCCCATCATCTAGTGCCAGTTCAAGAGGGCAGACTGATTGAGTAGTGTCTTGCATCCCCACCTTTGGGCACACAAGGTGGAAGAAACACCATTCGGTGAGGAGAAGGATTCATTTGGAATCAACTTCTTGGTATGAGTGGTATCTTTTCTAATTAGCTGCCTTCCTCACTTGATGGTTGATTTACTACTATTTTAGATGCAGTGTGCTGTGTGTTGTGTTATGGTTTTGTTCTTGGTTTTCTGTTCCTTGTAAGTACTTTTAGTAATGGATGGCATAGAAAAATTTTAAACAAACAAACAAACAAACAAACAAATAAATAAATAGGGGCTTCTTCAATATTCCTTTTGTTTATAATGCCAGCCTGGGTGGCCCACTTTAACAGAATAAAGACTGTAGTTAGAGGCCTCTTCTCTGGATTTACTCAGAAGGATAAAGGAGTGGGAAATGAATAGCTTTTGGCAAACATTTCTTTCATATATAATTTCAGAGAGATGGTTATTACAATTTGCAGCAAAAGCCAGTGCACAGTTAACTGGGTGTATGTCTCTTTCAGCACTGTTATGAACAAAGTGTGTGAGAGTAGAAATAGACTTTGTTCTGTCAAAGAAAGGGGACTGACCTGGACATTACAATTTTGTCATACGTCTTTATCTGAAGATTCTTCAGTTCCTTCCTCTTGCCAGAAAGGGGAGATGCATTGACTGAATCCCTAGGCATTCAGAAAATCCTAAGATCGGGATCTGCCATGATCTTGAGTCTTGATAATATCCTGTTATATATTCACTTCCTACTTGATGTGAACATCAGAATTGTGTTAATGGCTAAATATGGAAATACGGAAACTTTCCAGTGAGGGAGAATGTAAGACAAATGAGCATTTAATATTAGCACAACAAAAATGTAGTACAGCTGCAGAAAAGTTGAATCTGTAAACACGTACTACTTTCCTTATTCCAAAATAAGGGTCGATCATAGGGAGATGGGGAAAGAGGTCTTGCTGAAATAGTTGATTACTTATAGCTGCTAATCCCACAACAAATTTCTTCCATTCTCTGATTCCTATAGAGGATTGTGGAAGGAAATTGAAATTTGAAACAAATTGGTGGCTTGGGTGGAGGGAGTAAAATCATAAGACGAATCAGAATTCTTACTATGCCATAGTAAGGCATGTTATGCCTGTTTTGCTTATCCCATAGACTTACAGATGATTTTCAGATTCTTGCTGAGCTGAAACAAATGAATTTTGAACAGAATTAGACCTTTTTTCTGAATTAGACCTTTTTTCTGTCCAATTTCTGAAATAAATAAAACTCCTTTTCACCATTGAAGACTGTATTTGTGGATATAAAAATACAATATGGAGGTCAGTTTTCATTACTACTACTTTGCTAGGGCTGAGACAGTAAGAATATGCTCTGTGTCAAGTAAAAGACCATCTAGGAGGTTAAAGAAAGGGTTAACAAGAGAATGTAAGCATTAACAGAGGAAATGCTAAAGAATGTACTGGTTACTGTGACCTATAGATAAGAAGGAGTTATAAAGTATACTTGTTGATAACCAGTAAGTAGGTATCAGCAAATGTAAATATTCCTTGTGTTCCAAAGCAACAATGTATATGTTCCTTGCCTTCCACTGCAAGAAAGTAAATATCCTTTCCTTACCCTAGTAAGCGAAATAAATTGCATCAGTAGTTAAACTATTAGCCAATCAGGGTAAGTTGGCATGCCAAGGAGTATAATGAACATTTTATTTCACACTGTTCTTTATTATTACTTCTTAAGAGGCAGGACTGGGATTCAGGCAATCCATGTTTCGTTCTCTGTTCAGCCAGTGAGCCAACTGGGTGACTCTGGGCCAGTCACAGACCCTCTCCCCAACCTCCCTCAGAGGGTTGTTGTTGTGGGGGTAGATTGAGAGCAGCGGGAGGTGAATGATGTAAGTTGCTTTGAATTCTTTAAAAAAGAAAAAGGTGAGGTAGAAATCTAATAAACACATAAAGGTATCCACTTCCTGTATGCAAAATAATAAAGCTTCCCATTGATATTTTTTGTGTAGCAAGTGCTTTTATTTTGGAAGGGCCTCTAGCTCAAACTAGGGAGGGGGAGGAGGCTCCAGTCTTGCCTGAACCAATCTGGGAGTTCCATGACACTTTGCAAAAGTGAGTGCAGGTAAAGGCGTTTAGTGTAACACCTCGCCTTCTCACCAAGACTTCCCAATATGCAGGTTTTACTTTGCTCCTGCACTTTCCAGCAGAGGGAGCTTTAATATTAAATTTAAATGAAATGACTATTATATCCTGGGTTAAAATACATCATTTCTTTAAAAAGCAACTTTTAAAGGCTATATTAATGTACATGGTTAAGCCAGCACTTTAAAGTGCTAGTTAGTAAAATTGTTGGAGAACTTTAAAAAGTCTTGCTGTAAAATTCAAACAACAGTGCTTCACAATGATGCACAACAGGGGTCAGCACTTGCCAGCGTAAATTGTTCCTCTGATTCTTTGAACCCAGCAAGTTAAATAATTAGAATGAAAGTAGCAGTTAAATGTTTTTTACTTACACCATGCTCAGAATTCTGCATCCTTAAGCGATCTAATGTTCTCTTTTTGCAATAAATAATGGATGCATTGAAATATGATCATCTTCAGGAACAGCCTTCAATTTCAGATGCATTAGACTACAACTCCTAGCATTCTTGATCATTGGCCATGTGAGCAGGGCTGATGGAAGTTGAAGTCCAAGGCATCTGGAGGGGACCAAACTGGGGAAAGCTACTCAATACTATGACAGGGACATTTCCAAATGGAGACTTTAGAATTGCCCTCCTCACATATGTGGAGCAGTGATGGGACTTCTATTAACTCACATGTGAGGAGGGCAATCAGTCTGTTTATTTTTGTCCTCTGAAATTTCATGAATAAGCTATATAGCTGATTGTTTCCTATCTCATGCAAATGTGTTTATGTCTGTTTTTCAATGGCAGCAATAATCTCATTTGTCATTTTATGTTTCATTTTGTTTCTAATGCACAGTTCTTCAGGCCAAATTTTCATGTGAAGTCTTCCCTTATCCCTGAATGAATCATTGGACTATTGCTGGCTGAATACAGAAAGTTAACTTCATGTCCCTTTTTTTCAGAAGGGAAAGTCTATACTTTTGGTCTTGGCCAATATGGGCAGCTTGGACATGGCACATTTACTTTTGAAACCTTTGAACCAAAGGTTGTGGATCATTTGGGGAAGTATAAAATTTGTAATATTGCAAGTGGGGAAAATCATACAGCTGTAATAACAGGTATGTACGTGTTAGCTATGGCATACAGCTGCAGTAGTATTAATGTACTTTCAGGTATAAGGTATAGATTCTAAATCTGCTGGGGGCAGGAGAGTTGTGCAGATCTTCTAATATGAAACTCTGGGTTATATTCATTGTAATTTAGAATACTCCCATTGAAATGAAAAAAGGACTTAAATTAGTTAAACTTGACAAGATCCATTAAATTTTCTCCAAGAAGGGCTCTGGATTCCCATCCTGAAGGAGGTGATCTGAAGTGAGGGCAGATTACCTAATCTGGAACTCTGTGGAGAAAATTGAGGAAAGTTTCTACTATTTGACTGAATGGCTTTGCTTTTGTGCTTGCTCCAGGAAGTGGGAAAATGTGTCTTTTTGCTCGGGTGAGGGTAATATGAATCTTAGTCAGTACCAAAGACTAAATAGTATTTGAGGTGATAGTCCATGTGAACTTTTTGGCGTATGATAGTTTTGAACAGATTTCAGTACAATCCTTAAATATACACCATTTAGAAAAGCAAACAGAATCTGTCTAGTGGTTTAGTCTCTGTGCAATGACAAAACCATGGATAGTGTTTCTCCAGATCTGATTCCTTCCTTCAGTTCCTGGTTCAATCAAATCATGGTTTCCTTCCATAACAGACACAGAAGCCTCAGTTTGAAATTAGTTCACAAAGTACTTGCATGAACTAGGCCATTGAGTCCTTCTGATTTGAGGAGAAACTATTCTAAAAATGTGAACTAAACAAGAATCTTAATCAGTCTTAGTTAATAGAAGTATCTTTCAATAGAGTTCAGAATGCCACTTACGTTAGTTACCAGACTGGATTTGGTTTACTAGAAATATATTTTTCTCTAACGGTTGTCCTAGTTTAATAAACCTAGGTGCCACGGGGTATTTAGTACTGAAGGGTTAGCTCTGGCTTCTTAAATGGAAATTAGAACTTTAGGGTAAACTTGGAGTATTGAAGATGTGAATCCAAGTTTCTGCTGTCCCCAGTAGGGATAGCTTACATGGAGTGTTTCTAATTTATAAATATTTTAAGAATGTTATAAAGACCTTTCTCATGTTTTTTATATTATTCTGATTAACTTGCTTCTTTTGCAATTTAGTGAAACATTGTCTTGCATGTTGAAATTATATAATTCAGAATTTCGGATCTTGGAAATGAACTGATTTCTTTGCTAACTTAGTTGTTATTTGGATGATTCCTTTATTTGTTACTTTTAACACTCTGCTGCTTTGCACATTAGTAAATAAACATTTCTCTTCACACTTAGAGAATGGTCTTATGTACACCTTTGGAGATGGACGGCATGGCAAATTAGGACTTGGGGAAGAAAATTATACAAATCAATTTGTACCTACATTATGTTCTAATTTTTTAAAATTCACTGTACATTCGGTAAGACTTCTTTTATGTGCTTTGAAATACTTGTTCAGTATGTCTTAAGTCGCATTTAGAGAAACCACAATTGTTTAAAGTTTATCCATGCAAGGGACAGCATTATTATACTGTAACTTTAGATAAGCACTAAAGAAATCTGAAATTCTTTTGGTTACTAGTTTATCATTTCTTTCTTTTATTTTATTTGGATCATCAAATAGATTTGTATGAGATGTTCTGTGTGAAAATGCTGCAGTGTGTTGAGCTGAGAACAGTTCAAAACAATGTGTCTTTAAGCAAATTTCTAGGATGCATAATATTCTGTTCCATACAGTAATGTTCTTATTACTCAGGCTTTAAGACCTATCCTGCTTGATGACTGTTTAACTCTGAGGCGGCATCCTTGATGTACTGAAGTAAATCTCACTGAACTCAGTGGGACTTACTTTTGAATAGACTTGGACAGGATTTTGCTGTAAGACTTAACAAGAGAGAATCTATAGAGTTGTGGAGGGCAGGATGGAGCACCTGTTCACTTCTTGTTTCATTTCACCCAAGTACACCATGGATTCCAATCCTGATTTGATTTTCCATGGTTGCTGTAGGGACAGAGCAAGGCTGAATGAGTTAAGAACCCCTGAAACAATTACTCTGACAAAGCAAACCACCAAAGTTTTCCTGAACAGTAGGAACAGTAGGCCAGTATCCATACACTCTGTGATGTAATCATATACTCATTGTAATCATTGATAAAATCTCCATGTATGCAGTTCAAATAAAAGCTGCCACCAAATTTGCTTAAGTAACAATTAGTCTGGCTATTTCCTTTTATTTGTTGTTGCTATGTGCTGACAGGTTGTCTTTGACTTCTGGTAACCCTATGAATAAAAGCTCTTCAGAATACCCTGTCTAGGACAGCCCTGTTCAACTCTTCTAAATTCCAATTCGTTTATGGAGTCAATCCATCTCATGGAGTCCCAGGTCCAACACTCTAACCACTGCTCTACACTGGATTTCAATTACGTAGCTGTACCATTGGTTTAAAAAAAACCCTTAAATTTAAAACTAAGATTTTAATTTTACACTGCTTGGTGGTTTATTTATCTTCTTATCATATATTTTCCATGTTGACTTTGCTCAGAATGCTATGCAAAAATTGCCTTGAAAATCATTTACTTATTGCATGTGTTGAAAAATGGTATGTATGAATGCTTTATAAAACTTCCGTAATTCAGAAAGTTCTGAAGAACCTATTCATAAACATTCTCTGCTTAGTGCTCACCTTACCTCATACTATTTACCTACAGAGATGGATACTTCCATTGGGTTTGTGTTACAGGTTGCCTGTGGTGGTTGTCACATGCTAGTTTTTGCCACACCAAGGCCTAAAGAATCAGGAACAATACAATTACCCCAAAATGAAAACAGTTTGTCTGCTGCAGCCTCTGAAATGGCTGGAGATGCATTAGTGATCGATACTTTTCATCAAACGTTATCAGCACGTTTGCGACGGAGAGAGAAAGTAAGTGTTTGGAAAAATCAAGTATATGCCTTAGCAATTTTTAAAAAGTCTCAGAAAATTTTCTGATGAAATTTAGGGGGATGTTTGTACCTTTCTGGACTTGAAGTGTGATTTGAATTTAAGCAGAACACTAGCTGAAGGAAAGTGGAGAGCAGGATTCTTTTTTTATTTTAAAATAAATAGTTATTTTCCTGTTTTATAATGCTTCCATTTAATAAAAAATACTTCACTGAAAAGTAGGCATTTAATGAATTCTAACCTTGTAAACAGGAGTGATGGGAATAAACTCCACTGCCTCTCTGCCTGCCATGGTGACATAGTGATCACACACATTTGCACATCTCTGTCAGGTGTAGTTTAGGTTCTGTATGCACCAGAACAGGTACAGCCTGATTGTTCCTCCCACTATAGACCTATGTAGAGAAAGAGCTAAGGTGAAACCCTTGGAGTATCCCTACTTTACTTAAAAAATTAAAATCTCCAGACAGCTGTACCTGCACAGAGGTTTTGAGTAAAGAGATTCAAGATTTGACTTTGTAAGTCTCTGGGAATTTTTATTGAAGGGGTAAAGAAGTACCTAAAATAAAATAGTCAGTTTTCCTTTCTGCTGCCTATGGTTGACTGATATTTCTCCTTTCTAGCTTTCTCTAACTTCTCCATATCTAACCTGGTGCTCTCCAGTTGTTTTGGACTGTCATTCGTCATGTTTCTGACACTTAGCTATGCCTCCGGGGGTTCAAAACATCTGGAAGGCACCAGATTTGGGAAAACTGTTCCAACTAAACAAAGACTAAATAATCTGCAATTTAGAGGCATAGAGTTTAGATGGCCCATACCAAATGCAGATTAAACCTCCCTGCAGTTAATGGAAATTAAAGGCTGGTATAGTTGCCAAGTTAGGATGTAACTACATAGTCCAGTGGGGTGCCAGTAGGTAGAGGATCTTGTTCGCTTTCTTTGACATATCCTTTATATCAAAACCTAAATATCTAGTACCTTTATCCCCTTTATCTAGTATCAGGGATAACTCCTGTATAAACAAAACCATTTTCTTATTGGCAGGGACTGATTATTTTCTGTCATGCCTCACTGCTTATTATATTACATTGGCTCTAGGGAAGTAGTAGTCTTTTATCTCAGCAGATGACAACATAGGCCACTGAGCTATTTTAGCTGTCTTAAAAACTTTTTAAAATATACTCTCAGTTGCTAACAGTCTGTTAAATCATTACTTATTTTCCTATTACTGTATTTACTCTGGGTGCTCCCCTTGTATGCTGATTCTTTGCATCTTTCTTGCTGTATGTTCCTAGTTTGACATGTTTACACAGCCTGGTTGATTACTGGGCCATAACTATTTAATTTTGAAAAGCAGATGCTGTCTCATCCTACCAGCCAATGTGCACAGTCTTTTGTTGGCTAACTGTTGAAGTGACTTAAAAGTTGCTCTCTTTTCTTTGAACTCTTTCACAAGGAAAAATCACCAGAAAAGTTCAACCGACTGGTACGAACACTTCCTCCACTGGGAGAAAGTTCCCCAAAACCTGTACCATGTGTCAGCAGCAACACTCTTCCCCTTGAAATACACAGAGCCAAAAGTCCAGATCCTGATGCAGCTGATGGAAAGAAAGACACTGAATCTGCTTTGGATGATGAAACAGGTGAGCTACATTTTGTTCACTGATTTTCTGCTTTGTCCCTCTGAATTGGTTGTGCTTACAGAACATTAAGGGTCCTTAAAGCTATGAGGTAATGGCTGAATAGTGGACTGCTGCTTGATGAATTAACTGTGATACTAGTTAACACAAAGACAGGATAAGTTCAGTAAGTTTTTCTGTACTTCCCTAAATCCTGGGCAGAGCTACCCAAATGGTTATGGGTTAAGTTATATGTTAGGAGCACAGCAGATAAGACGTGGAGTTGTCATGATCAAAGTTGCACCCCCATTTTCTCGGTCCACTGCTGATCACATGGGGCAAGCCAAATAAACAGGTACCCCTTATGGAACTCTGCACTCATTTGTATACATTGTACTTACTGAAACTAAATTACTTCTCACAGCAGTTAGAACTGACAAGAGTCTTCATGCTTCATTTCAGTTTCAGTCGTTATATGACTCTTTAGGCTTGCTTTTTACAGAAAATAAACCATTTTTTACTGTATACCTTATGCTTTGTTTTAAAGGAGATAAGAAAGAGGAGAATGTTGAAGAGGAGAGTTCAACAGAGGATGATTCAGATGAACACGAGGGCAAAACTCTTGGGGACACCACAGATGTCTTGAATATGGTAACTCATCTATTAGTAATTTTATGATTTCCATAGATTTGTGGAAGAGGTGCTTTCTTGTAGCATGGCTGGCATACTGATTCATTACCCGTGTAACATCCACAGGAGTCTGCTGTATCAGTCTCAATTTATGGACACTGTTAGGACAATGAAAGTCTCCGGGCCTTGGCTTTATAGGCTGGTATCAGATGCCTCCTCTTGATATCTGAAACATTGTCACGGCATACATTGCTTGTAATGTTCAAAGTGTAGGACAGTCTATCTTGTTTAATTTTTCCAAGTGAAGCATATTCTCTACAATAATGTCCCAGCTCAAGTTATGTTAACATATGCATCGGTAGTTGTTCCCAACATTCCTCTCCTCAAGCCATCTTATTCTGTGTTCATTAAAATTACCAATATATGGGTTTTCTGCTAACAGTAATAATCGTTTCAGTGCCTTTAGTCAAATAATGAGTGACATTGGAAGCTGCTTTATCCAGTGTCAGACCCTGGTCCATCTAGCCTGCTATTAATATCATGACTGGAAGTGATTCTCCAAATTTCAGACAAGGGTCTTTTTCAGCTGTATCTGGAAATGCTTGTGGTTGAATTTGAGTGTTTTTTGTGAGCAAAGCACATGTTCTGCCACTGAGTTACAGTTCCTTGTTCCTGAGAGATTTAAAAAGTTACTATTAACATTTGTTCAATATTGGAAGCAGTTTTGAAAAATTAACAAATTAAAAATTCATTTACACAGATATATGATCTGTTTACAGCTTCTGTGCCAGAATTCTGTTCAGGATCCAGAACTTCCTCAGTATGAGATGGCCCACATTAATTTTAAAAAGAAGAATCCTCTGTGATTATTTTTATACTTCAGGATAACCAAAGATATAAATGCTCTGAAGGAATAATAATGTGATCTGAAAGACAGTTGGTAGAAAGGAATAGGATAGGAAGTTCCACATGTAAGCTTTGGATAGGAAGTTCCACATGTAAGCTTATCAGACATGCATACATTTAATAGGTATCTTTTTTTTTTTGTTCTGTTTGTTTTCATAAGTGTTGCATCTCAACTGGTTTCTTTATATTTGTTACCAGCAAAGCCTTATTTTGACACTAGTGTCCTCAGGTTCATGCATTTCTCCCTTTCTCCTCTGCTGCTGCTATAGGGAGATCAGAAACTTTCACATGCATTTTCGATTAGCAACAGTTTGCATTGTGCCCAACCCCTAAACTGCAGCTAAACTTAATTATGTTTGTTGAAAAAACCCAACCTTGTAAACCCTGTGACAAAATTGGTGACGTAAACTAACTACACATAATTGGGCCAGGTTTGGATACAGCACTAAACTGAGATTAATTTAAAACAGAATGTAAGGTTTCCATTCACGTTGCAGCCTCACAGAAATACAGTAAATTAGCATTGTATCTCAATGAGGTTAGTGACTCCACTGTGGTTCTACTGGGTCTTCTTGGCTTAAGTGGCATGAAAAATGCCCAATTTGTTTAATTCTGGATTAGCGTAAATTGCTCCACATCTCTTGTAAAAGAGACAGTGAATTGTACTAGACTGTTGAAGTGGGACCCAGCAGATCTAAGATTCTAGTCTCCACATGTCCGTGAAGCTCACTGGGTGACTTTGGGCCAGCCACTGACTCTCAGCCTAATCTCCAACACAGGGTTGTTGTGAGGATAAATTGGAGAGGAGCACAAGTATATAAATTACCATGGGTTCCCTGCAGGAAAAAGTTGGTATATGCATAGCATACCATAGCATAAATAATTTTCTCCAGTGGAAGAGTTTGGTTAGCAGACAAGGGGGAAAGGCTTCTTCCTGAGATCCTGCAGAGCTGTTTCTAGTTCTGGGTAGACCGTAGTGAGCTAGACAGACCAATTGTCTAACCTGGCATCAAGCAGCTTCCTATTCTTCTGTGATTCTGGTACTTCAGACTAAAAGCTAATTATTTGAAAAGTACTTTGAGATCTTTCAATTAGAAACAACAAGCTGTTCGTATGTAATTCATAACCACTAGTTAATTGCTGTTACTGACTTACTATCAAAACATTTTTCAGACTCATGTGATGAGATTGAATCCCAATGACCAATCTTTAGAACTGGTACCAGTTCAAAAACAAAAGGTACTGTCCCTCTATATATGACTTTTATTTAAAAATGTGTAATTTTTCTATGGCCAAAAATGTTAACTGGACAATAAATAGTAGACCAGCTGATCCATTAAATGCCGTTTTGAAACAGCTGAATTTTCACTGCATTTAATAGTAGTTGCATGAAACAAATAATAGACAACCTTTGATTCAAGCAATGCATTTAGGCTTATATACAAAACAGTTGCTTCAGTTTATACAAACTTATATGGAATGATGGGGGCACAGTCAGTGTATTATAGGACTTCATTTTTATTCCTTTTAGTGAAGAAAGGGGTTGTGCATTAGGTATTAAAATAATGACTCTTGAATGTACTCCAATGGAACAAAAAGTATTTAAGTAATGCTGGGAAAGTGGGACAAATCAAGAGAATCTTTTTTATACTTTTCTCAAGTAGAGTTCCTACGCATTATAAAGATTTCTTTATCACTGAAGGAAAGTGTAATTTGTATTATTTTATTTGGGAAAAATCCTAAAGAACAATGGCCATGATCTAGCCTAAAAAGAGCCTTATTCATATCAATGGCAAAGCAAAGCACATCATTATTTCCTAGTGAATATTAATGAGGCTTAAACATCTGTATATATGGCTGGTTTGTGTCCAGAATATTGTGTTGTGATTTTAAAGTTTAAATGCAGTTTGTAAATGTGCAGGACAAAAGGATGATTAATAACATAGCTTCTTTTGGAGGGGGGACGTGGCCACTAATCCTAGATTAAAATCTACAGTTCATTCTTTTCTTATGGTTCTGGACTTCTTCCACCTAAAAGAGCTTCACCATTGCATCTATGAGCAACAGAATGTGTGGACAGAACTGTGTGCAGTGGGTGTGCACATGAGAAATCTGTACTGGGGCTGTGAGAAGTACACAGTATATATATAGAAAAGAAATTTTGAAAAAAGTGGGAGTTACAGGATGGTAGTGTACATGCTCAGAAGTGGATGGTTGTATACACATGTTGGGGTGTGTAATATCAAATAGCAAGAAAAAGTGAATTTCACAAACAATTTGCATATTACTATAACAAATTTTATGGCTACAGAAACAATAGGAACATATTTAGTATAGCATGGGAATTACTCAGCTATATCCAAAAGTGCCTTGTACAAGTGAAAATACACTTCCACTTGCTGAAAGGCAATGGCTTCCCCACATCAAGTACCCCAACTTCTCCCTCCCATTGTGATCTCCTGTGGCAAATTCTGCCCCATTGCAGATGGACCTCTGATCCTCAGGAGCAGTCTTTTATGGGGCATGGAGGGTTGTAACGGAGGGAAGGGTGCTGAGAATCTGTTGGACAAGTGGAGGGCTAGTCATGCTTATCTGAATCTGGCCCATATTCTGTTATCTTTTAAGTTTTCTATATTTAAGTCTCTTTTCCATCTGACAAGTTACTTACCTTCCTTTTCATGTTCTTCTTTGTTTATGTGTTAGTTTTTGTATTCTCATTCATTCTCATTTTTTTCTTAATACTTTTTTCCCTTTCTTTCTTTTCTTTCTTGCTTCTCATGTGGACTAGAAGAAAAATAAAAATGTGAGACTGAATATTCATGGTAACGGTGGAATGAAAGAGTCTGGTCTTATCCAACTTCAGGAGGGCTTGGAATCAAATGAAATGTCTCCTCAGGTGGAGCCTATACATTCAGAGTATATTGGAAACGATCCTCATGCAGAAAAAAGCTGCTATCATGCTTTCATGAGGAAAATTAAGGCTGGCAGAAAGTATTCAAAAAGCAAACCTGAACAGGCATTTACTGGTGGTCCAGTGCAGTCTGGCACTGAACAGACTATTAAAGGAAAATTTAAAATACCAAAAAGGAGAAAAGTGGATCACATACATTCTAGATCAATTCAGCAAACAATGCCATGCAGCCTTCCAAATAATAATCAGGTAGAAAAACTACATTTGGCTCATCAGGAAAATAAAGCAGAGGCTAAAGAAGTGAAACCTGACAAATATGGGAAATATGGGCAAGGTAAAGAAAGCACTGAAGAACAGAGAGAATTTAAACATAAAGAAAAATTCATGAAACAAATGGCAGTAACTGTGTCATCATCTTCAAGTGAGGAAACAGATAATGGCTCAGCAAACTATATTATTCAGATAAACCAGTCTAATTATGGAAATATGGCAACAAGAGCAATGGATACAGAAGACCAAATTATTAAGTGGGAAGAAGATCAAGATGCCTATAAAGAAAGGAAGGTCTTTGAAGAAATCAGTATGCAAAGTCAGAGTGAAGAGGTGGCAAATATAGACAATATATCAGGGAAGGATGCTCAGGTGGAAGAAGAGAATATTGAAAGTGATCCAGGCAATGAGGAAATGATTGGGGAAGAAGTGGAAAGTGAAGGTGGAATGCAAGATGAAAACACTGACAATGAATTAAAATCTGTAGGAGAGGAAGATGAAAATGAAACTGATAAGGACTATAAAGAAGATGGTGCTGTAGATGATGAAGAAAATGAAAATCATGAATTACACTCTGAAGTAGAAAATGGTGATAGGATGGAAGATGTATTGGAACAGAATCTCGAAATAAGACATACTGAAGAGAAAGATGACACAGGTGCTGAACTGCAAGAAGGAGAAGAGGAAATTATAGATGAGGTTGAAAAGGAAGAAAAATCTGAAAATGCAGAGAAGGGTGAAGTTGTGGAGGAAATTGGTATAGTAGAGAAGGAACAAGAGGAGAATGATTGGGTGAATGAAAAAGAAAAGGAGGGGAATAAGAATGAAAAGGAAGAGAAGGATGAAGAAAGGGAAGATGAGAAGGGAGGAGGAGATGGAGAGGAGGTAGATGAAGAAGGGGAAGAGGAAGGGGAGGAAGAGAGGAAGGGGGAAGAAGGGGATGGTGAGGGAGAAGAATGGGAAGGAGAGGAGGAGGAGGGGGAGGAAGAACAAGAAAGAGAAGACCAGGAAGAGGGGGAGGAAGGGGAGGAGGAGGAGGAGGAACAAGAAAAAGAGGAAGGGGAAGACCAGGAAGAGGAGGTGGAGGAACAGGAAGAAGGGGAGGAAGAAGCAGAAGAACAGGAGGAGGAGGTGGAACAGGAAGAAGGAGAACAGGAAGTAGAAGAGGAGGGAGAAGAAGGGGAAGAGGAGGAAGAGGGTGAGGAAGAGGAAGAACAGGAAGAAGGGGAGGAAGTAGAAGAGGGAGAAGAAGGGGAAGAGGAGGAAGAGGGTGAGGAAGAGGAAGAGGGTGAGGAAGAGAGTGAGGAAGAGGGTGAGGAAGAGGAGGAGGGGGAAGGAGAAGGGGAAGATAATGCTGCCGAAGAAGAGAGAGAGGAGAAAAACGAGAATGAGGAAGAAGAGGAGGAAGAAGCAGAGCAGGAGGAGGAGAGGAGAGGGCAAGAGAAAGAGATGGAAGAAGCAGGAGAAGAGGAAGAAAAAAATATTGAAGAGGGGGAGGAGGAAAATGAAAATGAGTCAGAAGAGGAGGAAGGGATGGAAACCACATCAGGTTCTAAAGAGGAGCAAGATGAAGAAGCGGAAGAGGAAGAGGAAAGGCAGGAAGTGCACAGGAAAACCCTAAGTCATAAACATCAAGAAAATAATAAAAGAAGAAAACAGGAGATAAACAGTAAAATTAAAAGCTCTAAACAAAGAGTGACATCTAAACAATGTGTGGCAAATGGCCTACAACATTCGCAACAGTTTTGGAACAATGTGCTTCCCCATTATTTGACACTAAAGTAACCCTCAGAAAGGCTCAGAGTTTACTACACTTTCTTAACACACTTGGAAATTTCTGTCTTAAATTCTGCCTGTGAAAAACAATTGTCGTATCACACGCTGTGAATCCAAACCAAGTGATGTGATGTGGCTTCATTCCCAGTGTCTGCCTTGCACATTAGTGCAATCACAGTGTAACTATTTGGAGCATTGCTGCCTGCATTGCCAGAGAAACAGAATTGGTGCAGGATTTTTTGCATGTCACACCCCTCCTGCATATCACCCATGTCTTCCTACTTTAGATCCAGTGTATGCAGAGAACCTGACTAGCTCATGTTTGTTACTGGCCACAGGTATGACTGCAATAGCACTTTCATGCAGTGTTTCAAAGTGTTTAATATCCTTGATATGTTTGACTTGTAATCCCTACAGCAGCTTTGTAAGATAACTCCGTGTAATCATTGCCATATTGTTAGGAACAAAGATCTAAGAGAATAATGGCATCTTCATTACTGAGCTAGAGTTCAGTGCCTTAGAATCGGTGGCTTGGATCCAGAGTCCTCCTTCCGCAAATGGAACGGCTCCCTCTTCCTACAGAAACTTCCGTCTATTTCACTGGAGCATTTTTGCTGCTGAGTTCCTTGGGGAAGTCAGGATTTTATGACCCTCCTTCAGTGGTGTGCCTGTATCAAGTGGAACCTTATTCCAACATCTCACCACATACCATTGGCTAGTAAGACACAATAAAGGTAAAGGTAAAGGTAAAGGTTTCCCCTTGACGTTAAGTCCAGTCATGCCTGACTGTAGGGGGCGGTGCTCATCTCTGTTTCCTAGCCGAGGGAGCCAGCATTTTTCCGCAGACAGTCTCCGTGGTCATGTGGCCAGCATGACTAAACACCGAAGTGCACGGAATGCTGTTACCTGCCCACCAAAGTAGTACCTTTTTATCTACTTGCATTTGCATGCTTTCGAACTGCAAGGTTGGCAGGAGCTGGGACGGAGCAACGGGAACTCACCCCGTTGTGCAGATTCAAACTGGCGACCTTTCGATCAACCAGCCCAGCAGCACAGCGGTTTAAACCACTGCGCCACCTGCAGTCCCAAATTTAATAATTTCTAAGAGGGGGCATACTAGGACCTATTCTGTTCATTCTGCTAAAGCTTGGGTTAATGGGAAAAAGAGGATTAAAATGAAGCCCTTTTGGTTTTACAGATCCCTTCTAGACACTTTATTTTTGAAAGCTATTATCCCACCATAAGCATTGAGGCCTTATGCTATTTTTAACTAAAATGGAATTTCTTGCCCTGGATAAGCATACCGATTGTGTCACTGAAATATGAATTCCATATTAAAGTACAGCCATCATCTTGCAGTAAACTAGTGCCCCTGATTCTGTTCTTGCTCCTCTGTTCTCAGGATCCCATTTCACTGATGCTTAACCACTCAATGACATTGCCACAAACTTCTGTCATGTTGTTTAAGGCAGCTGCTGCCTCTGTTCAGGTCACAATACTCAATGTCTTAAAAGTGTTTGAAGTATGAGTTGAATTACGGAGTGATGTTTCTTGGTCTGGATATTTCCAAAATTGGGTTACCTTTTAAAATCCACTGGAATAAAAAAATCAACAACCTGGGCTGGCGTGCCCAAGTTAAGGAAAAGGGATGTATGAACTGGCCATTAAGCCAAAGTGCTCTTACATAGTTAAAAGAATTAAGTGAATGTTAATACTGCTTGACAGATCTTGTTGGTCTATTCATCCAGAAAAATAAGTCCGGAATAGTAAGTGAAATCTCCTTTCCAAACATATCTTACTAACTCAAGTTCTTGCTGCAGGTACTGTCTCTTTTTGTTCGTCTTTTTTTTGCTTCCATATCGCAGGGGACTGAAGAAGTTGCCTCTGCAAATTGGTAACAGGGTCAAAGAGGGACTATTAAAGTGATAGGAAGGGAGGGTAGTTAATATTGCAAAATATATAAATAATTAAAAAGGTGCGTAAACATGACTAAATAACAAAAATTAACAAAAGTAAATGTTTTTCTTCATGTAGCAACATCTTTGAAGAGACAAACCGTATATTTTCTTGATATTTTGAAAAATAGGCAATTATTCTAATCTTAAACATTTTATACGTATGCACTGATGGGTGCATCTGGTTCATTGCTGCTAATGGGTCTTGTATGTGAATGTGTTTAGAATTAAGGCATCCCTATTTAGTAAATACAGTGTAATGTTTGGGCAGTTGAAGGGAATTGGAGTGAGGGGAAGAACCATATGCTTTTATTTGTTTGCTGAGAGGCTGCTAAAATGGTATATGGCAAAATATAGATTATAGTTCCTTTTAAATTGAAAGAGAAAAAGAAAAGTGTACAATTTCAGGGCATTTTATTTGAATTGCTTATAGTGAGATTTTAAACAACTAGAAAGAGTTTGTTGTGGTATTAATAGTTGTGTTGGCTTATATTTTGTCTTTATTTTAGAAGTGAAAAAAATTGGGAGTGTGTTCATCCTGCTAAAGACTTGAATTTAGGGACAGAATCCATACAAACTAGGATAAAAGAGCATATGTGTGCACTCTGAGGAAAGCAGAATTTCTATCTACAGACCTCAGAAACTGTTCTAAGTTTTTGAAATTCAAAAGCAGTTGCCCTTTTGGAAATTGCCTCAATACAAACTTAGAACTTTCATTTATTTTTTTAAATTTCTCACATTGTTCTTTTGGATAGTTAGTGATCAATTCCATGGACAGTATTCAGTGCTGCCCACATGGCCACTAGTACAACAAGAAGCTAGTGCTTTGTAAAGGAAGTGGAGACGAGTTGTACAGCTCATTTCCAGAAAGAAACAGGTCAGCAGAGCCCTCAGAATAGAGTTTTGCTGACATGTTTCATTCTGAAAAGAGTGTTCCAGCTTATTTACAGGATTGTGCTGGCTAAGAAGTGCTAGCTTCTTGTCATACTAATGATGGGCCCTGCTGGTGCAACACAGTGGAAACACAGTAGCAACAGCAGTCCTGCAATTTTGTGGAGAGTAAATAGTCCGAAACTTACTATCTCAAAGAATAACAGTGGGTAATGTGTGTCACTGACATTTTTGTGACAATTTAGCAACTGCATTACAGCACACCACTGAAAAACTGTAATGGTATTGTATTCATAACAGGACTCTTGGAAACAAGCACATCTAGTTTGCTTTCTGTCATTACTTGCTGTCATTATTGTTTAAAGTAGAAATCCTCCAGTTTGAAAAACTGGATCTAGTTTCTGTTTTAATCAGGAAAGATAAACTAGCTTTTGATTTTACGCAATAATCCTCTTCATCTCCCCCGACAGTCAAAAGTAAAGAGATCTTCTACTTGTATTAATAGCATGTGGTTACTCTGATAATCATGTAACATTTAAAAGTATATTGAGTATATGGGGGGTTATGCGAGATTGTTAATTAATTCAAAGCAGATGTAACAGATATGACTTAATACTTTAACGTATTAAAGCCCTAAATCTGGATTAGCTTTTCTTTATATCTCAACTATCACAAATGAATGGTATCTATTCTGAAGACTAATACAATTGTCACTGAAAGGTATTTGTTCATGTCAATTAATATTACTGTCTTTAATTCATGCACATATAATTGTAAATAAAGGTGACTACCTGGAGGGAAACATTTACGAAACTTACAGCACAGTCCTGTACAAGCATAGTAAAATTGCAACACCTGTCCTATGGTTTAATTACAGGCTGTAAGAGCTTTTAGGTAAAATATGTTGGTATTTTGTGACCACATGCACTTGTGTTTTTGGTCTGATGCTGCACTGAAATGTAGCCCCAGAGAAGTTCTCCAAAATGGAGTGTGGCCTTCAGGCTAAAAAACGTTCAGTGCTCCCAGTGTACAGCACTACAAGCCTTAAAATCGTTACACAGGTTTCTTGCAAATAATTACCATGGCAATCTTGCTCAGATTAAAATACCTTCAGATGTTTGTTCTATCCCTAAGCTGTGCCATTTAACCCATTTCAAAGTATATTTCCTCATTCCGCAAAACTTGTTTTATAGCATTGTTGAATTTAAATATTGACATATATTTAGATTAGATTAAAAAAGGATCCTAATATCTGCATCATTGTATGAGGAAGAATAGTTTTGAAAATGTCATACGTATTTCTTATACTAAAGGAGAGTCCATTCTCTGGCAAATCCATTGGGATTCTGTTGTTGCCTCCAGTTCAGACTTAATTTCGTTTGAGTTGTTATAACTGCAGGACATGCAGTTATTATTGTGCTTCTTGAATGGTTTCTTTACATTTTCCTGATATTTCACAGCAAGAGATTTCATTTTTTCATAGACGTTTTCATGTTATCTCCAAGCTGGTATCTATTTTTTTAAAAAGTTGAAACCTTTTTGTATTGAGTTAAAGGACTACTTTCTTTCAAGAGCAAATGTCAGAGTATGCATTGTATTTTAGAGTCACAGAGAGGATTTAACTTGGCTTGACTGCAATGTTTATGGAATTTTGTATAAACCTGCCCTAATTTAATGACTTGCATATTTTACAATAGCATTTGCAAAATTCCTGTAAAATATAGAGGAGTTGCTGCAATATGAGATGCTCGCTGGGAGATAAGGAGATGAATTCGAGACTCACTAATGTGGCAGTCTGCAGTCTGAGCTGGAACTCAGTTGAGGTCATTGGTTAGGACAGTTTTGCAATATTTCTGCTGCTCCATCACTTCTCAGAAATCTCTGTAAATGGTTTTCAGTCCCTTTAGAAAAATTCTTTAAATTTTGAAATTCTGGACTGCATTGTCTGGCTGGTATGAAAGACTGCTACATAATTAGGAAGTTGTTGTTCATTCTGATGATCATGGGCTGTAAAACATGTATTCAATGATATCACAGAATCAGAAATCATCTGATGAGGAAGAGAGTGATAGTGATGCTGCTGAAGAAGAAGACCATGAAGAAAAAGAATGCATTGGCAATGAAGACAGGAAAGAACAAGATGAAGCAGAGCATGTTGATAATCAAGCAACTGAAAATAAGGAACAGAGCAATAAATCATTTGAGAGTGAGGAAAATAATCTGACGGCTGTAGAAACAATAGAGGTAAACCATTAATTCATATCAAGTTTCTTGGGAATGTAATGGTAAATATCTTATTATCCATATCAGTGTTAGTCAATAGTCCTGAAGATAGTTTTGCAATGTATGTGCTACATTTTCAGATTTTTCTGTAAACAAACTTCTTAGACTTCTTTTAAAGAACTGATTTAAATACTGGAGTTCTGGATTGCAGTATCTGAAAGTTTGATATAGGGCTAGGAAGCTTTAATTAATTCACCTGAACAAAGGTTATAAATTTTTTTCTTCAACAACAGGATCAAAAGTCATCTAATGAGGACGAGGAAGAGGTTGAGGACGAGGAGGAGGAAGATGGCATTGATGATTACTATTGTGAAAAAAAGGATACAGACAAACAGGAAGAAAAGGATAAAGCAAAACATGATGATCAAACTTCTGAGGATGAGGGACACAGCAGAAAATTATGTGAGAATGAGGAAAAGAATCCTATGACTACAGAAACAATAGAGGTAAACCATTTTTCTGTTTTCAGGTTGGTATCTCTTGGGCATGCAGTAGTTTATATCCTATCATATCATACTGTTAATAAAATGCCAGAATGGAGCCACGTATTTGCTCTGGCATAATTTGCTCAATAGAACATTAAACATACAAATTCAAGAGGTGCAATGTAGACTTTACCACATTTATTTATTTATTTATTTATTTATTTATTTAGCAGCATCAGAACAGAGGGGCAACAGCCCTCCGCTTATCTATGATCCATCAGTAACTTAACAGAGGTTGGGAAGATGGGTTAACAAGGAAGCAGCATGCAGTTGTTTCAGTGGCATGCCTGTAGGCGTGGTTGCAGGCTACATTTCATTAAGGCATGAGAACCTAGGAAGCTTTGAAGAGACTTCAGAAGGAAGGAAAGAGGTGGTGCCCTGTGGGTGCCCTGGGAAGCAGTTTCATGCATGCCGGGGTGGCAAGGGAGAAAGGTGAAGCCTATTGAGGTGCAGCAAGATCTTTGATCCTTGGAGGACAGTGAAGCTGACAGTGTGAAGATCTTCATGTATGAGGATATAAGGACAGGGTGGGGAGGGAGAAAGAGGAGGACTCGGAGGCAAGAAGAGTGGTGCAGACCCTGGACTTGATGTCTTACTGGGGCAGGGATTTAGAGTCATGCATATGTAGTGCTTCCAGTTGTGAATCAGGTGACTCACATTTCTTTACTTCTCCTGCCTCTTCAATGCACCCTGCCATCCTGTGCTTTATAATTGCTCCGGAATTCTTGATATGTTCAATAAACAAAATTAACTGCTTGTCAAATCTGATTTTTTAAAAGATACTCTGAGCATTCTGCAGGCAGCCCTGCCTGCCTGTGGGTTCCCCAGTGGTAATTAGTTAGCCACTGTGTGAATAAAATGCTGAGACAGAGACTCACTCTGATCCAGCATGTCTTTTCTTATATTCCTAAGCATTTTGTTTTATATGTTTTAACATTACGATTTCCTTCTTTCTCCCCACCCTTCCTTCCTTCCTTCCTTCCTTCCTTCCTTCCTTCCTTCCTTCCTTCCACTTTTAGAAAGAAGAGGCTATTCCAGAGGATGACACAACTAAGCAAGGTGGGAACAAATGTGCCAGTTTATTTTCTACATTTAACATTTTCACCTGTTTCTTGAGAAATGATATTGAGAAATGTTGGCTTCTGTTCAGAAATCAGAATTCTGTTTCTAAAAGGAGTTCCAGCCCTTTGTTGATTGTTAAGTGTAATGTTCTACCTTTTCTTCTGGGCTTCCATGGCTCAGCTGCAGTTCTTTTCTCAAAGCACAGCTTTTCGGATAAAGTGATACCTCCAACAACCCTGTGAGGTAGTTAAGCTGTGAATTGGCGAATGGCCCAAAGACACCCAGTGAGCTTCATGGGGACTAGATTCCAATTCTCCAAAGTGTAACACTCTAACCACTGGACCACACTGACTACATTCACATGTCACAACAAGCCAGTATGGCTAATAACCCATAATGAGCCACTCCCCACAGGTTATTTTGGGGCAACAAACCATCCTGACCAACCCATGTCTTTTTCTAGGTGTTGTTTAACCCACCATGGGTTCTCATATTAGTTCCTTAATTAGTCCCTTTTTTGGAGTAGCTAGAAACCCAGAGAAGTGTTGAAGAGGTGGAAGCCACTGAAAACTCCCAGTTTAACACTTAAAAGCCAGAGGATTACATTGCTTCAGGGCTGATACTGTCCTACCCACTTTTGGTGCACTTGCGTTCTCTTTTTCCTTTCTTCAGTTTACAGCTACATGAAGTTTTACTTTGTCAGTTTCCTTCTACATTACCTACTGCACCACACAATCCTATTGAGAAGGTGAGACTATACAGCCATGAATGTGTACTTGCCCAGCTGTGACAGACCAACAAAAATAGTAATTTTTAAAAATACTAACATAGTTGCCAAAATATTAATCCCAGTTGCATGTTTGAACTGTCTAATTTTCTTTTTAAGAAATAGTAGTGAATGAAAAGGGGAGGTTATCAAATTGGTGGGGTGGGGGAGACAAGATGGGTTCTGCCATGAAGAACCCTGAAATATTGATTAGAGGACTGAGAAGGAAGGAGGGGAAAAACAAGCCAAGGTGAGTCTGATCATCTGTTGGGTGTGCTGTGGTTTGTTAGACAAACAACTCACATTATGTAGCTTATTTGCAGGGTGCTGTAGTTTGTTGTTCCAACTTACCCGTTGTCTTTCCTTGTGCGGTTGTGTTTTAAGCTTCCTACAATATATTGTTTATGCAATAATAAGATGAGAAGTGCAGACTGCTGCTCCTGGTCTATTGTAGGTACATGTCCTTGCCTTGTGTCAATTGGTCCAATGTTATGTTTGCTGATTGTTAACTCTGTACTGATGGATAATTCAGTAGAAAAGCCCTTTTCCATGTAGTGCATATGAACCATTTGCTTGGTATTTCACACCTCCCTTTTTTTTTTTTTTGGTACCTGTCCAGCTGGTGATACATTAATATTTTGGATGCATTAAGATAGGTAGCCTTGTTGGATCAGATTAGCATTTTTTTTTCCTTCTAGGGGACTCTGCTTTACCCTTAATATTACAGTTACTGTAGAAGATTTACATGCCCCTCTGCCCTTGCCACGCTGTCATTGTGGTCTGCTTTGTGTCAGCTAGAAAAAGAACTGAGGTCTGCCAATTTTAGAAAGAGAGACAAAACACTGTTAATGCCAACTATATTAACAACATAAAATTCTAGGCCAGTTGCAGGAAACGTTCTGTAAATAGCAGAGTTGTCTTAGATCTTATTTCATTCTTCACAGCTGTAATTTTAAAATGGAAGAAAAGCTGTATAACAGAAGTGCCTTGACATTGTTTTACCTGTTCCTATGTAGGAAAGAAATATCTCATTTGCTGTTTTTCATCTTACAAATAAAATCAAAGACTGAACACAGAATACAATCTAGGCTTGAAATAAATCCATAAATCCTGGGGACAGGGGATTGTAGAAAGGAAGATGATGTGACCCTTGAATCATCAAGCTTTGATCCCCATTAACTCTTGGGATCTTCTTGTCACTTTTTTTAGTGCACTAGCACTATATCTGTCCTGGTTGATGACAAACATCAACATCAAAGAATACACTAAAGTCTTTATCCTCCAAATGTGGAACTGTGGAATCTTTGGAGCAGAGCAGTGGGGTTATATATCAAAGATCCTTCTAGTGTCAGTTTGCGGAGCTATCAGTCTTTGAAAACTGTTTCCCTTGTGGTAAAGAAAGTATGAAGGAACAGCAAGATTAATGGATAAGAGGGAACCATTTTGTCCGTGCAGTCAACAAGCCAGCTCCAGGCACGTGCCATTCTAAGATGTGCCTATCTGTGCTACAGACCAGCCAGTAGAATCCAAAAGCTACATTCAGTGACTTGTGAGCCAAGGAAAGAGTGTAGAGACTAGCCATTGATTATTGATGTGTTTCCAGATAGAGGGCATCTTGCATTTCTATCCAAAAAATGCAGTCTTTCAGTCTTTTCCTCTCTGATATTTTTTGGGGAGGTATTTAAATAAAAAGACAGAAGAAGTAATAGGAGGCATAACATGATGAAAACATCATCTGGTAAAGTTCTGTGAATGAGGCAGGAAAAGATGTGCAACAAGATAACCTACTGTAATTTGGGATACAATTGAGATGGGGGAAAAGTTTGCCCTTTCCCAGGTTCTGGTGATCCCAATGTAAGGGAGCATATTTTGCCTCCAGCCCCAGTGTCTTCCTAATTGCATTGAGTTTTCCTTGCGGACAAGTTATGTCCTTCCATTGATGCACATGAAAGCAAGTACAGTGGTACCTTGGCTCACGAACACCTCAGTTCATGACCAAATCAGGTTGCAAACAGAAATTTTAAAATAATTGCCTCAGGTCACAAACTCCACATCGGGTGATGACCACAGTCACCACCATGTTCCCGCAAGAACACAATCACAATCATGGCCATCTTCCTCGCTCACGGTCGCAGACAGACTTGTGATCACTTGCTGTGAAGCTTATTGAATAATGGCTCCAAAGAAAGTGCAGAGCAAGCATGGGGATAAAAAGAATGTGCAGAGCGGTAATGGAGGTGTCCAGAACGTGCAGATTTTTCACCAAACTTGACCCTGCAGCTAAGAGACAAAGAACAGAGGAAACCCCTGAAGGAGATCTCCCCGATGCCCTTATGGAGGGGGACTCTCCCTCCAAACAATAACCTCCCACCCACCTAGGTTAGTGTTCTCTACTGTACTGTACTTCGTTGTTCTTCGTTACTTTGTTTCAAATTTTTGTGATTAGAAAAATATTTACAGAATGGATTAACCTTATTTACATTGATTTACATTGAACCTTATGGGCAAATTTGACATGGTTCGTGACCAAAATCGGCTCACGACCACGTTCATAAGGGGCAGAATGGATTAACCTTATTTACATTGAACCTTATGGGGAAATTTGACTTGGCTCCCACCAGAGTTGTGGAACGGATTAAGTTTGTGAGCTGAGGTACCACTGTACATAGTATTGTTGCACAGTGAGCAAGTACACGTCATTGGTTGTTTCTGTTCTACTTGTACTGTATGCTTCCTTACAAAGAGGCACTGCACAGAAAGTGCTGCATTAGCAAGAGAAGGCAACGTGTCGCTCATAAAAGCTGTGATAAACCAACACAATCTTGGGAGAGTGCCCATGCAGGTTTTGCATTGGGTATGCTGTTCCGGTGCACCTGATCCCTGCCATGTGCACAGATAGGTCTGGTTTGGCTGTAGCAATCCTAGCTTTATAAGCAATTGTTTATTAATCTAGGAATGAGCATCAGGCCAAGCACACTCTCCTTTGGCCCTCCCCACTTCAACAGTGGTTACTTTACTTTAAAGTTTAAACCGCAGCTTACTATTCTGTCCATACTGGGTTCCAAATCATTATATAAATCCAGGATGAGAGTTGTTATAGGAAACAAGGATGAGCTTTCTTATTTTTGATCAGACAATTCTCAAATTCTAAGGGTTGAGCCAGGGACTTCTTTCCTAGACACTATTTTTACTTACTTGGTCAGGCAGCCAGAAAACTAGAGGAGGACTGTGCTGTGTGGAGGTGCTCCTAGTATTGCAGAATAGTCCTCTGCTAGGAGAAAGCTCAGAAACCTCAAAGAACCTTATTGGGTGGGTTATTTCCTATTGTCTTGCTTTTATGTAAAGTATATCCTGCCTTCTGTCGCCTGTAAGTTTTTTAGACAAAACATTTTACATGCCTATCAATATTAAACCTATTCTTCTGTCTTAGCATCTGGAGTCCAATAAAAATAACTGAAAATAGGCATGAGCTAAATAAAGCTACAATTCTTGAGGTTTTGCTGCATAATTTCAGCTTAACTGAATCCTATTTACCTCCACATTTAAGAAGACGGGCTCATGGTTTTTAAGATTGTTGAAAAGAGAACTTCTAAAAATGGTGGCTAACTTATGTTATTTTTAGAGAATAAGAAGGCTGAAGTCCATACTGCAAGCAATTCTTCACAAGCCGTTACAGACACTCATGACAGATCATCTGGACGACTCCTTGAGAAGGCAAAAAGGGTAAAAAAAAAGTAATAATAGAATTAAATCCTGTACAGATTGACACAGAAGCAAACTATTATTAGTACATCTGACACATACCTGGAATCATGTAAACAACTCTCCATACTGTTTCATCTTCTTCATTGGACACCTTCCTTCCTTCCTTTTCCTTCCTTCCTTTTCCTTCCTTCCTTCCTTCCTTCCTTCCTTCCTTCCTTCCTTCCTTCCTTCATTCATTCATTCCTTTCTGGTGCATTGTTGCTAAAATGTGTGAGAGGCTGGCTCATGAAAGTAGAAACTCTGAGAAATAAGAAGGGCAAACACAAATATGATTCCTACTGGCATGCATTCTGGCTCCATAGTGCAGACTAGAGAAGTGGCATGCAAGGACAGATGCAGTTAACCAAAATGTCTCTTTCACTCAGTCCTGGGGAGTTTAGCAAGGCTGCTCACTGACATTCAGGTACTATTTGGTGAAGGGCACCTCGCTGCCCAATAGTAAGCATGCCTGAGTTAATGACTGACCAAGACCGCTTCCTGAGAGTCATATACAACATCATGTAGCAGTGGGTCAGCACCTCAACAGCCATTAATCTGTACTTGTGAATTATTAGTAGCACAACTGTATATAGGCCATAGCAGTCATGACCCAGGGTGTTTGACTGTCCCCTTTTTATGGGGTTTTGCATGTTCAAACTAAAATCACTTTTTCTGGACTATAATTAAGGACAGATGGACCTATTAATTCCCTCTGGGACTGACAAATTTTCAGGTTTAAGCTTGTACTGTCCTGTTTCTGTACAGGTTTCCAAATTTTATTTTAAATTGAAAGGAACTTGGCACATTTTATGTGCATTTTTCCAAATATGTGCATTCCTGTGCACATTTTTCAAATATATACATTACCTCAACTATTTTTCTTGCTGTAATGTAGTTTTGTGTGAACTTTTTTTTAATGTGCACATTTTGTCATGAATCATTGTAAAAATCATATTGAAACAAGAGTATTAATAGGGTAGAAACTCAGAGTCGTAGAAACATCCTGTGCAGAGCAAGAGGCAGAGACAATTGGTGCCTTTTTGCACCTCCGACTCTGCATTTTTGCTGGATGGCTGAAAATGGATTTCAGAAGGGGAGAGAGAGACACTACAGAGGATGCAGGATAGTTCATATCCTGACCTTGATGGTCTCTTCCTCTCCCTACCCACTAGATGCCCCCACTCTTGGAAGTTAAATTCCCAAACACACAGGATGTGATGCTTGGGAATTTAGGGTTGAATTACAGATCCCAGTGCAGTGAGGAGGGTTGGACTACAGATCCCAAGCTCCAAGGCTGGATCTCTGTTTCAGAGGTCAGATGTGGGAATACAGCATATTCTATGCCCCCGCTCTGCCCCGCCCCATGATGGTTAGGGTTCTATTTAGGATCCATAGAAAGCCATAGGATTACTTTCTCCATATGAAAGGACGGAGCCATTATATTGGGTAAACTAAGATCACTGTACACATTATCCAATTATCTACCATAAACTATGCATGTTACCATATTTTACTGAAAGGTAAAGTATTTTGTATTATTTGATATATTCATTATATCAAATGATAGAAGCAAGGTAGTATGTTAAAGGTATTAAATATGTGCATTGCTAGTTCATATAGAAGATCTTGCAATCACACACAGGGCAAGGAAAAAGATCTGGTATAGTCACTGAGTAGGGAGGTTAGGAAGGGGCATACCTTATGTATCTGTGTACTTTGTATCTCTTTCTGGTGCACATAAATTCTGGATAAGTGCAGTGAGAAATCTGCTTCCATTCTCAATTTTTTATAACTTGGTGTTATTGCCAGTGTACAACTTATAGTTTTCCAAGAAACAATGGTTGCTTATATAGTACCTTGCATTATGTTGGCCCTAAGCAGTTGAATGATAATATGAATGAATCTAATGAAAGTATTACATGATATAGGAGCATTGTTATTTATTTCAATACAAGCTATTATCACTTTTGGCTTGTTTAAAATGATTGTTCCTTGCTACATTCTCTTCACTTGGAGCCAGTCCAAACATGTAGAAACAGTATAGTACAACACTTTCTGGATCATATAACTTCTGACTTCCAGTGGGGAGATTTCTTATTTGGATGTTCTTTTACTTTTCTTGTTTGTTTCCTTGTTTTGTTTTATTTTATTTGAAAGAAAGGTGGGAAACAGATGTTAGGAAGAAAAGTTTAGGCCTGGAACTTTCCCTGAAGTACATTTACACACACACGATACATTGGAATGTCTGATTTATATTAGTATATGTTTGAAGTTAAAAGAATTATATGACCAGGTGTGTGATCTGTGAATGTACAAGATACTGTAATCCTGGCAAACCTTTAGAAAACTTTACAGATGTACAAAGCTGATTTTTTTTTCCAGCTGTGTGTGCTTAGGATGACAGTTAGCCAGCTTCACTGAGGTGAAAAACAATGGCAATAATTTGTTTAGGTAGGATAATTTTACAACCAATATTACTATATACCAAATATGTTTTTCATATTGAAAGCAGAATAAGTTGTTGGTAGGCAAAATAAGTTTGTTTATTTTGTGAGAATAGCCATTTGCAGTCTACTCAGATGATATAAATACACATCTGTTATCAGTTATCATACTGTTGCATAATGCTTTGTTTGTTCTACAATAACTCATTAGGAATGTTACTTCTTTAGCCTACTTCTCTTGGCTACAGTCATGGTAGTTAAATCACTTTGGTATGCAATAATATGCAAACTTCTTTGGAAGTTTGTCCTATTTAAATCAGTTGGACTTAATGCTGAGAAACTGTTACATTCTTGTTTCCTATTATCTTTCCTATCAGACTGTTTCCTTTTTGGCTATTGCATATTTTTAAGAAGTTTTAATGTACTATATTTAGGGTTGGTTATAATTTATGAGTGGTGTTTTTGGTTTCTCTTAGTTTTCTTTCTTTAAACGAAAATCTTCAAAGCAGAAGAATGCACCCAGCGGTGATGAAAACAAACTTGAAAAGCTACCTCACAGTGAGAAAGAAACTGGAAATCAAACAGGTATATCTGAGGAAAAGAGTAAAGATGAAAACCAGAACCACACCAGCGAAAATCAAAATGAGCCACCACGAGGAAATAGGGACAGAAAAGCATCCTCTACTTGTGTAATACTTTAATATTGAAATATATGATGCTTGTATATATACAATGCCACAGTTGGCAATTTGCAAGCAAATATTGCAGTTTATACTTGAAAACAATAATGGCATATATGTAATGATTATAATGATGGGGGTTGCAAAATTAGCATGTTTGGACTGATTTATTTCAATTTGGGACCAACTTCCTAGTATTTATTTGTATTTGTAACTCTAGTTATTGCAATAGCTATGGCTATCACAGTCTCACTGAAGTGTTGTGGCCTTAACTCTTAAGTGTTTTAATAAAAATATATTTTTATACATGAAAAGTTGGGAAAGGCATGTTATTGTTTCCTAAGCACTTCTACAACTGCTAGCATACTCTGTAAATGTTCTTTTGATTCAGGAAGAGAGCCAGAAGAAAGTTTATTTAGAATGCTTATTGTCTGGCTTGTTTTGACTTTCAGAGCCAAAGTTCAAGTATTTGAATGTTCTGTGTCTCTTTAGCAAGGTAACTTAGCATATTGTTTCTGTAAGTGTAATTGGATGGTTAGTGCTACTATGACTCTATCTCTGAACTAGTTTGGATAGCCTATAATGGGTGGCTAGACTTGCTCAACCGAAGGGCCACATATGGTAAATGTCAGATGTTTGAAAGCCACAAGTGGCTGCCAGTGGGTGATGGCAAGCAGGTGCCTGCGGGCACCCTGGGTGGCAAGCGGCAAGCCGCGAAATAAGCTCAAAGAGCCACATGCGGCTCCTGAGCCTTGGTTTGGCCACTCCTGGCCTACAACTATCCCTGTATTAGCTGAGTCCAGTAGGAGGAAAGGAGTTCACTGAAGTGAAAAAGTAGTACTAACTTCTGCTTTCATAATTCTGGCACTAGCTCTTAGTCTAATCATTGCAATCTTCAAGTGGACAATAAGTGAGCAAGAAACTCTCATAAAGGAGTTTCCTTTTTTTAAAGTACAGTACAAGATTCCTATATAAGAAAAAATATTAACATTGCTGTTGGTAGGAAATCTTTGAATGCACTGTATGGAAGGCATACTAGTAAAGCCAATCAATTTTTAGAAATGTAATTGTTATTTGAATGGCAGAGTGCTGCTTTGGAGATACAGATGCTGGGTACTTCCTCAGATATGTGTCCCTTTAAAAGCCCTGCACTTTCCTGCCTTTTGTCCTCATATATCTCTCATATATTATAGCAAGCAGGACTTCTACATGGCAAGCCAGAGAGGATGGTGGGCAGTAAGACTGGAAGTGCTGTTGCTTCTGACTTTGATGGTTTTTAGCTTTTAAAAAGGTAGTACTAAGAACCCTTAGTGGTGCTGGAGAACCTAGTCTTGCACAGTGTCTTTGATTTCATGAGCTCCACATATACTTGTGAATATCCTTCTCTGTTCTTTAAAATGCAGTTCAAGAAACTTTTAAAAAATCCTTAAGGGGACTATCATGTGTATGTTTATGAAAAAAATTCTACAACCCTGAGCATGTTCCAGTCAGCCATGCCAGATAGCATATGCTGGGAGTTATAGGAGTTGTTTCTGTCTAAACATGAATAGAATTGTGCCCTGAGGCATCTATGAGAAAGTGTTACTTGTCATCCTTGATATCACAGATGTGTTGCATAACTGTTGCTGCGGCTGCTGGAATTTGGTTTGGCAGTTTGAATGTACTACTTTAAAAGTGCTATAGAAACCAGCTAGACACCTGGGCAAAATAGGAATATATATACACAGAAGAATATCCTACTTAAGAAGAAAATGAAGAAAACACTTCATTTTCTATCCTACTTATGGATAGAATATCCTACTTACGAAGAATATGAAGAAAACACTATTCATAGTGTTTAAGTATGAAATACTACTAAGCTTTGCTAAACTTTTAAGCACATTTTCTACATATCTCTTAATGGTTTACTTAAGCACTTTAATCTCGTGCTCCAGTCTCTTTGGGCTGATTTACACATGGCATTTTCTTCCACATATACCATCGTCTTGGAGGCAACATGTCATCTATAATGTGGTCCTTGCAAACACTGACAGCTGTGAAAACAGACTTCCACCTCTAACATTTTTGATGCCTGCCCTAGTGCAGCACTTCCTATGCTGCGGCCCACATAATCCTTTCTGTACACAAACACACATGCTGCTTCGGAAAATAACAGAAGCCCACGTGCAGAAGACTCCCAAATGTGCACTAATCACACCAAGTCATTTCCCATCAGATATGTGCATTAAAATAGATGCAAACAGAATCGGAGAGTCCTTTCTTGCGGGGAAAAGCTTCAAACTGCCAAATCATTGTAGAGTTCTGCAGTTACTAAACAGAACTGATCTTTTCCTTCCCACAATGCATTCTCCATCTGTGACTAATCCCCATACAACTGTTATTAGGCAACAGGAAGAACAACTAAGACCCTTCACAGAACTCACTGGACCTAATTACTACCTGGGTCTCATCTTTCCTCCATAATCACAACTGCTGATGTTTTTACAAACATGGCAAAGTACTTCATATTCACTGGTGAATAAGAGCTAGAAAGTGTAAGTAATATTTTATGTCCATTAGACATGGAAAATCTAAAACACATTTTGAGTTTGCAAAGGTATTGTCTAACCCTAACCCTAAGATAACAGTGGTAACACTAGCTTGACTCAAGGTATTGTGACCTACAAAAAATCAATTTAACCTTAACAATACTGTACTGTGGAAATTCAAAGTTCCGTACTTAATGCACGTTACTATTAGCCCCTGATATGTGTTGCTCTCAGCTCTACCTGAATTCCTAAGGCATTTCTAGAAGTCCAATATTGTTATCCATTTGGTTTCAATACCTTTTGCAGTCTCCATGCCAGCCAATTGAGCTCCCTCATAGCATCCCTGGCAATGTATTATTTCTTCCTACAGTCAGATGCTCTTTATATTTGATCATTCTGACAACATATTCTGCAATTAGAAAGAATTTATTCAGGTCTTTCCCAGACCAGCATTTTATTAGTCATATGCATACAGTTCTGTGAAGAAGCCACATACAGTAATCACTTCTCTTGCAGGAAATAAGTGTTAGAATGCCATTAATACATCTTTTGGTTTGGAGTGCTGCATACATTGTGGCTGTGTATCCTGGTCACTGTTGGGATGGTGATGAGGACAATGGTACCATCAGTGTATATTGTGCTTTAGTATATAGCTGCTTGTCACTTTGCCTTCATTTTGTGGCATCCCACAAGATTCTGCTGTTTAACAACTACTTGAAAATTTTGGGGGACATTATTTTGGGATGCGAAGTCTGTCATCAGGGTGCTGGTGACAGTCACTTTTCTTTTTTTCCCAATTTAATCCAGGGAGGCAGTGAAAATTTCTAAAGTATTGCATAGGGAGGCAGGTTTCTAAAGCAGCCTAGAAATGGCGATGGGCTTGATGAAGGTGAAGAAACAACACAGAAGTGTGCTTAGTTAGCAGGATTTCTCATCCAGAAACAGAGATATTACCTGTGTGGGATTCCAAATTTCCTTTGATATGCAGTAGAGACCCACTACCATTTGGTGCCTTTAAAATAACTCTCTTTCAAAGGTTCCTTGTACTCCAAGACAGGAGCATCTATAAGAAGAGATGCTGGGTAAGACCAAAGGCCTCTACCGCCCAGCATTGTTTTTTCAATAGCAGCCACCTAGACGGCCCTACAAGCAGGATATGTGGGCACTGACCCACATAGGCAGGTATTTATTTAAAACACTGGTATGCCACCTAGCATGCCCTAGCACCTCTAGGCAGCTCAGAATTACTTCGAGGCATGCATACGAAAATTACCTACACTTCTACTGCTACTACTACTGCAAGTAGTACAAAGCTAGCTGGCTCTATGTCTTGCCTGTTCCCGCGTCCACATTCGGGCAGTGCTGCCTCCTCTCCTCTGCCTAGCACTGGCCTGCGCATCCCTCTGGAAAAGGGCAGGGGTGCTAAAGGGCCCTTTCTCCCGGTAGCTGCACCCAGAGCGCGGGGGCAGGATACTGCGCAACTCCTGCTGGGCCAGGGCAAGCACTGGAGAGAGAAAAGGCGGCCTTTCCCTTTGGTCTGGAAAGGCCCCAAGTCTCTCGGAGACAGCCTGCGCTGGAGCGCCCAGTCCCCCTTTCTGTCTGGTGTCGTGTGCGACCGCCGCGGTCTGGATTACAAGTCGGGCGGGTGCGGGGGGAGGAGGATCGCAGAGGCAGGGAAGAGCAGCGGGTCCCGAGCGGTGCCTTGGTGGCGGGCGGCGAGCTGCTGGTCTCCTCCACTCCCAGCTCGACGAGGCTTTCTCTCCTCCTCCGCTTCGGCAGCTCCGCTCGTAAATCAAGGAACGGGCTTTGGAGAGGGAGGAAAAGTCCTGGAAGGAAAAATACCTTTGCAACCTCCCTGGAAAGCGGTAGCGGGGGGGAGGGGGGAGGCAAACCAGTCCCGCACAAAAGCGGAGAAGGGACGGAGCCGGCCGTCTGCGCGATAGATAGGAAGGAAGCCACGCACCCCGTCCGCCCCGGCGGAGAGGCCACCTCGCAGCCTGCCCAGCGACTCTGCTCGGCGTCCGGCGTCCCGGGTGGCGGACGGGGCAACCGGAGGGAGCGGGGGAGCGTCCCCGCGCTTCGCCGGCGGGAATAGGCGGAGGGGCGGAGCATCGAGGGGCGCCCCGGAGCCTGCTCGGCGCAGGTCTCTGCCCTGCCTGCCCCCGCTTCGCACTTCGGCAGCCTCCCGGCGCGAGCTGGACGCCTCGGCGGCGGCGGGGAACATGGGGAGCCCATCAGTCGGCTTGGCTCTGCTGCTGGCGGTGGGGGCCCGCTTCAGCCTCGCATACGAAGGTAGGGGCTGCGGGAAGGGAAGGGAAGGGGGCGATGGGGGTGCGTGCGTGCGTGCGTGTGCTTGTGTGTGCGGGTCTCTCCGGGGCGCGGAGGAGAGACACCTCCGGCTCCGGGTGCCCAGCAAGGGAGAGGAAGGAAGCCGCAGGTCCTCGACGGCAGCAACCTGGTAAAGCGCGTGGAGTGGCTGTGGGGCGGGCGGCAGCGGCGCCCCCCTCGGCCTCTGGCGCGGAACCTGCCGGGATGGAGGAAACAGCGTATCCGCCGTGGGGTTGTGATAGTGCGGCATCGGGAGCATCGCTTCAACTAAGGAGCATCTGGCAGTCCTGGTGCGAGGAGCAACATGAGTGCCCAAAAGTGCACGGAGACTGTAGGAAAACGATGTAAAGCTGAAATCTGTGTGTGTTGGCGCCCTGCTAGTGGCGAGTGGCTGATAGCCGTGGCTGAAGTGCTTGGCAGAGTCGGTGTAACACGCAGGTCGGGGGGAGAGGGGCATCGGCGTGCAAAGTTGCGGTACCAGGCGGGTGTGCTGCTGCCATTTTCCCTCTGAACAGGCACGGATCCCAGGATGTTGTTAGTGTGTGTCCACACATTGCAGAGCATACCTGGAACACTTAGCGTGGGCAAGTGCTTTGCCCATGGCCATCTTCACCTGTTGCCTGGCTGAAGTATTAGCCCTTACTTTAAATGTGAGGCCCGTTGTGAAAAGCATACCTGATTACCAGTGCTGTGTCCAAATTAACTTGTTGCATCAACCTGTGAGGTGTTAGTGCTCCAGCACTGCATACTGCTAGCCAGATCGCTTTTATGTTGCACGTGTAGGGTGTGGAAACCCAGTTTGCACATAGCACCCTGTGCACATGGAATCCCTTCAGGATTCCCACTTTCAAGATTCCCAAGGTCACATTTTAAATCAAGGCTCAGAAATTTCCATGTGCCAATGCGTTCTGTTGGTTTTTCTGTGGCTGCTGCGTATCCAGATGTGTGAATAAGCCCAGGGTATTAGCTTCTTCTTGATTCAGTGCATTTGGATCCTGTTGGTCACACACACTAAAGGCAGGGTTGCTTGGGCCAAACATCTTGTCTGGTGCTGTGTGGTTGAATGGATTACATGCTGAGTTCAGATCTCTGCCAAATAGCAGGCTCCTTGGACAAGCCTAGGAAAGTGTCTGTAGTTGAAAAATTGGGATTCTAATGAAGAATTTCAAATTGTTTTTCTTTACTAAACTTTATTCCTGCTTTTTGCACAAGGGAAGCTCCAGTGCAGTTTTAAATAAAAATAGAACAATGGTAAAGCAATTAAAAACAATTCCATAAGGTTTCCATAAGGATGAACAAAATAAAACTGTAAAATGCTTTGCCTGTTAAAAGTGCTAAGTAGGCTATGAAGCTTTTATTAGCCTCTGTAGTCATGATGGGCATTGGGCATTCAGTGTGCTTTGATATCCTTTCTGCTGGTCAATTCTAAGGGGCTTTTCCTCTTATTCAGATTTCTGTTTGTTGTTGACGTGGGACTAGGCTGTATAAATCTGGCACAAACTGAGAAACTTCCTCTTTCATAGCTCTTCCAGGAAACTGAGAGGCTTACCGGGGACTTGAACTGATGCCCAACAGCTTGCCGTCCTCTCTCTTGCTGGGGTAACTTGTAGCAATGCAATCCTACACATGCCTACTTAGAAGTGGAAGTTACTCTCTAGGAAGTGTCTATAAGTGTCCCTCTGCAGCCTGAGAGCAGAATGGCGAGAGGGGCCTCAGCACTTTCCAGTAGTGTTCTGTGGCTCTCTCTGTTTCACTGACAAGTCAGCTCTTTTTAAAGGAACTGCAATGATGGGGGAGGATTGCAAGTCAACACAGTATCTCCTTATTTGCAAAAGTGCTTGGTATTATGTGGTCTAGAAATGAATGCTGCATCACTTGTTTCACATACTTTCTATTGCCTTTACGTACATTGGTGACTCTGCATTTTTATAATTATCCTTATTTTCTGGAAAAAGCATACATTGTTTTAGGATTTATCCTTCATCTGATGATAGCTTTCTGCATATGAACCAGCACATGAACCAGCAATCAATAAAACACAATAGAAATCATCTTAAACATTAAATAAAGCATTCTAGAACACTTTTCAGTATTAGGTAATACAGCAGTTTAAAACCAATCATATAATAACTTACAATTGCTTGCTTGAAATAGCAATGACCCTACAAGAACTTCACTGGGAGAGAGTTCTGTAGCACTGGTGTTACTACTGTCTCAGGCCTGTTACTTGTCTAATTTCAGATACACATTGAATCTGGAGTAAGCTTTCATCTGATGCTCTTAGTAGTAGGGAGGCTCACACGAAAGATGCTTCCAAATGCTTCCTGTGCTTTTAGTGTGGGCTAGCAAGTTTTGTGAAACCAACCTGCAGATTTCATGGTGAACCATCTTTTTCCAAATTTGCACAGACTTGCTGACCATTGTTATTATTGGGGGGGGGATTTGTGCAGATGTGCATTTTCACTATGCACATTTATAATCAAGAATGAAATCCATGTCCATTTCTAAAAACCAATTCAATCAATGAATGGAATATAGAACAAAAAATCCAACAAGTCACAAAAGACAGAAACACAGATTTAACAAAATCTGTACATCCTTAATCTGGATCCAGATTGTGGCTAAAATAGCACCTAGAATTGTACATGGATAAAAATTGGTAGGTATTGGAGTTATTTCATTATCAATCCTATGTATTCCGTTTGCTTGCTGAGAAGCAGGTTACTGTGTTCTGAATTCATCTAACTGAAATGTTCAAATAGTTTTCAAAGGCTGATCCAAATTGAAGGCATGTATCTCAGGTGGCAAAGTCATGCTTCTCCATGTCTGGCCGAAGCTGGCACATGAAAATGAGGTAGTGAAGTATATGTCTGCTATTTTGTTCCAAGAACAAAACTAGGATGAGGAACATCTCCATATTCTCAGTTACCTCAGTAGGTGAGCAAACCTCTCCTGTCTATAGTGAGCCACCAACTTCTTGATCAGTCAGGCCAGTTCTCAACTTAAGAACTGCTGTTTCTGAAGATAACATTTATAGTATATAGTAGCTTACAAAAAGGTGTGTTATTTATAATATATGAAAGTGTTGTTAGTAATTTCTTCTCCTTTAGCCTTTCACCTTAAGTTCATTAAGGGAATGCTGCCAATTAGTGTCTGAATGAATATGATCTATTAAATTTTGTCTTTTAAGGGTGTGTGTGCACACACGCACATACTAGAAGGAGAGAAGCTAGTAATCTAAACTAGTGCCTATATATGGCCTCTCTCTCCTTAAAAGCAGCCAGGATGACATCACACTAAAGGAATCTCCTTCCGAAGGTGATTACTTTTAGTCTACCTGGCATGTGGTTTGTGTAGAACAGAAACATATGAAAGGCCCAATGTATATTGAACTCTCCATCTACTGGTCAAATCGGATTTTGAGGCTTTCTGAATGCACAGAGACCCAAAAGCTGAACATATGTTGCACCTTTCCCACATCATGTTCTACACATCTTTCATTGGGTGATTAAAATAAATTGCCTTGTGTGAGGATAGGAGTAGTAATGTGAATCTACCCAGAGTACCATCGTAATTTTTAAATAACTGACCTTTGTTTCATTTAGAAGGCTTCAGCCTTCATTTGATTAAAAAAACCCTTTCCAAATGTGTATGTAAATGGCATATTTTTCAAATATGGAATGCCTGCCAAAGGGAAAAAGTGTTTTAAAAGATATTGAGCATTACCAGTTCAGTTAAGAGTACCTGCAACTGAATTGTAAAGAGAGATATAATATTCAGATAGATCGAACTCATGTTATAGTGCCTTACACTACTGTCATAGAACAAATGCTTACTGGACAGAACACTGTGTTGTTTAGGCTTTGCAAATGTACCTTGCATAAGGAAAGTTACCCACAGGGGTCATAAAGTTGGCCAGTTAACTGATCACAGGCCAAAATTTGCTCTTTATTTATTTTTTGTTGGAATGATTCAGTTACTTTCTTGCCAGAGCGAGGATGCTGGAAAACAGATGTACATTGTTTCATAACTAAATCTGTTTGTTTACTAATATTTATGCTTCAACCCACCCAGAAAACTCAAGACAATAGTATTTGATATTATTGATGGTTATACTGACTTACAGCATAAAACTCTCACTTTTTCTTCAATTTATAACTGATGATTCATTGTAGTTGAATGCCAGTAGGGACTTTTTATAGGAATTTGCTGTATACTAATGTTTGGCCTCACTCCTGAAAATCCTTGTAGTTAGATTACTAAAATTCCAAAGAAACAGCAGGACTCTGTTGCAGTTGTCTTTTCCTCACTCTGGTGCTGGTATTGCAGCTGTGTTCCCCAACCGCTAACAGCTGGGAGAAGCAAATTCAGCAAAAGCTAGTTGTCCCCTTCTGGTCGGGGAAGGTGTACCCTGGCAATACTGCACCTACGAGTACGGATAAAAGACTTCCCTAGCTCTCCCACCTTGAAAGATCGGTCCATTATTCACCAACTCATGCAAGAATAATTGCTACTTGCCTCAACCTGCCAGAAAATGTATGTGAATAAAGCATGACAATTCCATATTAAATACACATATGGTTTGTGGAATAGAAATACATACTAAATGTTTTGCATGGTCACTGAAATAGTCAGCTGAGAAAAAATGTTGCTACTGAACAGATCATGGATGCATTGTTCTCATCCATGCATGGTGCTGACCAGCTTCAGAGTTCTACCTATGTATGCCTCTGTGTCTGAATTCACTGGCCCTTGTCTTTGAGGTTGTCTTTGTTGAGCTTCTTCCCTCTACTTATCTTGTGCCTCCCTTAAAAGGTCAATTGCTTTCTTTCCTGAAGCCTGCAGTGGGAAGTGAGGGTTTGACTCACTCAGAGTATGCCATGGTAAGTGGGTCATTTGGAAGTGATTTCGGATGCAATCCTGTGGGTGTTTAGATAGAGGAAAGTCCTGCAACCCCCAGCAGCCCCCAGCTAGCTCACCTGGCTGCAGAATTCTGGGACATTTGTCTGTCTAAATAGGCATAGGACTATGTTCCTGGATAACTTTATGCAGATTGCTAAAAGAGCTACTGTAAAAACGAGAAGAACTTCTTGGAAATCACTGTGGAAATAGTTTTAGGATTCACAGAACATATGGTGGATTGCATTTTACCAATTTTTGTGTGTTGTGAGATTAGTATTATTGATGAGGTAGTTATAGTATTTTGTCATGAGGCTGATTGAGTTGTTGAATTTGCCTCAGAGGTTTACTTAAAATGTGGAACACCAAATATGCAGAACTCCAGTATGTATTGAGCAGCTTACATATAACTAGCATCATCAGTCAGATCACTTTATTTTGAACGTGCTGGGCTTTGTTTCTTGCATGTGTGCTTTGTTTTGTTTCAGTTTCCACTGGCAATTACACATGCTTCACACACTGAAGTGTGCTTCCTACTGCATGGTTGATCTGAGGAATACTTCAGCTACTCATTAAAACCACTAATGGAGCAATCCTATGACCTCTAGATCTTGCCTGATTGGCTATAGGATTTTTCAGATTCTCAGCTCTGAGGCTGGATATGGTACTCCAGTCTCAGGGCTGGGAATTGGAGGTATGATCCTCCTTCCCTTGAAGTTGCACCAGCTGCACTCTGAGGTGAGGAAAGTAGCCTTGGACAGTGATAAAATGGGGAGGAGGGGTGGAGACTGAGGGGGTCAGGTATGAAGTGATTCCAGCCTTCTTCCCTCCACTTCCAAAACACCACTCCAAGACTGGTGAAATAGCCTGTCTAACAAAATTTATCATCTGTTAGTATGACTACCAGAAATGTTCAGAAGTAAAAGTGGTCAGCTGGCCAATTTCCTAGAAATTCTTCTGTTCCTATGTTATTCTTCATAAAATGGAAGGTGGAGCACTGTTGTTGAAATTAATCCAAATTAACAGTTGGAGGAATACCGTGGTCATCCCTCTCGAACATATAGCATATGAAGTTCATTCATTTAAAGATGTTACACAGCCATCCAAACATTTTATTATGGCTAGTTGAATATTTATGGAATCATTTTGAAAAGGCTTCCCAATCTTGAAAGTGCTATAATTCTAGTGGTCATTTTTTGTAGTTTTTGGAAACATGGTCTGGTGGCCATCTCATGTACCAAAGATGGAAATTAATTGTGACTAATGCACAATCAGTGCTGCTATGCCCATTTACCTGCTCTAAATCCAACTGAACTCAGCGGTACCAACTTCTGACCTGCTTCTGAATAGACATGCTGAGAATGTTAAGCAAGTTCAGTATTGTCTTAATCCTTCTATCACCCCAGTAGGCATTTGAGAAATGCTGTCAAAGGAGCCCTAATGTAAATTTACCCTATAACACAGAGCTCCTCAACCTTTTTGGATCTGTGAGCAATTTGGGAATTTGAGAAACTGCAGTCAACATCACGTAATACCTGGTTAGTGGATTGCTGTTCTTGTGTCTATCTGTTGTGTCTATGTGTCTTAGGCTGCATCTTATTCTGCAAAAATATTTAAGTCTATTGGACACCAAGGTGTCTCTTTAATAAGGGTTTGTCTGATGTACAAATTGCTGGTGGTGCAGTACAGCTAATGCTTAAACATATGTTTTGGCAGCGTCCAGTAATTGCTTCTGCTTGGGAGGAGTTTATTACACAAATGCATTTTGCACTGGAACAGTCTTTAATATTTATTGAAGTACAGAATCTTCCAAGTTAGTTACCTATTTCATGGAAATTAACAAGTAGAGGGGAAGTTATCTGTGCCCTTTTGACAAGAAAAAGACTGACATTACAAAATTATAAGGATAAATTCTCTCCTGCTCTAACACAATAAATTGAGAAACTAACACATAGATTCCAAATTCAAATGGATACTTGCTTAGATAGTTGGTCTGCTTTTGCTGGAATCTTTACATAATTTCAAGAAAGAGTATGCATTTCATACAAATATATCTATGCACATTTAATGGGAAATTTATGCTAAAGAAATGTGCTCATGGGTACCATGGGGGTGTGGTCCATGTTGGGGACTCCTGCAGTAGCCTGTTCTGATTTTCAAAACCAGTACCACTTCAATAAGTTAAATTTTGTTTCAGAGTGCATTTTCCCCACCTTACATGATTATAACTATTGTTTAAAATAAGTATCTAAAGCCTGTTTCATGACAGTTGGATTTGATTTTTTTTTCCTGATTCAAGATGAATTTGTTGACCAGATTTGAAATGTCAGAGAGTTTGTTTTGTTTTTTTTAAGTTTGCTGGAATAGAAACAGTTTTTCATCCATGTAAACATAGCTTAGTGATAAGGGTAAGGACTCTTCCTTAAAGAAAAATGCTTGAGGAGAAGGCAGAATACTTCTATCCTCTTTGAGAGAGAGAATTTCTTAAAGTAATTCATGCAAACAAAGTCATATCTTTTGTTAATTAACTGGGAAAGAACGTTTGAACATTCATCTTAAGAACAAGGTCACAGTTCTTTATGTGTGTTTATGGCTTTTTCCACACACTTCATCAGTTCTTCTGAGGGATTTACAGAAAGCCTGGCTAAACTTTAGCCAATGTGGGGTGGTAAGACATACACTGGCGTTAGTCAGCATGTCTCCTCTATGATTTACCACAAAGATCAACCCTTCTGAGAACTGTAGTACAAGCTGGCAATTCTGAGAGGATTTTTGGCTATCTTTTTGCCACTGTCTTTCCACTTCTGATGAGAAATGGTCTTCTCTGCATGAGAACTATCTTTGAAACATAGCTTCTATTTTGAAATGGGGTGTAAATCATTGAGTTTCTAAATGTTCTGTATATATAGACTCCTCCAAATGAATGTCCTGATTCAGAACTGCCTCATGTATGATGAAACTTTTTCCCAGATATCAGAGAGATGCAGAGTGTAGTGGCTAAGAAAGTAAGGAGACCAAGTATATCTTCTCACAAGGCCAAAAAAAAAAAAAAAAAAGCATGGTCCTGTGTCACCTTAAAGACCAAGGTGACTGAAGAACTCACGGGCTTCCTCTGCAAGCTCTGTGCCCTCTTCTGACAAAGAAAAGTTCTCCAGTCAATGGCTGATCATAGAGAAGACTTTGGGCCTGTTGAGCTCTGGGGAAAGGAAAGGAAAGGAAAGGAAAGGAAAGGAAAGGAAAGGAAAGGGAGCAAGGCGTGGAAGAAAGTGGCAGCATGATTAAGCCCTGTTTATGTCTGAGATTTGTCCTACTTACTTGTGAGTAGATATGCAGAGGCTTGTTATTTGAGAAATACTGCTGAGCAATCCAGCCCTGCTTACCTTTGGGTAGACATGGAGAGAATTGTTCTGCTCCTAAATAGGAAATAGACCTTCTCTTACAGGATTGCATTCTATGCTCTGAGTCATTATCTAGAAGGTCAGATTCGGTTCTTTTGCAAACTCAGACCAGAAGCCAGATTGGAATGGATCTAAATAATTGGTGTCCTCCAAGACTAGCTGTACTTGGTGAGCCACCATCTACTGTGGGACCTTGTTCTAAAGCACAGCACTGGAACAGGCATAATTGTGGCAGCCCCGGGAGAGCTTGCCCCAGCATTCCCTGCACTGCTCCGGCTAATGAATGCAAAGGCGCTCAGGAGCAGGTAGGGCATGCTGGGGGGAGTTTGTTGGCTCAAGAACAAGAGGCTCAGTGTGCCAATTCCAAGAAAGAAGAAGGGGCCAGGGGTTCACATGGGAGGGTTTCTGGGAAGAAAGGGATGGGCCATCCCAGAGGAGTGGTCATTGTGCTTGGGCTGTGGTTGGAGAAGGAGCTGCCTGAGGTCTCCCCAGAGATCACAGGCCCACAAAGCATTCTTTTTCGTTCAGTTAGGTTAGCCAACTCTGAGACCATATATTGGTTTTCTCCCTCATTTAATAGTTAATTAAATATATTGACTATGTATATTAAATTAAATAAATATATTGAAAACACCTTAATTTGTGATATGTAAATGCAATTCATTGTGCAACCCCCATGTTCCATGTTGAAATACTCATGCAGCCCTTGAAATATGAAAAGTTGGACTGCTCTGGGCAAACTACAATTAACTACTACAATTAAATTCTAATGCTTGTTTCCACATGTGCAAATTTCTTAATATGGAACTAGGTGGTATTCAAAATATAGTTTGTTCATATTAATGGATTACACTGAAAGTATTGGCAGCTATGGGCATTTAAAATGGAAAAGGTACAATGTTCAAATAACATTAAAAATGAGTATCACAAATAATTTTTTTCATCTTGCTTGCTGTATGACTTGTGCATCATTTCATTCTTCTCTTGCAAATAAGCTAGAATTGAAAATCAGCTTGTTTGCCAAATATATTTTTCCTATTGCATTTGTAATGTATCATCATAACTGAAAACACATGTTGGAGTTTACACTCAATTGACTTAAAAAGACTTCATAAAGAATGATGGCAATATTTTTTTAGATCCCAGCTTGTCATCATAAATTTACGAAAAGGTCTTACCTTTCTTTGGCTTTATGCCATGCAGCATCCCATGATCATCACTTTCATCTTTCCAACGTAAGGGTCTTTCCACTGGCTTTTTAAGTACTCCAGTTAAGAGTAGTTTTGATGGCACATTCTGTGCTTTCTGCCTTTAGAAGCCAGAGACAGCATTTGCTAACTCGGACTTTAGGTTTCTTGGTTGGGGATCCAACTGAGGACAAATCTATTGAAAAGTCAATTTAGTACATAGTACTTTGAATGCATTTCACAATAGCAAAAATTATATATCTGAAAATTGTGCTAAATATGCATTGTCACTATTTGGGAAGGCAGAAATGTCAGCAGGGGAGCAATTGGAAAGAGAAATTGTACAATCCTAATAGCAGTTGATTCTTTTTTTCCAAATGGTGTAAGTAAGAGTTTTGAAATAGCCTGGCTTCAACCGTAGCATACAAGCATCATTGTTCCAAAAGTTTTGTTGAATAAATGGCTAATAGAGGCTGCGCACATTTTCCATTTGGCAACTTTTGATGTAGCAAATGGATTCTCAGGCTACTAATGTGTGCCAGATTGCTAAAAATAGATTTGGAATAATTTCTTAAGGAGAAATAATGGCAAAGTTTGGATTATGATTTGGAAGATTTCCTTGATAGCCACAATAAATACTATGTACTTAATTTCATCTTTTTGCTGACATGCCTGGAACTGTCTAGTATTACACGCCTAGTATTTTCCTGTGCCTAAACTAGTACCACAAAATTCGTTAAACAATGGCATATGGCCCAAGAGACTCCATTTCCAAAGTTTTATGTATTTCTTGCATAAAACCATTTTTCACAAATGTTACTGTGTGGTGTTACATGTAGCTAAGTAGTACTTGAAGTCCAGAATTTTGTGCTTTTACAGTGGGGCTCACATAGTTATCTAGGAGGTAGCACTGCTTTCTTCCTGGAGATATTTCTTCCTAACCACAGATGTGTAGAGTGGGCTGATGGTTGTTAAATATGAGAGGGGTGCATTCTGCATGTGCTCTTTATTAAGAACTGATATTTTGGGTAAACGCTAACACTTGAAATGGTAGGAAAGTAGTTCACCATTGGGATCCCTTAAGTTTCTCCCTTTGTATGTAACCTATGTTCACTCATAAAGCTAAGCCAGGAATTCTTGGTTGATAAGCCAAGATGTGATCATTCTGGTGCGCAGAGTCATTTCACTTTTATTTTGCAGGTAAACAAGCTAGCACTGGATAGCTTTGCATTATGCCACAACCCAAGATTATGATTAAATCCCTCAGACAAGCCAGGATCTTAAGCCAGCTTTAGATTTTAGACGTAATGTAAAGTTATCCTTTCCAGATCATCTGACACTTTTGTATTCCCAATTACTGTGCATGGGTATGAAAGCTGAACAGTGAAGAAAGATGTAAGGAAGAAAACGGATGCTATGACAAGTGGTGCTGGAAGAGAGCTTTGTGAATACCCTGGGCTGGATGAAGGATGAACAAGTGGGTCATAGATCAAATCAGGCCAAAGCTTTCCCTAGATGCAAAAATGACAAAACTGAGGCTCTCATACTTTGGAGAAGACAATCATACTTGGGCACGTTGAAGGCAGAAGAAGAAAAGGAAGATCACATACAAATGGATTGACTCCATAAAGGAAGCCTCAGCCTTGAATTTAGAAGAGCTGAACATGACTGGCGTGGACACCACATTTTGGGAAGCTTCCATTCAGAGGGTCACTATACACTGGAGATGACTTGTCAGCACATAACAACAGCAAGCAAAGGGAGGAATGAATAGACTGCATGCCACAGTTTTTATCTTGAGGAGGTCTCTGGAGTGGGGACTGTTATCCATGAGTTTCTGGATGTATTTTTGGTACATGGAAATGTTTGCAGTGAACTATATGATCCTGGGTGAAATCCCCCACTGTCCAAGTGGACACCTGCTGTTAGGACCTTTTCTTGTTGTTCTGTTCCCTACAGAACCTTATATATACCCAGTCTGCTCCAGAAGAAGGCAGTGCAAACCTATAGATGTAGATAACACCCCCAAATACAATCTGAACTTTACACAATAAAAGAGAACTATAACAAGTCAATTATTAAGCAAGAAAAACACATTAGTATATAGGATTTGCTGTTTTGATACAAGTAATCAATTGATTGCTGGCATTAATACCTTATCTAGTCACATAACATATCTTTGATCAAAAGCTAGGTGCAGAATTTCTTTATAATTTTCAATTTTGTTTATCAGTAAGGCAGATGCAGAAATGTTTTCAGATGTGAAACTGAACTCTGAATCACACCCATCGTCTATTTGTAATTCACAGTTCCCATGAAACTTGATAAGGATGATGGTTTCCTGTGTCTGAACATGCTCTCCTACTTGGAGATTGATTGATCACTCATTCCTCCCACCCCAGACTATTTTGAGGTAATGAATTGCATGGTATTCTGCTCTGCATTACAGTTGCAGTTTAATTATGACAGCTTGAAAGGTATTTCACTTTTATAGATAATCTCTTGAAAGCAAGTTAAAACATGTAATTTCAGAAACAGTGGGCTCCTTCTGAAGAACAGACTTAGCAAGTTAACTTATTTGCGGCCTTCGGGGCTTTTCTTGTTATGGAATTCTGGGCTTAAAATTACTACACCTGCACAGAATACAGAGTAATTTATAGCATGTGGTTTGGAGAGGGGAGGGGAGCATTAGGGGCCAGATGTTTCATGCCTAACACCCCCCCCCACACACACACACATAAAGTAGGGTGAAGAATGATAGGGAATGCTTTTTCTTTAAAAACTGCAATCTTCATTTTTGTTCTCAGATTGGTAACTGGTGGACTGGGGGCCAGCTCTCCCATTGGTATTCTGCATGGGAGGGTATCTGTGTAGGGAATCTTTAATGTGCACAGCAGTGCTAAGAATGCATTGAGATATTCGGTGGTGTGGGTGTGTTCTTGTAAATGTCACAGGAGTGGGGCCCATTCTTTCTTTTTTCCATGGTACCTTTGTACCACTGAGAATATAGAAGACTGTTCCTTGAACAGAAGAGTCATCCCTTGATTATTAGAGTCTCTTCTGTTATTGCTCATGGAGAACTAACCCCTTTTTAGTGTTTAAATGGACTTTCAATGAATATAACTAGGAGGGACTTCTGTCATAAAATCTGTCTTAAGCCACCTGTTGGCTGTGGCCAAGCTGATGGAAGGGGAAGGTACTACTGCAAGCCCTCATGATGGCAGGGAGAAGTGGGAGCAGGGATTGCTAAAACAGTAGCTGGCTGAGTAGCTGGGCTTGGTGATCAACATAAAAAAATTAGTAAGCTAAGCAAGCTGTGAGCATGGTGGGGAGACATGTTTCTCCCACAGTGTCCCATGCGGCAGCCACAGGAGGACTGAGTGGGGAAGCGGAGGCTCACAACTCACTGTGCACCTGATCACCTGTCAGGCATATTGTGGGGCATTAACCACAGTATGCGTCTGTGCTGTAGTCTGAGTTGATGTGTCATCTGAATCTGCCCACCGAAGGGCAAATGAGAGCCAGTGTGGTGTAGTGGTTAAGAGCACGGGGCTGGGACTCAGGCGATCTGGGTTCAGGTCTCCACTCAGCCATGGAGCCAGCTGGGTGTCTTTGGGCCAGTCACAGACTCTCAGTTCACCCTACCTCAGAGAATTGTTTATTTATTTATTTGAAACATTTGTATGCCACCCAGTTGTGCCACAGCACCTCTGGGTGGTTCACAACCACAAGATAAAAACACAATAAAAAGATAATAAAAAACCAATAACACATTAAAAACAACAAAATACAGCAAAAAATACAAGACAAAGGTCTTACAGCAATTTCTTTTTATAATAAGTTTTATTCAAAATAATCCTAAAACAAAGAAAAACTAAAAACAACATCAATCATCAGAAACATCAGACCTGCTGAGTCAGTCCCCACATTTTTTTTCCATTTATGATAACTTAGAAACATATTTAAATCTATGCGAAGTCCCGTTTCTCTAGCCAATAACAAAAAGAGTCCCAAGTTTGATAGAAATCAGTATCTTCTTTCTCCTTCAATGACAAAGTCAATCTATCCATTTCTGCACAGTCCAAGATCTTTTTTAGAATCAGTTCGTCGGTGGGTGGTTCTTCACTTTTCCAGTGTTGAGCAAATGCAATCCTCGCCGCAGTAATTACATGTAAAATCAAGTACATTTCTTGTTTACTAATATCAACAGGTATAATGCCTAATAAGAAGACTTCAGGTTTAAAAGCTAAGGATTTTTGTAACATTTCCTCAAGCCATTTATGTATTTTAATCCAATACTTTTTTGCATTATCGCAAGTCCACCACATATGATAAAAAGTACCCAACTTATGTTTACATTTCCAACATCCATTTGACATACTTGGAAACATCTTAGCTAATCTATTTGGCGACAGATACCATCTATAAAACATTTTATACAGGTTTTCATTATACGAAGTTGCTAATGTTACCTTAATATTTCTGTCCCACAGCTTTTGCCATTTTTCTAATTCAATATTATATCCAAAGTTTTGTACCCACGTTATCGTAGTTTCCTTAACCTGTTCATCTTCCATTCTCCTATTGAGTAAGAAATTATATAGTCTTTTAATCATTTTTCATCTGATTTAAGCATCACCTGATCAAATGCTGTTAAATCTTTATAAAAGCCCCACATGTTATAGTCTTTAGCATATCTTGATTGTATCTGCACCTTATGCCACCAAGAAATATTAGATCCTTGTTCTTGTGTTTCTTGATTCAATTTCAATCCTTCATCATTATCCAAAATATCGTCATATCTTATGAACCCTTCAAAGTTCAATGCATTTGGATATACAAGAGCTTCCATAGGTGAAAGCCATCTTGGTAATTTATTATACAATTTTGTATTTAACTTTTCCCACATCAACATTAATGAATTCCTAATATAGTGACTTAAAAAAGAGCCATGTAGCTTAGCCTTTTCATAGCACATATATGCATGCCAACCTATTTGCAAATCATGCCCTTCAAGATACAAGATTCTCTTATTTCTTAAAGTTATCCCTTCTTTTAACCACGTTAAAACAGAAGCTTGATAGTACAGCATCCAATCAGGGAGACCAAAGCCCCCATTCTCTTTAGCCTCCTGAAGTATTTTTAGTTTAATCCTTGGTTTCTTCTTTCTCCATGTAAATCTTGAGATTTGAAAATTTAAATCATCAAAAAAATTCTATCAATTTTTATGGGATTCATTTGGAATAGAAACAAAAGCTTTGGTAATATATTCATTTTAGCTAGTGCTATTCTTCCCAGCAAGGATAATTGCAAATTAGCCCATTTTTCCAAATCACTCTTAATATCCTTAAATAATTTATCATAATTGTCTTCTTTCGGAGTGGTACACTTAGCTGTAAGATAAATTCCCAAATATTTAACCTTCTTAACAATCTGAAAGTCTGCTTGTTCCACCAGAGCTTTTCTCTGCTCCTGTGTGAGATTTTTTACTAAGAATTTTGTCTCTTCTCTATTTATTTTCATCCCAGTAACCTCGCCATATTCTTCAATCCTTTGTAGGAGTTTAGGCATTGTTACTAAGGGTTCCTGCATTATGAAAACTAGATCATCTGCAAATGCTGGCAGTTTATAGCTTTCGTCTCTGATTCTAGTACCTTTAATGTCCATATCATCCCCGACATTTCTGTTTAACACTTCTAAGATCAATATAAACAACAGAGGTGATAGTGGGCATCCTTGTCTTGTACCCTTTTGTATATCTATAATATTGTAAATTCTCCATTGATTACAATCCTAGCAGACTGTTTTTGATAAATGCTTAATAAACTTTTCACCAAACTCCATTTGAGCTAGCTGTTGCTTCATAAATTGCCAGTTAACATTGTCAAAAGCCTTTTGTGCATCCATGAATAATAGTGCCATTGGTTTTTCCAAATGTATCTCATAATAATCTAAGATGTCCAAATTCCTCATTTGTCTTTTAGGTAAAAAACCATTTTGATCTGAGTGAATAAAGTCTGTTAGATACTTCTTCAATCTTTCTGCCATTATGGAGGCAAACATTTTGTAATCCACGTTTCATAGTGATATAGGTCTATAATTTTGAATCTGCGTCAAGTCCGTGTCTTCTTTCGGTGTTAATGTGATATTTGCCTCTGTCCAAGTATTTGGTATTTTAGCATTTAACAATGCTGCATTACATATATCTTTAAGAAGCGTAGCAAAAATTCATTCAAAGGATTTATCAAACTCTGCCAGGCCAGGAGTTTTGTCATTCTTTTGTCACTTAATTGGCTCTATTACTTCTGTGATTGTTACTTCTTGATTCAATACTTTTTTGGTATTTCTCCGGTAACTTTGGCAGGTCTCCCTTTTGGATATATTCTTTCACTTTCTCAGTTGAAATCTCATGTTCTGGTATAGCTTTGCAAAGAGATCTTCCGCTATTTTCTTGATATGTATACTTAGTACTTGCAGTCATCCTTCTCCATCCTTCAATTTACTTATCAGTCTCCTCTCTTTCTTTCTTTAGTTTATAGGCTAACCATCTCCCTGTCTTACGGCAATTGTTGTTAGTCATGAAGTCGTGTCCGACCCATCGCGACCCCATGGACAAAATTCCTCCAGGCCTACCTGTCCTTACGGCAATTAGTTACTAAAATATTTTTAAAAAGGAAGGTCTATTGTTTTAGAGGTAAGATTGAGAGCAGCAACAGATGAATGATGTAAGCTGCTTCGAGTTTGTTGTAAGAAAAAGGCAGAATATACATCAAATAAATAAGCAAGAACGTATAGTGGGGAGATGCTATTTCAGGACAACCCTGTACTGATGTGTTACTGAGCAGTGGGGTTTAAATAGTACACTAGAGTGATCACTATGTTGGAGTTTGCATTGGATTCAGAATGTCAGTAATGCCACAATCTTTACCAACAAACATCTCCTAAAGGTGCTACAGACCTGCCTTTCCTTGTGACAGTTGAGTAGCAGAAGCTAAACACAGACATGTAGACCAAGGAGTGATCTGTCATGATATTAAGCTGTTGTCTGCTCTGATTGGTTGTGCATAGGATTAATTAGCAAGCATGCTTTACAATACAATCTCTTGCACATTGCTACTAAACAACAAGCTGTACTGAGTACAGTGGGAACAAGATTTCAGTCTTGGTGATCTGTGAAAGGAAACAAATAATTACCTTTAAAATCAAATCAGGGCTTAAATGTTTCACTGGAACAGAATTCAACTCTTGGCATCTTATGTAAGGAACCACTGAAATCTTGCATATTCAACCACTTCTTTTAGAGGAATCATTTTACAAAAAGTTGAGCCATCAATCTGATTATTTAGAAAAATATTTACAATTATATGTTTCGTGGAAAACTCTCTTGAGCTGAATGTTCACATCTAAATTTCAGAATTCTGCCAAGTAGCAAAAGGCACAGCAAGAAAAAACATTTACTTAGAAACATTTCCAAACCCTTTAGAGTCTGTTCCTTAAATATGGTACAGCACAGCATGCTTTAAAATTCTAATAAGCTTAGTGTTTTCTACCATAGAGTTGGCATGCCAGCACGCCAGCCAACAAGAGTAATTTTAAAGGAAATTGCACAAGTAGAACACCAAGGAAAGTTAGAATCTCTCTCTCCTCCTCCTCTTGATAGACATACACATCCGTGTACACATGCATTCACAAAAGTGATTCTGACCTTGAGAAAAAAAATGGACCTCTACAACTGGAGTAATTTGGGACTGGCATAAAATGTATGAGTGTCTTATAAGTATGTATAAGTATTAGAATTTTATGTATAAGTATTAGAATTTTATTTTCTAACGCAGAACATTTTTGGAACAATGTTTGCGCAATAAATATTCATTATACATTGCATATAATGTAGATATGCAAATATCTGCATGTAGTTGCACATGTTCCAAAATCTTTTCTCTGGATAGCAGTTTTGATGCAAGGAAATGGCATTATTAACACTCAAATAGCAGTATAATAATTACTGGGAAAATATTTCCATCCTGTTTCCCACCTAGAACACACAGAGGGGTCAATGGTAATTATGATTTATCTGTGAAGTGTGGTTACATTTGTATTATGAGCACTTATTGGATAGTAACCATGATGTAAGTCGTAGTGAGTATCACTGTACTGTTCTGTTTCATTATTTAGTGAACATTTAAAATTTTGACTGCTTCTACTTTTGAGAAGCTGAGCACTCAAACCCATGTAGGCCTCAGAAAAAGCAACCTTTATAAACCCCTGCAAACAGAAATTTATCATCTGCTTGCTAGTGTTACTATAACAATAATTTATGGGTTCTTGTTTCCTACAACTGCATTTCTGCCATAGGGCATATAACGTTGCATGATAGAGTTCCACAGAATGATGGCTTTTGAGGCAGCTCCATGAGGGTTGTATTTTGCCGATATCATGAGAAAATACAAGAGCCCACAGACTCTGTGATTGCATTAGTGCTAGTTTTTCTTGATACAATTGTCCTTTTTTTGTAGTTAGAATATATGGGGTAAGCCAGGACATGCTATAAAAGTCGTGAAGAGACATGCACTCAAGCCTTACAAAAATGACCCATGCACACCCTTTCACTAAATCCCGTTCACTGAGTCCCATTAATTACTGGCATGTCAAGTTAAGTGGGTGAGAAGTTTTTTATTCTCATAGGTAAGCTAAAAACTGGGATTAGGTACTTTAAACACATTATAGATTTTATTCTGATTTTACTGGTGATTTTAGGAAGATCTGGATTGTACAGTGCATTGCTTTGCTTCTTAGGAATGCTTAAGAATTGAACAAAACCAAAAATCTATATGTGATGATCCCATTGTTTAACTTAATGCACTGATAGTGAGGTTAAATGTACAGTTTTTTACATACATTGCTCAGGGCATTTTGCAGTAAGTCATATGCTGCTATGTCTGGTAGACAAGATTTCAAGTATCTTTCCCTCTGGGACTCATAATTTGTCTGCTGGGAAGTCTCTTTACTCCTGCCAGTATGCAGCTCTGTGGAGCATAACTGTTGACAGGCAAGATTTGAGAGACCGACTTAAAACGTGCATAGCACTCCTCTGCCGTCGCACATTGTATTGTAGGGCTGATCGATTATGGGGATGAGCTGTCTTCTGGACAACTCCTCTGCCTTTGCTGATTTCACTGAAGGATGCCTGGCAAATATTTACTGAGCTGAAGTCTCCAGGAATGTATTTGATTTAGTGAATGATAGATGGTGGTGGAATTAGAAGATAGCCTAGGTCCATGGATCCTTGTGTGCAGCTGGTTGTGAACGTGATGTGGATAAAATTTTCTGCACATCCACAGTAGCCAAAGAGAAAAACCTGTGCTGTTAATTAATCCATCCTGTCACTGAGTTGCGCCAGTGGTCTGTTAGTCAGTAACATGCATTGTTCCAGTCCACCAAGGATCTCCGTTACAGTCATGGGTGGTTGATGTAGGGAGTCTGATTTTTTGTACATACAGTGCCCCATACAGAAAAGATTATTTTCATCAGTTGCTGAATCAGAATGAAATCTATGAGTGTTATCTTGCTTTGGATATTCCAGATCTTATACAGGTAAGCCATTTCTATATATTCTTTACCTTTAGTTGAAGATGCTACTTTGATTGGCTGGAACAGCATTACACTAGAATGGATGTAACCATCATTTTGGCTGCATGGGCTGTGCTGAATAACCACGAATAAGCACAGTCACACCTACACATGTATCTAGAATGGGTGTTACATTCTGCTTTTGCAGCTGTTGCTATGATGGCCGATGCATCCACTTGCATCTTTGAACCATCTTATAGTGAAATCTTTCTTAAGATGTGCTCAAGACCTTAATTTGTAATGGAAATTCCCTACAGGATGTAGACTTCTATATTGGGAAACAATTTGATTGACAGCACATGTAAACATTTTTTAAATCCTTGCTTTCACCGATTTCACTATAAACTGATTATGCTGCAAGTCTAATCAGTGTAAAAGCTTATGCAATTTACCTTGCTCTAGGGTGTTTGTTACTTCCAGTTCTGCCTTTGCTCATCTTTGCAAGAACTTATCTTATTCTTTTCCAATGTATTATATTTCCTTTCTCGCTGCAGTTGTTTTTCTCTTATTTTGTATTGTAGGATCAGGATACTTACCCCTAGAAGATGATGAAGATGTGTATGCACTCAGTAGATACAAAGGTGAATGCTTTGCTTATATACTAATGAGGATCACCTGTTTCAAGAGAGCTTTTTTCTTTTCCTGCTTGGAGCATGAAGGCTTAGGGTATGTCTGTGCTGGCCAATTTTTGCTCAATTTACTGTATTCTAAGAGTAGCTCCTGCAATCTGTACTTAATACCATGTCCCATCAAAAACTGAACTCCAGTGCTGTGTTAGTGTTGGTTAGTTTAATCCATGGAAAAATACTTTATTTTTGACACCAACTGCCCAACTATATAATAAGTGAATATTTTAAGTGCACAATCAATTGTGCATTGGTTGTGCACAATTCACGTGCAGCATTTCTCATTCACAGAAAGCTTCTTTTAGAATTTCTCTTTTTTCCCTAACCTTCCTCATGTTTGCCTATTCAGAAATACACACAGACAGACAGACACACACACACACACAGCATCTCTCCCCTCACTGCCACTTGTTTTGATGGTACAGCAGTGTATAAAATAATCCTGATATTCCAGTATAAAAGTCTGGTGGGATATTAAAAAAACAACAACAACACTCCCTTGTAATTAACAGCAAGAAATACTTAGGAGCTGAAGAATGAAAAGAGTAATTTTGGATGGCTCATTGTAACTTATCTCCTGTTCACAGTATATTTATTTATTTAAAATATATGTACCCCATCCTGTATGCAAAAGTATCTCAGGACGGCTTACAGAAATCAAAACAAACAATCCAACAATTAACAATAATTTAAAAATATGCATAAAACCAACAATAGCATATCACAAATGAAGACAAAATCAAAACAGAATCAAAAACAAAAACAGGAGCAAAATCAGAATGCAACTGCAAATAGTTAAAACCAGATTAAAATTCCTGGCACTTAAAATGGTGGGCAAATAAAAAAGTTTTCACCTGATGGTGAAAAGAATATAAAGTTGGCGCCAGGTGAACCTCTCTGGGGAGCACATTCCATAGTCTGGGCGCCACCACAGAAAAGGGCCTCCTCCAGGTGGAGACCATCCTTACCTCTTTCAATGAGGGTTCCTGGAGCAGAGCCTCTCCTGCAGATCTTAAGGGGCACAAGGGCTCATAGGGAAGGAGACATCACTTCAGGGAACAGGAAGTCCATGCAAATAGGGGACAAACTGCAAAGCTTAGAAACATAGTATATGTGGAAAGTTAGGAGTGATGTTAACCTATGGATTGTAATGGAGGTGAAACACTATGGCCACAGTTTTAAAGTAGCCATGTGAATAGGGATTTTATCCTCCTTTCAGCTTATTAAGTGAGATGGGAGAGTCCAAGCATTTTTAATATACATTTAAGGAGTTCTCAAGTCTGAGCCTGTAAGCTTTGCAGTTTAAGGCATGCTTTATGTCACAACATTTCTGATTATAATGATTGACATCACAAATTTTCTAATTTTCTCACTTAATTTTCAAGCAGCTAGCTTGTGGCAGTAAAAAACACATTTTTCTTTCTTTTTCATGCAGCATAGCATCAAACTTAAAAGTTTCCTGTGATCAGCATCTGGTGATAAATAGTGTATTGAAACAGAAAAATAGAAGCTTGATTATTTGTCATAATTTTACTTTGTAAAATTTCCTTCTGTATCCTGAAATGAAAAGTATACTAATTGCTACCCATGCAACTCTTTACAACCTTTATTAAGAGCACATTTTTTGGAATCTTTCAAAGCATATCTGCTGCTAATGATATCTGAGGTTGCTTTTTTTGTATTGATAACATTGACAGATATACATCCATTTTCTTTAAAGCACATTTTCTTTATGCTAATATTTTATTTATTTTCTACTTGACTGTGTCAGTCTGAAAATGAATAATTGCCCCATTCATCCATCCATCCATCCATCCATCCATCCATCTCTGCATTGGGTGCACCCAACAAACCATTAAGACATCCTTAGATGTCTTTAAATGCCTCAGCATAGAAGGCTGTCTTAACCTGACACTGGAAGAATGACAAAGGTGGTGCTAAATAGGCCTCTATGGAAAGATCATTCCATGGGGAAGGCTCTACTGGGAACACCCCCCCCCCCCGTGCTGTCTTCTGGGCTTCCCTTGGAGGTGGCACTGAGAGAAAGGTCTCAACACCCAGTGAGTGCCTGCATAGATGGTAGCTGCAAGAAGCACTCCCATCAAGTATTGTATTCCCAAACCATGTAAGGCTTTATAGGTTAAAACGAGCACTTTGGATTCTGCTCAGAAGCACACAGGTATCCAATGCAGGCGGGCCTAATTGGTCTTAAAAGTTCAAACCTTCTCGTCCCAGTTATCAATCTGACTGCTGTTTATGGAAATCAGGAGAATCCTGACCAGATATGGGTACAGCTGGGCCACCAGCCAGTGCTGACAGAAGGTACTCTGAGCCACTGAAGACCTCTGGCTATAGGTGAAGAAAAGTTGTTTTATTTTATAATAATAATAATATAATAGTATTTTATAACAATATATAATAATATATATCCTGCCTTTCTTCCTTCAAGGAACTCAAGGTAGTTTACATAACTCTACCTCTTATTCTCATAACAATCCTGAGAGGTAGGTCAGGCTGAGAGTCCGTGACTAGCTCAGTCTCTCAGTGAGCTTTGTGTTTGCAAGTATCCATGTTCAGAGAAAGCCTTTAGAGTGTTAGTGGGTCTTCTGTGCATGTATCTGTAATGCAGTATAAGCAGGATTGTTTCATCCATACCACTGTGAGTTTTAAGACATAGAAAGCTACGTGTACTTAAATCCTATAGGATTGTTTCCATGCTTTACAGTCTAAACTTTGGCTAACAGTGGTGTCTTCTCTATGTAATGCAAATCCAAACCTAGCATTTTACTCCACTCCTACCTGTGCAATGAAATCATAGAGGTGCTTAAAACAGAATGTGGCATGCTAAAGAGAAGACACCAGTGATAATTCTAAAAAGTAGAGTTTAAGTTAATATTTGGATGCAGTAGTATTTTGTGGATTCACATAGGATCTCACATCTCACTGGCAGTTTGTAGTCCTAATCTCATATTTGTTTTTCTTTTTTAAAAAAGAAATATTTTTTGGCCTGAAAAATCCTGCTAAAGGAAAACGCAGGTTATGTGAAATGAGCAGAACATGTAAAGTGGGTCACGCGCAGCACTTCAGGTCAGGAGGCCACCATAGGATTGATCTCCACAACTAAGACAGGACGCAACCATTTTTCTGTGGGAGAGGGCTCACCTGTGCAATAGTTCCCCAGTCCCGGCTGTGTTGTGAGAGCAGGCAAAAGCTAACTAACAGTGGCAGCTCCACCAGAGCGCAATCTTTGGCAATCCAGTGCTATCACATCTAGTGTTGGATGAGGAGGAGACAACTTGCAGCTGTGCCTCCAAACTAATCAGTTCTACGTGAGGCTACCATTGAAGATGGAGCCGAAACATCATATAGTTCTTTCTTCAGCTGGCAAACTGCTAGATGGAAAACAGCACTATGGGCACATCATACCATCATGCCAACTGCGTGGGATTTCAGTTGAAGGGGATACAGGTTAAAGTGCTACTTTCGATTTCTCAAGATCTTTCATGGCTTGGGACTAGAGCACTCAGAGGGTTGCTCCCACATGCACCTTCTTGGACCTTAAGATGTTTATCAAAGACCTTTCTTCAAGTGTACCAAAAGGTGAGGTGTGGTGGCTGTTTGCTGGGGAAAACCAGGGTTTTTCAGTGGTGGTACTTGAGCTCTAGAATGCTCTCCCCATAGATGCTTAATGCCTCTTTTAGCATCATTTTTGTGGCATATTCCTTTTTGTTTCCCTATTCCTTTAGTTTGGTTCATCTTTTGTTTCCTTTTTGTGATTTTACACTACTTTTATATGTTTTGTTAAATGTATTATCACTGTTTTTGTATTTCTTGACCCTTTAAGCCATCCTAATAATTAATTTACAGTAGAACCTAGCTAGCTAAATAAATATACAAACCGGAGATTAGATCATCAAGTACAGTGTTCCTCTATACCTTCCATTCTGTATAATTGGAAGGCTCAAACACCATAGTGCATGTGTTGGCTGTATGTCAAACACGCTAGTGCATGTGTTTCACAGCATTATAAATTTGCAAACATTTTTGTTTTGAATAAAGAGTGCCATTCAAGCTAATTCATAGTTTAAAACCATTGTTTGAAACCGTACAGAAGCAAGCTGTGGTTTGGCATAACTGTGGGTACAGTGCAACATGAATCATGGTGATCTTCAAAACTGAAAGGGAAGAGGGAGAAATGACTCTGCAGTGGCAGTTTGGCTGGTCTGGTGAAAAAAAGCATGTTTATCTGGCTTGAAACCTGAAGGTGCATTCCTGTGTAATACATTGCAGCATTTTGTTGCAGGTCTTGTTAGTTCTGCATAATATGCAAAGGGTGATAATCTTGCACAGTTCCTAAGTATTATGGCTAAACGAATCAATATGAGGGGTGGAGGACCTTTTGTGGCCCAAAGACGAATTGGCTTTCAGCAAACACATCTAAGGCAACATGCCAACAGCAGGTCTGGTGCCGTCCTTTGGGCCCAACATGCCTGTCTGGAGCCACTTCACAGACCACCAGCCACATTCTGCCTGCTGCTCCCTCTGTACCAGATCAGGAGAAGTGCTTCGGTTCGGACAAGTTCTTGGTACAACCTTTTTTCAAGGCCCTTCTATACCCCATTATAGCCTATGTCTTTATTCAGTGTGTTTGTTGTACTGCAGTTCAGCTAATACACTGGTCCACTGCAAGAAGTCCGTTGCTGGCATTCATGCAAGAGTTAATGGAGCAGTACCCATGTTTTCTCCTTCTACTCATGTTTATTTGGACCTATGCCACTGGGTTGGATTCAACTATACGTGAACAGGGGGAAATAGCTGTCCACATTGTTCTGTAACTTCTTGTGCTAGTGGATGCTTCTATGCTGGTTTCCATGGTTCCACTTTTACCAAAGTTACACTAGTGAAATAACATCTTTAGATTTGGTTTTGCCTTGCTTGTGCAGTATACTAGAATGAGAGGTGAGGCAGCCAGCCCTTCCATGGACTGAAGAAATATTCTGCATCTGGAAGGGCATCTTTGGATCTAACACAGTAATATCACTTCCAGAACTGTATGTTGACTTGACTCCAAAGATAACAAGACTATTGCTTTCTTCTTCCTTCCAGTCAGCCAAATATGCCATTTGTTTCAGGATACAATAGAATATGTATGCAGGAGGACATCCAATACTTTGAAGCTTCCCAAAGTTCAGAAAAACAGGAAGTATATATAGCTAAATGAGCAGCAGGCAGGGATTCTGATGTATTTTTTTATAGAATGATCTTGAATGCCCCTTGATCCAGTTTACATCCATAATATCCAAACATCCAAAATTATGGTGAGTATTCCATCATTTCACTATGCAAGTGCAGAAATTTCACAGAGCTAACTCTACTAACCCAAAACTGAAAAACTCCCAGCATTTTGGCTGGTATATTTTAACATGAACCACATCCCCACCACCACACACACACACCTGCAACTTAGGTATCCAAACAGCAGACTGTGCAAACATCGCTAACTAGTGAGTATCACCCCGTCGCTGGCACATGCTTTCTCTCTTGCATGTCTTTCCTTTGGACCTATTTCCATGACTCAATTTTAAATGTGATATTGGGCATTCAAGAAAATGTATTACTGTGGCATTTGTTTGCCTGGAGGCTTTGTTGGCCAGATTGCCTTGGCTATTTACACATCATTAGCACATGAGTCTAGCTACATGGGTACCATGTGTAAGTATCACATTTTACATTAGAATTCTCTCTTTATTAAGCTCTCTTCCTGGTTGTAACAGTGTTTATGGCAGGGCTTTACTGTACAGCTGCAATGCAATATTGATTCAGCACAGACCAAATTCTTGGCTTAAATAAGCAGATTTCCATTATTTGGGATAATAGCTGATAGTTATTTGGAATTGTCATATCAAGCTGCTATCACTTGGTTATGAGGCCTAACAGAAAAGCATGAAAATAACTATTCTCAATCAAATTAAATGCCCAATTAGTCCAGCATTCTCTTCCCATGGTGGCTGCCCACAAGGAGGATATGAGTGAAATAGCCCCTCCCACTTATATTCCCAAGCAACTGCTATGCGAAGCCACACTGCTTCCAGTACTGGATGTAATATATAGTCATTCATAATTTCATCCTCCATGAATTTGTTGGATCTAATTGTCCAAGTGAGTGGCCATCACTGTATCTGGCAGCACTGAATTTCATAGTTTAACTGTGTGCTGCCTCAAGAAACACTTGTTTTATTCTGAACCTTCCACCATTCATTGTTGCATAATGACAGATATCAACCCCTCCTCCTCCTCCTCCTCCTCCTCCTCTTCCTCCATCATCATCATCATCTGCAATTGTATTCACTTGTATAATGCCCCCCTTACCTGACTTTTTTCTAGGCTAAAAAGCCCCAAATGTTGCAACCTTTCGTCAAAGGGAAAGTTGCTCCTGCCCCTTGATCATTTTGGTTCTTCGTCATGGCCTCTGTGCATCACACATATGGGTTGCTGCGCCTGCGCAGTGCCTAGGCTGGAAGATTAGAAAGCTAATGGTTTTTGGCAGGAAACTCCGCTCCCCTCCCCCTTCATGGTATAAATAGAGCGGAGTGTCCGCCATTTTACTCAGTCTTTGCAACCGCCGTTCACTGTGCCTCGTGCCTGTTCGTCTCTCGCTATAGATCTGTGCCTCTTCGTTGTTTTTTCTCTAAAACCTTAAACTCCTCTTGCTCCAAGTTTTTTCTTCTTCCCGATTCTGTCTGTTTCTTCTTAAATTCTCTTCTCTCTATATATAAAAAAAACAAAAATATTATCTTACCCTCTTTACTGTCCTCTTTTCTTCATTTTTCCACGATGGCGCAGTGGGCGGCATTCCGCAAATGTATTGAATGTGGATCTAAAATGTCGCTGACCGATCCACATGATCTATGCCTCCTCTGCCTCGGCGAGGGGCATAGGACCGACAAATGCGGTCATTGCTTGGCGTTTACCAAGCAGGCACGGAAAAACAAGAATCATCTCAGGAAGCTCCTATGGGATCAGGCATTAATGCAGTTTGACCAACTGCTCCTACGGCCTGGTTCCTCTTCGTCTGCACCTCCCCAGCGCTTCTTCTCCACCGCAAGTGCTTCGGTGAAGCATCCTTCCTCGACCTCTGCCAATCCTCCACAGCGTCTTTCGGACGAAGGTGCCGCTTCTGTGGGGGCTCAGTTGCTGCCTTCTCCCCCGGCTAAGAAACAGGAGAAGCGCAAGCATACCAGTCTGGATAAACCTTCCACTCATAAGAAGTTGAGGAAGGAGAAGGTGGATAAGCCCGCTCACAACAGCAAGAAACCTGATCGCCCAAAACACCGAGGCTCAGGTTCATCGGGCTTTTCGGTACCGACGGCTGCCACGGTACCAACCCCCTCGGGACCAGCCCTGCAACTCATTATGCAGGTGACTCTACCGGGATCCCCCAGGCCAACCACTCGGCCTGAGAGCGTGCCTCCCCAGCAACAGGAGGAGCCGCTTCGGGAGTCCATATCTGATGGCGAAATCAGAGACTCCCCGCTGAGGGACCGCTCACCAACACCTATGCCACCGACTGAACCTCATGTGGCCTCACCATTACCTCCCAGAGGTTGCAGCCTTTTATCCGAGCATCGAGATGTGGTTGATCCCGGGATATGGTGCTCCCCCTGGCTGGGGTGGTTACCAGCCATATCCCTATTTTCCTCGAGAGCATAGATCACCATCGGTCCCAAGGGACGTACCATCCACCTCCAGGCGTACGGAGACAAGGCGCCCAACCTCCCCTGAAACTTCCTCCTCCTCAAGCAAAACCCAGCCACATTACGTGGAAGACTCCAAGGATTCGGAGGTTGACTCCACATCCCCTGATGTGGCTGTCACGTTCCAAGGGCCTGCTTCACCCGACGAACCACATGTCTCTTTCACAGAATTCATGTCCCGCTTAGTTTGTTTGCTTGAAATCGAAGCTCATCAACAGCCAGGCCCCTCCACAGATCAGTTTTATGATGTCGTTCGGGGAGAGCAATCCACATCCATAGCTCTGCTACTTATAACTACACTCCGCCAGGCTATGGTCCAGCCCAGGGACCAACCAGCCCAACCACAAGCGACCTCCCACAGATATGAGGCCATGTATAGAGTTCGTGACAATGACATTCCCTTCCTGCTCCGTCACCCGAAACCGAACTCTTTTGTGGTTGAATCCTCCCAGGGCAGGGAGTCCAGGGGACATACCGCTCCTCGGGACAAGGAAGGGAGGAAAATCGATATGCTTGCACACCGAGTCTCTGCGGCCTCTGGACTCGGTGTGCGCATATTGAACTACGAAGTGACACTGGCACGTTACCAGTACTTTATCATGCAGAAGCTGGATAACGTCGCTTCCTCCCTTCCAGACCACCAAGCGGACCTTGCTAGGGTTTTCATTAAGGAGGCGATGCAGGTGGCGGTGCAACAGTTGTCTACCACTCGTCATCATGTAGACACCGATTCAAGGGCCCTCATCAACGCCATCGCGTTACGCCGACATGCGTGGCTGCATAATTGTAATTTCCCCGATGAGATGAAGCGCAGAATCGAGGAAATGCCATTTGACGGTATTGGTCTGTTCCACCGGAAGACCGATTGCAAATTAAAGGCGATTCACGAATCACGCCTAACTGCACGCCGCATGGAGCTCCCACAAAAACGTAAGTGGCAGTGGCCTCGGTCTTCCTACCGGAACCAACCATACTATCCACGCCAGCAAAACTACCCTTGCCAGCAATATCAACAACGGCAGCGTCGGAGACAGCAAACACAACAGCGGTTTTCCCAAGGCCGTTGGCAATTCGATACCGATAAACGCCCACATTGACGGCTTGGGCAAACCATCCTCTCTTTCCCAACACCACCTTCCCTTCTCCCTTTTGGGGACCGGCTCCAGGGCTGACTCCCCATTTGGGAGTCCATTACATCTGATAGGTGGGTGTTAAATATCATCCAGTTCGGATATAGGATAGAATTCAATGTTATCCCTCCTTCGAGCCTGATCCGCTTCACACCTTCTTCATCGGTACTATGCTATGAGGTCTCCCAGCCACTTCTCAAGGGAGCGATTCGACAGTTGTCCTGCTCGGAAGGATTGCATGGATTCTATTCCAGATATTTTACGGTCCCGAAAAGGGACAGTGGTCTTTGTCCGATCCTGGACTTACAAACTCTTAATAAGTACATCAAACCAAAGAAGTTCTGGATGACCACTTTGCGGAATATCCTTCCGTTATTGAAAAGAGAGGATTGGTTCGCCTCACTGGATTTAAAGGATGCTTATTTTCATATTTCCATCCATCCTTCACACAGATGCTTTCTACGTTTTACTGTCAGATCTGACCTGTTCGAGTTTAATGCCCTACCTTTTGGCTTGGCCACAGCCCCTCGAGTCTTTACAAAGTGTATGGCGCCGGTATGCGCACACTTGAGGACACGGGGAATACAGATATACCCATACTTAGATGACTGGCTAATTGTCTCGCAATCCGAGCAAGCTCTCCTGTCTGATATACAAACGACCTGTGCTTTATTCGATGCTCTTGGTCTCTGCATTAACCGTGACAAATCGTCCCATATTCCCACACAGGTCATCGATTTCATCGGGGCACGACTCGACTCGACGCAGGAAAAAGCCTTCCTCCCACCGGAACGTCAGAATGCCTTATGCAGCCATATTCATCGGATTCGGCTACACGGAACGGTCCGAGCCTTATCCATTCCGAGACTACTGGGGCATATGGCTGCTGCAATTGCCATTGTCCCATATGCCAGACTACGTATGCGACCCATACAACTGTTTTTCAAAGCTGCTTTTCAACCGCAACAAGATCCTGCCACGAAGCCAATTTGGATTCCGTCTGCAATCCTTCACACTTTAACGTGGTGGACCATCACAGACAACCTGTCGATCGGCGCCCCGTTTCAACCACCTCAGACAACAACAACTCTGTTCACCGATGCATCCCTCCTTGGATGGGGTGCAGCATGTTCGGGACTTTGGGTCCAAGGTACTTGGAACCGACGAGACGTGAGGAAACATATCGACTTCCTGGAACTTCTGGCAATTTTCAACGCCCTCAAGGCTTTCGAGACTGTGTTATGCCGTCAAGTTGTCCAAATTGCATCAGACAACATAGTGGCAGTTTTCTACATCAACAAGCAGGGGGCACAAAATCCCCAGCCTTAGCACGCCTGTCGATGGACATTTGGGACTGGTGCATACCGAGGAACATCGTGCTTATGGCAGTTCACCTGGCTGGAACCGACAACGTCGAAGCAGATACATTAAGCAGACAGATGTCAACAACCCACGAATGGGAGTTGGACAAACAAATTTGTGAGAAACTCTTGCGCTTGTAGGGTTATCTGGATGTGGACCCGTTCGCCACTTGAGAGAACAACCTGTGTGCCCTATACTGTTCCAGAGCGGACATTGGGCCGGGATCGATGGGGGACGCTCTTATGGTCCCTTGGAGCAACATGACTTTTTATGCATTTCCCCCGATCCCACTCCTGACAAGAGTGGTTGCGAAAATAGCCCAGGACAATGCCACGAGGATGCTAGTGACTCCGTGGTGGCCGAGACAACCATGGTTTGCCACTCTTTTACTGCTGTCCAGAGGAACGTTCCTTCATCTACCAACTCTTCCGCATGTGTTAACACAACAAGGAGGAGCAATCCGTCATCCGGACATACTCTCTCTGAAGCTGACGGCATGGCGGATCACCTGATTCACGCCACTGAGTCGGTACTGGGGACACCTCACCCTACGGGTGACCTTTCTCAACAGACGGTATATGCGGCCCCGACTTCGACAGCAACTGCCACAGTACCGATGCCTACGGACAGAGAAATTCAGGCAATTCTCGAATCTGCATTGAGACCGTCCACTTGTCGTTCCCATATGGCTAAATGGAGAAGATTCTCCTCTTTTGCAGAGTGCCATTCTTTTTCCCCTGGAACGGCTTTAGTCACCAATATTTTACAATTTCTCTTGCATTTGCATCATGAGGGACTTAAACCATCATCCATCAAAGTTTATGCAGCCGCTATATCCCATTATCGTGGCACTATCCACGGATTATCAGTCTTCTGCTGGTTCAGCGTTTCATTAAGGGACTACAAAATTTACATCCATCTATTCGCCCTGCCATGCCAACCTGGAGTCTTTCTGTAGTGCTCCAAGCGCTTACCAAACCACCGTTCGAGCCTTTAGCAACTGTGGACTTATGCCTGGTGTCATGGAAAACTGCCTTTCTCATAGCAGTTACATCAGCACGGAGAGCTAGCGAAATTTGTGCTCTCCGCATAGACCCACCATTTCTGAACTTCCATAAGGAAAAAGTCATCCCTTGGATGGATTTCTCCTTTTTACCCAAGGTGGCCACACCGTTCCACCTGAATCAGGACATCGTTCTGCCGGCATTCTTTCCATCGCCGTCGACCCCGATAGAACGTGCTCTACACGTGCTTGATGTTCGCCGCTGCTTAACCTTTTACAGATCCCGCACTGAATCTTTTCATACTACTAATAGACTTTTTGGTAAATACTCCAAGCATGAAAAGGGATTACCAATATCATCTCAGAGACTCTCTAATTGGATCGTCCAGACTATTGTCCTGGCTTATCAGCTATCGAAAATACTTATCTGTCTTTCCAAGTGGCCACTCTACACGAGCAGTAGCGACCTCATCCGCTTTTGCCGCAGGAGTTTCGCTGCAAGACATCTGCAGAGCTGCGATCTGGACTGGTCCATGTACTTTCGCCAAGCACTATCGGCTTGATGTACATGCCAGACAAGACTGCTGTTTTGGTAGAGCTGTTCTCTCATCCGTTCTTCGCTGATGACACCTCCCTCCTCTGACTGTGGTAAGCTTGCGAATCACCCATATGTGTGATGCACAGAGGCCACGACGAAGAAAAGCAGGTTGC